>NC_090386.1:22684249-22989093 GCF_036365525.1 Heterodontus francisci | reverse complement strand
CCAGTGATTTACCAAGGTTTACCATCACGTCCTTGCTTTTATGCTCTCTGCCTCGATTTATAGAACCAAGGATCCCATATGCATGTCTAATGGCCTTCTCAACCAGTCCTGCCATCTTCAAAGATTTGTGTACATATATCCCCATGTCTGTCTGTTCCTGCACCCCCTTTAAAATAGTGCCATTTAGCATATATATTGTCTGCCTTCATTCTTCCTTCAAAAAGAAATCACTTCACCCTTCTGTGTATTAAATTTCATCTGCCATGTGTCTGCCCATTTCACCAGTCTGTCTATGTCCTCCTGAGGTCAGGTACTACCCTCCTCCATTGTTTCTTACATTTCTGAGCTTTGTGACATCTGGAATATCAAACTTCAAAATAATGCACTGTATACCCAGGTTTAGGTCATTGATATATATTAAAAAGACAATGGTCCCAACACCAGCCTCTGGGGAAACACTACCGTATAGTTCCCTCCAGTCTGAAAAACAACTGTTCACCACTACTGTCTGCGTTCTGTCCCTTTAGCAATTTAGTAGCCATGTTGATGTTGTCCCTTTAATCCTACGGGCTTTAATTTTATTAATACATTTATTATGTGGTACTTTATCAAACAGCTTTTGAAAGTCCATTTAAACAACATTAACCACATGACCTTCATCAACCCTTTCCATTACTTTATCCAAAAACTCCTGTGGAAAAATGGAGTACAATGAAACTTTTAGCAATAATTCTAAACTTCCCAACATCACTCGGCAAATTTGTTGCTAAATGATTAAAGAATTCCCAGTCATTCTCAAACCATGTAAATAGTTGCACAGAAACATTCTTCCTGAATGAAGCAGCCCGCTTTCTGCGCTCGTCCAAGCCAGGTTTCAGGTTAGTGTACTATTAAGATCAGTGACTCAGCCTCTATGCACAGACTAGCTATACACTCTCAGTGGGCCGTACATTTCCAGGCAGGTGACTATTCAATATTTTGATATTTCCAAACCGTTGTGGTATGGAGCTCGGGTACAGACAGGTTTAAGTTATTGCAAGGAGTGGCGATGGTGGAAAGGTAACTCATGCCAGGTGTGTTGTTTTAAACCAATTGTATCATCTCTTTGAAACATAGAAAATAGGAGCAGGAGTAGGCCATTTGGCCCTTCGAGCCTGCTCCACCATTCATTATGATCATGGCTGATCATCCAACTCAGTAACCTGTTCCCACTTTCTCCCCATACCCTTTGATCCCTTTAGACCCAAGAGCTATATCTAACTGCTTTCTGTGGTAGCGAATTCCACAGGCTCACCACTCTCTGGGTGAAGAAATTTCTCCTCATCTCAGTCCTGAAATGTTTACCCAGTATTCTTAGACTATGACCCCTGGTTCTGGACTCCGGCACCATCAAGAACATCCTTCCTGCATGTGCCCTGTCAAGCCCTGTTAGAATTTTCTAGGTTTCTATGAGATCCCCCCTCACTCTTCTGAACTCCAGCGAATATAATCCTAACCGACTCAATCTCTCCTCAGACGTCAGTCCCACCATCCCAGGAATCAGTCTGGTAGACCTTCGTTGTACTCCCTCTATAGCAAGAACATCCTTTCTCAGATAAGGAGACCAAAACTGCACACAATATTCCAGGTGTGGCCACACCAAGGCCCTGTATAATTGCAGCAAGACATCCCTGCTCCTGTACTCAAATCCTCTCGTTATGAAGGCCAACATACCATTTGCCTTTTTTACTGCCTGTTGCACCTGTATGCTTACCTTCAGCGACTGGTGTACGAGAACACCCAGGTCTTGCTGCATATTCCCTTCTCTCAGTTAATAGCCATTCAGATAATAATCTGCCTTCCTGTTTTTGCTACCAAAGTGGATAACCTCACATTTATCCACATTATACTGCATCTGCCATGCCCACTCACTCAACTTGTCCAAATCACCCTGAAGCCTCTTTGCATCCTCCCCATAACTCACCCTCCCACCCAGTTTTGTGTCATTTGCAAATTTGGAGATATTACATTTAGTTCCTTCATCTAAATCATTAATATATATTGTGAACAGCTGGGGTCCTAGCATCGATCCCTGCGGTACCCCACTAGTCACTGCCTGCCATTTGGAAAAAGACCCGTTTATTCCTACTGTTTGTTTCCAGTCTGCCAACCAATTTTCTATCCATCGCAATACACTACCCCCAATCCCATGCACTTTAATTTTGCACGCTAATCTCTTATGTAGGACTTTATCCAAAGCCTTCTGAAAGTCCAACTAAACCACATCCATTGGCTCCCCCTCATCAACTCGACTAGTTACATCGTCGAAGAATTCGAGTAGATTTGTCAAGCATGATTTCCCTTTTGTAAATCCATGCTGACTCTGTCCGATTCTACCACTGTTCTCTAAGTGCTCTGCTACAAAATCTTTGATAATGGACTCTAGAATTTTCCCACTACTGACGTCAGGCTGACTGGTCTATAATTCCCTGCTTTCTCTCTACCTCCCTTTTTAAATAGTGGGGATACATTAGCTACCCTCCAATCTGTAGGAACTGTTCCAGTGTCTATAGAATCTTGGAAGGTGGCCACCAATGCATCCACTATTTCTAGGACCACTTCCTTAAGTACTCTGGGATGCAGACCATCAGGCCCTGAGGATTTATCGGCCTTCAATCCCATCAATTTCCCCAACACCATTTCTCTACTAATACTGATTTCCTTCAGTTTCTCCCTCTCACTAAACCCTGTGTTCCCCAACATTTCTGGTATGATATTTATGTCCTCCTTTGAACCACTGCTGAAGGTGCTCCCACTGTGCTGTTAGGTAGGGAATTCCAGAATTTTGATCCTTCTTTGTTGCTGGGTTACACTCAGGGCCTTTAATCCCTGCAGTTGGTTCTGGGGGACAGTCGGCCAAAGAAAGATAAGCCAACAGTTCATAGAATAGAATCATAGAATAGTTAGGGCACAGATTGGAGGCCATTTGTCCCTTCATGTCCGTGCTGGCTCTCTGCAAGAGCAGCCTCACCTAGTCCCATGCCCCTCCCCTATCCCTGTAGTTCTGTAGTTTTTTTCTCTTCAGATTATTATCCAATTTTATGGTGTTGTATGTGAGGATTAGTCTCTTTGTAACCTTGTCAGCTGCACATCCATGACAGCATGGGTGTGGACAAGGATCACTGGTCTTCTACTGCTATGCAACTCTTACTTATACCTCCAAGGAGCTGGTAGTGCACACCAGCGGGCACACCCTGTGACCTCACCTCGGCTGCTGAGCTGAAATAAGTGAGGGGGAACAGTAACTTCACAGGATGCTGTACAAGGGGCATTACACTTTTCAAGTGCACGAAGCCTGGACCGGCAGCTGAGGCAGAAGAATTCACTACACAGGGTACAATTCTAAGGGGGTGCAGGAGCAGAGGGACCTGGGTGTATATGTTCATAAGTCGTTGAAGGTGGCAGGACAGCTTGAGAGAGCAGTTAATAAAGCATACAGTATCCTGGGCTTTATTAATAGGGGCATAGAGTACAAGAGCAAGGAAGTTATGATGAACTTGTATAAGACACTAGTTTGGCCTTAGCTGGAGTATTGCGTCCAATTCTGGGCACCACACTTTAGGAAAGATGTGAGGGTATTGGAGAGAGTACAGAAAAGATTCATGAGAATGGTTCCAGGGATGAGGAATTTCAGTTATGAAGATAGATTGGAGAAGTTAGGACTGTTTTCCCTGGAGAAGACTAAAAGGTGACTTGATAGTTCTATTCAAAATCATGAGGCTGGACAGAGTAGATAGAGAGAAACTGTCCCCACTCGTGAAAGGATTGAGAATGAGAAGGCACAGATTTAAAGTAATTGGTAAGAGAGGCAAAAGTGACATGAGGAAAAACTTTTTCACGCCTGGAATAGTTAAGGTCTGGAATGCGCTGCCTGAGAAAGTGATGGAGGCAGGTTCAATTGAAGCATTAAAAAGGGAATTAGACACTTATATGAAAAGGAACAATGTGCAGGGTTACGGGGAGAAGGCGGGGGAATGGAACAGTGGGAATTGTTCTTTCAGAGAGCCAGTGCAGACATGATGAGCTGAATGATCTCCTTCTGCAATGTAATGATTCTGTGATTCTGTGACTCTCAGAGTCAATGGCTCAGCAAGCACACAGCAAAATGTGTGACATCTAGGGCAGAGTCATGACATTTAAGGACAAATGGTCAGTCATCTTGGAAGAGTCAGGGTACTCACCAAGTATTCATCCATAGTTAGTCATGGAATCTAGTATAGACAGCAGTGGTGAAGCAGGCATACCTTTGCCCCCTATGGAGATGTCCACTGTAAATAGGAACAGGAAAGAAGCGGACTTGCTAGGAAGTAGGAATTGTTGGGTGAATGACAAGGGCAGTCCAAACTCGGAAGAAAGGCTACCATCTGATGATGCCACTCCCAAACCCAGACAAGAACTCTTGAAAATCAGAACTTGGAATGTGTGGACACTCTACCAGAGAGGTAATATAGACAACTGCAAGAAAGAAATGATAAGACTCAACGTCGCCAATTTAGGATTGGCAGAAGTTAGATGGATGGAATCTGGGAAAACAGACAAAGAAAAGCAAGTGATGACCTTCTCAGGTGGCAGTAAACATAAGAATGGAGTTGGAATAATGATGACAAAGAAGGTAACAAGAACCATGCAGGGATATTGGCCAATATCAGAGAGGGTGATTATGGCAAAATTTAAAGGGAAACTAATGAACATTGTGTGTTTACAACTGTATCAGCCCACACAGGATGACAGTGATGAAGAAATTGAAGTATTCTATGAGGAGGTGCAAAAGCATTGAAGCATGTCAAGAGTGGAGACATCTTCATAGTCATGGATGATTTGAACGCAAAGGTTGGCAGAGAGAGGCATGGAAATGTGGTATGAACTTATGGACTAGGAATGAAGAACAGCAGAGGTGAATGCCTAATACAGTTCTGTAAGGAAAATTACTTGGTCATCTTGAATATACTCTTCAAACAGCACTGTTACGATCAGGTGAGGAGGGGTTGAAAGGCTCCTTTCTTGTCCCTCTCCTTGTTTGACCACAATAAGGAACATAGGAACATAGGAGCAGGAGCAGACCATTCAGCCCATCGAGCCTGCTCTGCAATACGATCATGGCTGATCATCCACTTCAATACCTTTTACCCACAAGATTTATTTATTTATTTATTTATCTTTTTTTTTTATTCATTCAGGGATGTGAGCATCAGTGGCCAGGCCAGCATTTATTGCCCATCCCTAACTGCCCTTGAGAAGGTGGTGGTGAGCTGCCTTCTTGAACCGCTGCAGTCCTTGGGGTGTAGGTACACCACAAGTACTGTCAGGGAGGGAGTTCCAGGATTCTGACCCAGCGACAGTGAAGGAACGGCGATATTGTTCCAAGTCAGGATGGTGTGTGACTTGGAGGGGAACTTGCAAGTGGTAGTGTTCCCATGCATCTGCTGCCCAGGTCCTTCTAGGTGGTAGAGTTCACAGGTTTAGAAGGTGCTCTCGTAGGAGCCTTGGTGAGTTGCCACAGTGCATCTTGTAGATGGTACACACTGCTGCTGCAGTGGTGCGTCAGTGGTGATGGAAGGAATGTTGAAGGTGGTGGATGGGGTGCCAATCAAATGGCTGCTTTGTCCTCGATGGTGTCGAGCTTATTGAGTGCTGTTGAAGCTACAACCTTCCAGGCAAGTGGAGAGTATTCCATCACACTCCTGACTCGTGCCTTGTAGATGGTGGACAGGCTTTGGGGAGTCAGGAGGTGAATTACTTGCCGCAAAATTTCCAGCCTCTGACCAGGCAATGACCATCTCAAACAAGAGAGAATCTAACCATCTCCCCTTGACATTCAATGGTAATTCAGCAATATCATCGCTGTATCCCCCTCTATCAATAGGCTAGGGGGTTACCATTAACCAGAAACTGAACTGGGGTAGCCATATAAATACGATTTACCTGTTGCTCGCAAACCTATGAATGGACCTAAGGCCGTCTTTTCCGACCCTGAAAAGTACCCAGTCTACCTCAAATTACCCTGGAAGGATAATATATCCCAAAAATTTGAGCAACAGGTGAAGCTAGCTGTTTCACGCTGCTACTATGCAGTAGCAACACGTGTGATGTTCGCCACTAACAGGATGCTGCTGTCAAGCCAAAAAGATATCCTGCCTTTCACACAAAGAAGTTAATTGAAAAATGAATTTCAATGCCAGTGTGATGCTAGGTATATAGGCCGTACGTCCCAAAGACTGGTGGATCATATCAAACAACATGTCCCTTCTGCTGTTCGCAACAGACCAGGTACGGGCTGTACCCAACCAGCCCGTGCTTGCAAAACTCAAAACATAGTATCCAACATTAGATGTGATTCTGCAATTGGGCAACATTTGCTAAATAATCCACAGTGTGCTAAGAATTACGCTGACAACCAATTTAAGATTGTCAGTAGGGCTTGCAGTGTGGCGCATTTGCACATACTGGAAGCTACATATGTTAATACACAGGGCACTATTCTTTGCAGACAGAAAGAATATGTACAAACATTGCGCCTGTTTCAGATGACCAAAATAAGTGACAGCCTTTCGCTGGTTCATTCCTCAGGTCAATGCCTTGACCAATCAGAGTCAAGCTGCCTGGTTTAAATTTCAAACAAAGATTAGCAGTTAACTATCAGTCACTGCAAACTGGTGCATTCTCCATGGCAACACCTCTACCAATCAGAGTTTACTTGCCAACCAATCAGCACTCTCTTCTCATGCAGTATAAGTTGTTGTTATCTCTTACATTGGTTATTCTTGCAGATTGTCCTGATGAGTGAAAGACGCAAAGCTTTGACAACATGTCTCTATTTTCAGCAATACTCAAGTTCTGCACGACTAAACGACGATGTGTTAACATCAAAGAAACTGAACCTGAATGTTAGGAAAAGAATGCTGAGGTGTTACATTTTGTCATCCAAGTTTTATGCCTTGGAGACATGGACAACAAACAAAGAGACTATTAATAAGATGAATGCATTCAAGATGTGGACATAGAGGAAGATGTTCTGCATTTCTTACACAGACAGAAAGACGACTGAGAAAGTGCTGGAAATGGCTGGAAAAAAGAGAAAATTAGTGCATAACATCAAAGAGCGAAAGAGATAATGTTTTGGTCACATCATTGGAGCAGAAGATAGACAGAGACAATTATTGGAAGGAAAGATCAATGGAAAACATAGGAGAGGGAAGCAGAGGAGAAAATAGATGATGGATATAATGGACTGGATGCAGTTGACCTATGCAGAATGGGGAGCACAGAACAGACAGAGATGGAGATCCATGGCAGTCAACCTTTTGGATAGAAGATGACACCATCGAACAAATGAACAAATGATCCGATTCCCTTTTGAAAGCCATGATTAAATCTACCTCCACCACTCTCTCAAGTATTTCATTCCAGATCCTAACCACACACTGTGTAATTTTTTTTTCCTATGTCACCTTTGGTTCTTTTTTCATTCACCTTAAATCAGTGTCCTCTGATTCTTGACCCTTCTGACAATAGGAAAAGTTTCTCTCTATCATAATTGGTAGTAATATCATAAGGACATAATTGCTCTGGAGAGAGTACCGAGGAGATTTACAAGAATGTTGCCAGGGCTTGAAAATTGCAGCTATGAGGAAAGATTGAATCGGCTAGGGTTGTTTTCCTTAGAACAGAGGAGGCTGAGGGGTGACTTAATTGAGGTGAAGAAAATTATGAGGGGCCTAGATAGAGTAGACAGGAAGGACCTGTTTTCCCTAGTGGAGAGCTCAATTACCAGGGGGCACAGATTTAAGGTGATTGGTAGAAGGATTAGAGGAGACATGAGGAAAAACGTTTCCACCCGGAGGGTGGTGGGTGTCTAGAATTCGCTGCCCGCATCGGTGGTGGAGGCAGAAACCCACAACTCATTTAAAAGGTACCTGGACCTGCACCTGAACTTCTGTAACCTGCAAGGCTACGGATCAGGTGCTGGAAGGTGGGATTAGATTGGATGGCTAGTTTTTTCAGCCATTGCAGACACGATGGTCTGAATGGCCTATTTCTGTACCATAACCTTTCTATGGTTCTTTCTACTCTGTCAAGATCCCTCATGATTTTAAACATTTCTATAAATCTCCTCTCAACCTTCTTTTCTCTCGGAAGAACAATCCCAGTTTCTTTAATCTATCCAGCTAACTGAAATCCCTCACCCCTGGAACCAATCTCATAAATCTTTTCTGGACTCTCTCTAATGCCTTCACATCCTTTCTAAAGACCAGTGCCCAGAATTGGACACAATACTCCAGCTGAGGCCAAACCAGTGATTTATAAAGGTTTACCATAATTTCCTCTTTTGTCCTCTATGGGCTGTATTTTTATTATGGAGGCAGGAAACAAGAACCGGGTCTGATTTTGGGTCAGAAACCTGTCTCCTGTGGGAAGCTGATTCAGATTGCAATATTCAACTGGGTAAGCCCTTAATTGGTATGGGAACGAGTTTCCTGTCCACTTAGAACCAATGGCATTGAAAATGGCAGTAGGTCAGATCAAGTGTGGGGCTCGTGTAGACTCCCACGGCAACCATAATGAGGCTTCTGGTTGTCCTGAGGGAGAGATCTGCCTTCCACAGCACCAGAGGGAAGTGAGATGTCACAGGGGAGCTGGAGGCCTGGCACTAGGAGCAGGGCAGACCCTCACTTCATTGATGCTGATCTAGATCTAATGCTGGAGGCCGTGAGGGAGAGGAGGAAAGCCCTCTTCCTAGAGGTTGGCAGGAGGAAGCCACCTCATTGTGCAACAGGGTCACTGCTCTGTTCAGTGTTATGTCCCTCCACCTTCTCTTTCTCCTCCTATGTTACCTCCTGCTGTTCCCTCGATAAGCTATCTCCTTCCAGGGCCTCGCTGGCCTCAAGGTCCACACCTCTCTGGAGGGCCATTTATGGAGAGCACAGCAGACCACCACAATGACCAAGACCCTTGCAGGAGGGCATTGGAGGGCACCAACCGACAGATCCAGGGACCGGAATCACATCTTCAGAAACCCGATGGCCTGCTCAATGGTTGGCCTGCTCAATAGGTGGCATTGGTTGTTTCCCCTTTGTGCCTCTGTCTGGGGCTCCTGTAGAGGGATGAGTAGCCAACTCTTCAAGGGATTTAGAATCATAGAATCACAGAATCATAGAATGGTTACAGCACAGAAGGAGGCCATTCGGCCCATCATGTCTGTGCTGGCTCTCTGAAGGAGCAATTCATCTAATGCCACTCCCCCACCTCTGCCCGTAGCTGCACATTCCTCCTTTTCAGGTAATAACCCAATTCCCTCTTGAATGCCTCGATTGAACATACCTCACCACACCCTCAGGTAGTGCATTCCAGATCCTAACCAGTCGCTGCATGAAAACGTTTTTCTTCATGTCACCACTGCTTCTTTTGCCGATTACATTAAATCTGGTTCTTAATCCTTCCACCATTGGGACAGTTTCTTCTTATCTACTCTGTCCAGACTCCTCATGATTTTGAATACCTCTATCAAATCTCCTCCCAACCTTCCCTTCACCGAGGAAAACAGTCCCAATTTCTCCAATCTATCTACATGACCGAAATTCCTCATCCTTGGAACCATTCTTGTGAATCTTTTCTGCACCCTGTCTAATGCTTTCATATCCTTCCTAAAGTGTGATGCCCAGAACTGGATGCAATACTCCACTGAGGCCAAGCCAGTGGGTTATACAAGTTTAACATAATTTGCTTGCTTTTGTACTCTATGCCCCTATTGATAAAACCTAGGATACTAGGATACTGTGTGCTTTATTAACCGCTTTCTCAACCTGTCCTGCTACCTTCAATGATTTATGCACATATACACCCAGGTCTCTTTGCTCCTGCACCTCCTTTAAAATTGTACCCTTTATTTTATATTGTCTCTCCACATTCTTTCTACCAAATGAATCACTTCACACCTCTTTGCATTAAATTTCAACAGCCACTTGACCACCCATTCCACCAACCTGTCTATGTCCTTTTGATGTTCTGTACTATTCTTCTCACAGTTCACAATGCTTCCAAGTTTCGTATCATCTGCAAACTTTGAAATTGTGCCCTGTACACCAAGGTCTAGGTCATTAATATATATCAGGAAAAACAAGGGTCCCAACACTGATCCCTGGGGAACTCCACTACATACCTTCCTCCAACCCAAAAAAACATCCATTAACCACTACTCTCTGTTTCCTGTCATTCAGCCAATTCCGTATCCATGTTGCTACCATCCCTTTTATTCCATGAGCTATAACTTTGCTTGCAAATCTGTTCTGCGGCAGTTATCAAATGCCTTTTGAAAGTCAATGCACACCACATCAACTGCATTGTCCCCTCAGAGCCATCCATGCACTTTTGGGGAAGGAATGAAGTACCAAGGCAGCCTGGAGTAGCGGAGAATGAAGGAGTCATGGCAGCTGCCAAGAAAGTGAGTGCACACACGGAGGAAGCTCTTGATGTAGTCACAGACCAGGTGGACATTGAGGGAGTGGATCTCACTGACCAGTCGCTCGGTACTTTGATGGCCACATGGACGCAAGGGATGATGCCCTGAACCTGGGAGAATCCAGCAATGGATTCTGTCCTTGTTCAGGGCCATCTGTGTCAAAGTGGGTGTAGTCCCCTGCCCTCCTGAAAAAGGCTTCTGTGACCTGCCTGATGGCATGATAAGCTGCCAACTTCGAGATGCCACCTATGTCCATAGCTAATCCTTTGAACGACCCGGTTGCATAGAGGTTTAAGGTGACGGAGACCTTGTTGGCTGCAGGTAAGGGACTGCCATGGGGCACGTGAGGCCTCAGGTCATTGTGGATCAGAGCACACGGGATCGAGACCATCTGCCTGGATAGGCACAGCCTCCTACGGCACTGGCGCTCTGTCACTTGCAGGTAGCTGACTCTTGGGCTATGTACCCGAACGCTTGGGTAGTGCCTTCCTCCCCTTGCAGGTAGCACCAACCCTCCCTTCCCCTCCCCACCCCACCGCTGTGCTCCGCTGGTCTCCTGCTGTCCAGGAGATTGCATCTGTCGCAGCTCATCTTTGCTGCTCTATCCAACGTCAGAATAGCCTGTTCCCATCTAAACTCCCTGATATGGGCTTTGTGTGTTCACCAGGTTTTCCCCTGCCAACCCCAGGTGCCCAAGTGATACCAGCAGCCGTATATTCCTCTCTGGTTTCCTGTCACTCACCACTGAGAAAAGCAGTCTTACAGCTGCAGCAGTGACTACTCTGTAGCATTTTGGAAGCAGCTGAGTTATTTTTGGGTTCTGCAATCTTTTAATCAGCCCTTCCCATAGCCCTCATGCACTCCTCCCCCAACTGTGTTCACATCTTGAACACCCTGTCATGCTCTCCCCCCACCCCACCCCACCACCCCCGCCCCACTGTGGCGTCCTCCATGTTCCCAGCCTTTAAAAATGAAAACTTGCTGATGACAAGCCTGTTAATGAGTTGTTCAATGAGTTCAACCAGCTATTTATTGGAAGCATGCACTTGACCCATTCCCTCGCTGCCAGTGTCCCTTTAAAAATGGGGTCACATTCCAGAGGCAGCGGGTCCCAGTGCTGACCTCCATGAACACATGATTAAAATCATGCTCGACTCCCCACCCATATTCAGCAGGCTCTATTTACAAAGCCGAGGATCCCATATGCCTTATTAATCACCTTCTCAACTTGCCCTGCTCCTGCACCCCCTTTAGAATTGTACCCTTTATTTTGCCTCTCTTCATTCTTCCGACCAAAATGTATCACCTCACACTTCTCTGCATTAAATTTCATCTGCCATGTGTCCCCCATTCCACTTGCCTGTCAATGACCTCCCAAAGTTTATCACTATCCTCCTCACAGTTCACAATACTTCCAAGTTTTGTGTCATCTGCAGATTTTGAAATTGTACCCTGCACACTCTAAGTTTAGGTCATTGATATATTAAGAAAAGCAGTAGTGTAATACTGACCCCCGGGGAACCCCACTATATACCTTCTTCAAATCCAGAAAGCAACTGTTCCCCTCTACTCTGCTTCCTGTCACTCAGCCAACTTTGTATCCATGCTGCTAATGTCCCTTTTATTCCATGGGCTTCAACTTTGCTGACAAGCCAATTATGTAGCACTTTATTAAATGTCTTTTGGAAGTCCATGTACACCACATCAACTGTATTACCCTCATCAAGTATCTCAATTGAAAAAAGAAATGGAACGAGTTCTGTACAGAAGAGGAATAAAAACTGAGGGTTATGAAAATACTAACAACCCCGTTTCTCTTGGTCAGGAGAGGACAAGGAATGAGTGTTTGTCAAAGTAGAGGATCAAAGGGTGATTGAAGGAAGTCTAGTTAGAATAATGACACACGGGCTCTATGATGGGATGAATGGCCTTTCTGACAACTGACTTGTATGCTCTGATATAAATATGCGGGAGCATCACCCACAGCTTGCACTTTCTGAATCACTTTGCAAATAAAACCATGTAACCTGTTCCTGCTTCTTTTAATTACTGAGGCCTGTTACAGAGAGGCCTACGCTGAGGGAGGAGAAGCTGCCAACAATTTATCCTTTGGAGTAATAATTGGGTTGCCAGGGTGAGCTGCCTGAGTTAATCAGACTGTGCAAATACACTGGTTCTTCTTTCTGTATCCTTGATGTACCTGCTTCTACACGCAACCTACACCATCATATTTTGGCTCGTCGTTAGTATGATTGAAGCTACTGGCCAGTATGAGTGAGGGTGTAGCAAGATCAAGGCTGGGAAAGAGCAATTCACTTACAACTGCACTTTCAACATCCCAACTGTCTCACCTCTGGCCCTCCATTTGCCAAAACATTTCTGCAGCTACTGATTTCCTCAATCACACCCTCACATCCACCTTGATGTTCTAGTCCCTAATAAAACCATTACGCTCTCTCTCACCCTGGCCATTCCCCTTAGCGTGTTCCTCATCCAAAGGACACAGACGTGAAAGAATATGGTGGACAACTTGTTTAACCATCCACCGCCAGATCTGGCTGGACCAATTAAAACACTATTGAGTCCTGCTCTCATTGGCTAAAACTGTTCACTGTTCCAGTATCATCTTGGAATGCAAAGATAACCCCTGGTCTGTTTTCTCTACTGTCTTCTTAAACCCCTCGTCTCTGTCCCCTCCACCCTCACTTCAAACAATAAGTGCGAGGAGCTCATGAACTTCATTGTCACTAAGATCAAGACCATCCAATCAGTTCTTGTGTGCATTCCTCCCTTCCACTAGCCCACGTGGCCAAACTTCCTCTAATGTTCCCCCTTGCCTTAGCCCTAAACTCACATCCTTCTGTATGTTCCCCCTATCTCCCCTCATGCCCTCTTCGAGCTCATCTGGTCCAAAAGACCCATCTCCTGTTCCCTTGATCCTATTCCCACTAAACTGCTGACCACCCAACTTCCCCTCCTGGTCCCCATGTCAGCCGATATTGTTAACGATTCTCTTGCCTCAGGTGTTGTCCCTCTCTCCTTTAAATCTGCCATCATTCCCATCTCCTCAAAAAACCAACCCATCACCCCACCATCCTTGCAAACTAATGTTCCATCTCCAGCCTCCCTTTCCTCTCCAAAGTCTTTGAATGCATTGTTGTTTCCCATGCCCATCTTTTCCGCAACTCCATGTTTGGATCTTTCCAATCAGGTTTCTGCCCTTGCCACCGTACCGAAACAGCTCTTATCAAAGTCCTATGTGACTGTGACAAAGGTAAACGTTCCCTCCTTGTCCTTCTCACCCTGTCTGCAGCCTTTGACACAGTTGACTACACCGTCCTCCTCCATCGCCTCTCCACTGCCATCCAGCAGGGTGGGACTGCTTTCACCTGGTTCCATTCTGCTGTATATAATCGTAGCCAGCGAATCACTTGCAATGACTTCTCTTCCTGCTCCTGCACCATTACGTCTGGTGTCCCCCCAAGGATCTATCTTTGGCCCCCTCCTGTTTCTCATCTACATGCTACGCCTTGACAACATCATCCAAAAACATTAGTTTTCATATGTACACTGGCAACACCCAGCTCTACCTCACCACCACCTCTCTCGACTCCTCCACTCTCGTTCAATTATCAGACTGTTTACCTGACATCCAGTACTAGATGGGTTGACACTTCCTCCAATTGAATATTAGGAAGAGTGAAGTCATTGATTTTGGCCCCTGCTCCAAAATCCATGGCTAACGACTTTGTCCATCTGTTGGCCAACAAACGTCAGTGAAACACATACAGAGATTAGTGAGACGTGTCCAGAAGTCAGTGACACACATATAGAGGTCAGTGAAACATGTACAGAAGTCAGGGACACATGTACAGCGGTCAGTGAGATGTTACAGAGGTCGGTGAGACACATACAAAGGTCACTGACCACATACAAGGGACATGAAACACATACAGAAGTTAGTGACCACCTATAGCTGTCAGTGAGACACATACAGAGGGCAGGGACACACGTACAGAGGTAAGTGACGCACGTACAGAGGCCAGGGACACACGTACAGAGGTCAGTGACAAACGTACAAAGGTCAGTGAAACACGTACAGAAGTCAGTGAGACATGTACAGAGGTCATTGAGAAAAGTACAGAGGTCAGTGAGACACGTACAGAGGTAAGTGACACATGTACAGAGGTCAGGGACACACGTACAGAGGTCAGTGACAAACATACAAAGGTCAGTGAAACACGTAAAGAAGTCAGTTAGACATGTACAGAGGTCATTGAGAAAAGTACAGAGGTCAGTGAGACACGTACAGAGGTAAGTGACACATGTACAGAGGTCAGGGACACACGTGCAGAGGTCAGTGAAACACGTACAGAGATTAGTGAGACGTGTCCAGAAGTCAGTGACACACATATAGAGGTCAGTGAAACATGTACAGAAGTCAGGGACACATGTACAGCGGTCAGTGAGATGTTACAGAGGTCGGTGAGACACATACAAAGGTCACTGACCACATACAAGGGACATGAAACACATACAGAAGTTAGTGACCACCTATAGCTGTCAGTGAGACACATACAGAGGGCAGGGACACACGTACAGAGGTAAGTGACGCACGTACAGAGGCCAGGGACACACGTACAGAGGTCAGTGACAAACATACAAAAGTCAGTGAAACACGTAAAGAAGTCAGTTAGACATGTACAGAGGTCATTGAGAAAAGTACAGAGGTCAGTGAGACACGTACAGAGGTAAGTGACACATGTACAGAGGTCAGGGACACACGTCCAAACGTCAGTGAAACACATACAGAGATTAGTGAGACGTGTCCAGAAGTCAGTGACACACATATAGAGGTCAGTGAAACATGTACAGAAGTCAGGGACACATGTACAGCGGTCAGTGAGATGTTACAGAGGTCGGTGAGACACATACAAAGGTCACTGACCACATACAAGGGACATGAAACACATACAGAAGTTAGTGACCACCTATAGCTGTCAGTGAGACACATACAGAGGGCAGGGACACACGTACAGAGGTAAGTGACGCACGTACAGAGGCCAGGGACACACGTACAGAGGTCAGTGACAAACGTACAAAGGTCAGTGAAACACGTACAGAAGTCAGTGAGACATGTACAGAGGTCATTGAGAAAAGTACAGAGGTCAGTGAGACACGTACAGAGGTAAGTGACACATGTACAGAGGTCAGGGACACACGTACAGAGGTCAGTGACAAACATACAAAGGTCAGTGAAACACGTAAAGAAGTCAGTTAGACATGTACAGAGGTCATTGAGAAAAGTACAGAGGTCAGTGAGACACGTACAGAGGTAAGTGACACATGTACAGAGGTCAGGGACACACGTACAGAGGTCAGTGAAACACGTAAAGAAGTCAGTTAGACATGTACAGAGGTCATTGAGAAAAGTACAGAGGTCAGTGAGACACGTACAGAGGTAAGTGACACATGTACAGAGGTCAGTGACACACATACAGAGGTCAGTGAAACAAGTACAGAGGCCAGTTAGACATGTACAGAGGTCAGTGAGACACGTACAGAGGTAAGTGACACATGTACAGAGGTCAGTTATTATGGTGAATAAAGAAATGGCTGACCAACTAAATGCATACTTTGGTTCTGCCTTCACAAAAGAGGACACAAATATCATACCAGAAATGTTGGGGAACACAGGGCTTAGTGAGAGAGAGGAACTGAAAGAAATCAGTATTAGTAGAGAAATGGTGTTGGGGAAATTGATGGGATTGAAGGCCGATAAATTCCCAGGGCCTGATGGTATGCATCCCAGAGTACTTAAGGAATTGGCCCTAGAAATAGTGGATGCATTGGTGGTCATCTTCCAAGATTCTATAGACTCTGGAACAGTTCCTACAGATTGGAGGGTAGCTAATGTATCCCCACTATTTAAAAAGGGAGGTAGAGAGAAAGCAGGGAATTATAGACCAGTCAGCCTGACGTCATTAGTGGGGAAAATTCTAGAGTCCATTATCAAAGATTTTATAGCAGAGCATTGGGAGAACAGTGGTAGAATCGGACAGAGTCAGCATGGGTTGAAGAAAGGGAAATCATGCTTGAAAAATCTACTAGAATTCTTCGAGGATGTAACTAGTAGAGTTGATGAGGGGGAGCCAGTGGATGTGGTTCATTTGTACTTTCAGAAGGCTTTCGACAAAGTCCCACATAAGAGATTAGCGTGTAAAATTAAAGCGCATGGGATTGGAGGTATTGTATTGCGATGGATAGAAAATTGGTTGGCAAACAGGAAACAAACAGTAGGGATAAATGGGTCTTTTTACGAATGGCAGGCAGTGACTAGTGGTGTAACGCAGGGATTGGTGCTAGGACCCCAGCTATTCACAATATACATTAATGATTTAAATGAGGGAACTAAATGTAATATCTCCAAATTTGCAGATGACACAAAACTGGGTGGGAGGAAGAGTTGTGAGGAGGATGCAGCAGAGAGGCTTCAGGGTGATTTGGACAAGTTGAGTGAGTGGGCTAATGCATGGCAGATGTAGTATAATGTGGATAAATGTGAGGTTATCCACTTTGGTAGCAAAAACAGGAAGGCAGATTATTATCTGAAATAAAAACAAGAAATGCTGGAACCACTCAGCAGGTCTGGCAGCAGCTGTGAAAAGAGAGGCAGAGTTAACGTTTCGGGTCAGTGACCCTTCTTCGGAACTGACAAATATTAGAAATGTCACAGGTTATAATTATATTATCTGAACGGCTATAAACTGAGAGAGGGGAATATGCAACGAGACCTGGGTGTTCTCGTACACCAGTCGCTGAAGGTAAGCATGCAGGTGCAACAGGCAGTAAAAAAGGCAAATGGTATGTTGGCCTTCATAGCGAGAGGATTTGAGTACAGGAGCAGGGATGTCCTGCTGCAATTATACAGGGCCTTGGTGAGGCCACAGCTGGAATATTGTGTGCAGTTTTGGTCTCCTTATCTGAGGAAGGATGTTCTTGCTATAGAGGACGTGCAGCAAAGGTTTACCAGACTGATTCCTGGGATGGTGGGACTGACGTATGAGGAGAGATTGAGTCGGTTAGGATTATATTCGCTGGAGTTCAGAAGAGTGAGGGGGGATCTCATAGAAACCCATAAGATTCTAACAGGGCGTGACAGGGTAGATGCAGGAAGGATGTTCCCCATGGTGGGGGAATCCAAAACCAGGGGTCATAGTCTAAGGATATGGGGTAAACCTTTCAGGACTGAGATTAGGAGAAATTTCTTCACCCAGAGAGTGGTGAGCCTGTGGAATTTGCTACCACAGAAAGCAGTTGAGGCCTAAACATTGTATGTTTTCAAAAAGGAGTTAGATATAGTTCTTAGGTTTAAAGGGATTAAAGGATATGGGGCAAAAGCAAGAACAGGTTACTGAGTTGGATGATCAGCCATGATCATAATGAATGACGGAGCAGGCTCGAAGGGCCGAATGGCCTACTCCTGCTCCTATTTTCTATGTTTCTATGTACAGAGGTCATTGAGAAAAATACAGAGGTCATGGACACACGTACAGCGGTAAGTGACACATGTACAGAGGTCAGTGAAACACGTACAGAGGTCATTGAGACATGTACAGTATGTGTGGAACCTGGTGATCCCAAAGACAAAAACGAGAGTTTCTTGTTCAATATTGGAGTAATTTTCTTGTGCTGACGACCGACGTTTTCGTACAAAGGTGACAGGCTTGCCGTTTTGGAGAACACATCCACCGAGACCTTTCTGTGATGCGTCCCCTTCCAATGTTGTCTTCTGGGGGCCATAGTATTGAATACATGATTCGACTGACAGTGCTTGTTTCAGCGCACTGAACGTGTACCTCGACACCTTTGGAGATCGTCCTTGTCTTGCGGTGGTGGCATTGACTGAATGTCTTCGATCTTCCCAGGATCTGGGCAGATACCTGAACTTGAGTAAATGGCACTTAAGAAATTAATGTCATCAGCCTTAATGGAGCACTTTTTGCTGTTGAAAACCACACTTTCGCGCCTGACTGACTTCATGAATACGTGTAGGTTTCTGTTCTGCTCTTCTTCCTTATGTCCTACTATGGCGATGTCACCTACAATACAGACACAGCCCAGGACCCACTCTATTATCCGGTCCATATATTTTAAAATATATCTTGGCTGACTGACAGCCCAAATGGTAAACGGAGGAAGCAGTACCTGCCACAGGGAGCTCTCTAATGTGGAGCTATCCCGGCATGAAATGGAGTTAGTGATTACATGCACATCCATAAAAGCCTTTCAAAGAGATTGTTTGCCATTTGCCTTTGCTCCATGACCTTCTTGTCAATTATTCTCTGTGACCCTGTCCTATCAACACCTTCCCTTTTGTTATCTTTTGCCCCACCCACGCTTTATTTGCTTAAAGCCTCTAACATTAACACCTCGAACAGGGGCGGCACAGTGGTGCAGCGGTTAGCACTGCAGCCTCACATCTCCAGTGACCTGGGTTTGATTCTGGGTACTGCCTGTGTGGAGTTTGCAAGTTCTCCCTGTGACCGTGTGGGTTTCCGCCGGGTGCTCCAGTTTCCTCCCGCAGCTAAAGAACAAAGAACAAAGAACAGTACAGCACAGGAACAGGCCATTCGGCCCTCCAAGCCTGCGCCAATCTTGATGCCTGCCGAAACTAACACCTTCTGCACCTCCGGGGACCGTATCCCTCTATTCCCATCCTATTCATGTATTTGTCAAGATGCCTCTTAAACGTCTCTATCATACCTGCTTCCACCACCTCCCCCGGCAGCACGTTCCAGGCACTCACCACCCTCTGTGTAAAGAACTTGCTTCGCACATCCCCTCTAAACTTTGCCCCTCTCACCTTAAACCTATGTCCCCTAGTAACTGACTCTTCCACCCTGGGAAAAAGCTTCTGACTATCCACACTGTCCATGCCACTCATAACTTTGTAAACCTCTATCATGTCGCCCCTCCACCTCCGTCGTTCCAGTGAAAACAATCCGAGTTTATCCAACCTCTCCTCATAGCTAATGCCCTCCAGACCAGGCAACATCCTGGTAAACCTCTTCTGTACCCTCTCCAAAGCCTCCACGTCCTTCTGGTAGTGTGGCGACCAGAATTGCACGCAATATTCTAAGTGTGGCCTAACTAAGACTTGCAGGTTGATAGGTAAATTGGCCATTGTAAATTGCCCCTAGTGTAAGTAGGTGGGAGGGAATATGGGATTAATGTAGGATTAGTATAAATGGGTGGTTGTTGATCAGCGCAGAATCGGTGGGCCAAAGGGCCTATTTTAGTGCTTTATCTCTCTATGACTCTATTTCTAACCTTTGCCAGTTCTGATGAAGGGTCACTGACCTGCTTCTCTCTCCACAGATGCTGCCAGACCTGCTGAGTATTTCCAGCATTTCTTGTTTTTATTTCGGGTTTCCAGCATCTGCAGTATTTTGCCTTTATTTCAAAAAGACTCGCTTGACAAACAAAAAGGGTACGATATCGAAAGCACGCTACAAAATGTGCGCAAGTACGAAGCCATTGTAGCAGGCCAACAATGCTTGCAAGGCTTCGGACTGGGTCAGCTGTAGGCAAAATAGCCAAGACACCCAAGCAAAGTAAGGGGTGTAACAATTGTGGGCTCTTCCACCAACCGCGCAAGTGCCCAGCATACAGAGATGCACGCAATGTGTGTAGCCTCAGGCAGCACTGGGCAAGGTTGTGCAGGAGGTCTGGCAGTGAAAACAAAGGAAGAAGCCAGAGCACACTGCATTATAGCTGCAAACAGGCACCATCTAGTGGAAAGGACAGCAAAGGGTCCCCAAAAGATCGTCGGAAACACAGGCCTGTCAATGGTTGGCCGGGAACCTGAGCAAAAGAGAAGTGGTGCACAAAGGTGAAGACATATCAGAGGATGAGCAGTCATTTCACACAGTTTTAGTTACACATCAAGCCGACACCACAAAGGAATCTGAAGCCTTCACAACGATAGAAATCATCTGCCCACTCGAATGGAAAACACCGACTATGTCAGAAAATTGACACTGGAGCAAGTGCTAACCTTCTTCCACTATGCACATTGAAGGATATGTACCAGGAAAGATACAAGTCAGTGATCCAACCAACCAGAGTGAGACTGCGCACAATGGGTCACCGATTTTTAACCTTAAATTGCAGGTACGGAGACTCTGACTGGTCACCACAAGCGTTTTACATTGTAGACATTGCAGGTCCAGCAGTAGTGGGATGCCAGTGAGCAGGGAGCTTTGCATAGTTACAGTTCACGAGATACACAATAGTCGAAGTAGGGGCACTCCTAATTGAATCCATCAAAGACCTACAAAGAAGCTATCCTGACAGATTCGACATTGTGGGAAATTTTATTGGAGATGCAATTCTTCATTTAAGGAAGACTCGACACTATCCATAGATTCACCAGAAAAGTGCAGTGTCCACATACGAGACAAGCTGATAGCAGAGTTTGACACCATGGAGAGTAATTGAATAATCCGTTGCGTACAATTGTTGCAATTCGATCACCACCATAGTTAAGAAAGATGGCACGATCAGACTATGTCTGGATCCAAGGAGGCGGAACAAGGCACTCAAGAGGTGCCCACACAAAATGCCTACACTTGAAGAGCTCAACCTGACGTTTGCTAGAGCCAAATATTTCTCTAAACTTGATGCAAAACATGGGTACTGGTTAGTTCACCAGGCTGCAGAGTGACAGGAGTTGACAATTTTCAGAACCCCGTTCGGAAGATATTGTTTTCTGTGCCTGCCGTTGGCTTGTCGATAAGCCAGGACATCTTCCAACAGCTCATGGACTGCATCACTGAGCGCATTCCCGGGTATGTCTGCATTTCAGATGATATTGCTGTTGTTGGGCGTACTATGGTTGAACACAATAGGAACCTTCATACGCTTATGGAGACTGCCAGACGAGGTGGGGGGCTAGTGTTTAACAGCAAAACGCGTCCATCAAAGTGAACCACGTCAATGTTTTTGGGTCTATCTACTCGGATACTGGTATCCCCTTTGATCTAAGCAACGTTGAAGACGTTCAGTCCATGCCAATGCCACAGGACAAAGACCTACAGCGATGCTTAGGCTTATGTAATTTTCTGGCAGCATACATTCCAAACTTGTCAGCAAAGGCATCATCATTACATGAACTTCTGAAGAATAATTCACCATTTCTGAGGCATGAGGATCATCAGCACACATGAAGTGATTTATGACTGTAACCCCTTGTAGGAACTAAACCAAATCAGGAGTACATCCCTATGAATCTCCTTTAATCAAGTTCAAACCAGACAAATTCTCAGACACTTATTTGTGTCCAAAGAATTGCATTAGCTTTCCCTCAGAGAAAGAAAACCAATAGAGAATTTTACCATCTTTCCGATAGCCTATTTCTAATATTTTATGGCTAAGTCATAAATATCACAGATATTATAAGGGGTTGGGAAACTCTCTTCAATATGTATCTCTCCACTTAAAGAAACACAGAGAGGGAGTCTTGTAGTTGTATACAGAATACTACATGAGACGATTTATTAACTTTTATATATTTATGAAAGAATTTAACATGCAATAAACTTGTTAAGTGGATAAGTATATCACAATATCAAATATTACTGAGAGATGTAACACATATTCTTATTTCTAACATAGAATCCAAAAGTTTAACCTTGCTAATGTTACAGCAAAATTATCTTAGAATATCCAGAATATCCATCAAAATTTAAAGTAAACTTGTACCTTCAATCCCCGAATAAGGCATGGGATGAGAAGTGTTGTTTGAGGATACAACACCCCTAAGTATTTGCTTCAAAACTTTGTATTGTTATACTATTTCTAAGATGTCATATGATTTTTGCATTCAAAGTGACCTTCCTGTATTTCTTTTAAAATCCATATCTTTAATGTTTTACTGGAATTTGAAGTTGTGAGCTTTTATCTGGTCAAAATGTTTATAACTGTGTTTATTTGACCTCTCTTGTTCCTGTGAGTATATTCCATTTATTGTTAATTGCTCTTTCCATGCAACCTCCAGAGCCAACCTGTCTGAACAAATCAATTAAGTTTGTTGCTACCTCTTACTGACGATATTTCAATGTATGTTTTTATCTTCCAAGTCACTGACAACAGAATTTCTATTCTAACAGGGACCTTGAAATATTTAACTCTACCATCTTAAAGGGGAACTTCAATGAGCTCTGAAAACAAACCATTTATTCAATCTTTAACTCTAAAGGCATAATACACTATTTCCAAATTCTACTTAATTTGTTATACCTGTTATACCTATATTCCATCACACACGTTCGACTGATTAAATGAGGCAGTCTCCGCTGAATTATGCTTGCAATACTATGACCCATGAAAAGAGACGAAGCTGGAGGAAGATGCTTCACAGATAGGTCTTGGGGCATATCTACTACAGGAAGGCAAGCTAGTAGCATTCAGTTCCAAGAGCTTATCACCTGCCCAGGCAAATTAGTTTTAGTTTTTAGTTTTAGAGATACGGCACTGAAACAGGCCCTTCGGCCCACCGAGTTTGTGCCGACCATCAACCACCCATTTATACTAATCCTACACTGGTTTTAAGCTGGTGTTTTTCTTTGCAAAAGAGGAGATGCAACTGGACTCTGACATGAGCAGACTCAAAGTGCGGGTCCCTCTCTCTCTCTCTCTCGCTCTCGTCATTCCAGCTTGAAAGCTTTCAAATCCTGATTGTTGACTGACCACCTCTGCATACTCCATAGGAGGAAAGCACCCACATTGCTATCTCAAGAGACTCACCAAACCAGTCATCCACCTCTTCAAACAAAAGCCTCAGGACCATTGAATTCAGCTAGAATCCAGCTGAATCGCCAAACTTCACAGACTATATACCTTTTATGCACTCTAACTCAACCAATCTACCTTTCCTTACTCTGTAACCTATTTGTGTGCATGTAAACCTCGTGTATGTGAGAGAGTGAAAAGTGGCATGTTGTTTATTATTTTATTAGTTTGATTTAGGTATAATAAAGTTCACCTCTTTCTTTGTTAACTCAGGAAAACCTGTCCAATTGGTTCTTGTTAAAATTATATCAGTAAGTAATCAAACACATACTGAATCGGCAAGTACATCCACTTTAAGAAAGAATTAAACCCGTTGTGGTGCAACAAAGAGAGGGAAAAGAGGGAAGGCCTTCTCTCTTACATTTATATTCTCTCTCTCTCACACTCACATTGTATCACACTAATATTCTGTCTCACACACTCAACTCTCACACCCTCACATTCTGTCATTCTCACACTCACCTTCTCTCTCACACACTCAGTCTCTATCTCAGACAATCACATAGTGTCTCACACCCACAATCTCTCTCACACCCAACTTCTCTCTCACACTCACATTCTCACTCTCACACCCTCACATTCTCTCATCCTCACACTTACCTTCTCTCCCTCATACATTCACATTCTCCCTTACACACTCACATTCTCTCTCACACACTCACATTCTGTCTCACTCACTCACATTTTCTCTCTCTCACATTAAGGTGTACAACATTATGAGGGGCCTAGGCAGAGTAGACTAGTGGAGAGGTCAATTACCAGGGGCCACAGATTTAAGGTGATTGGTAGAAGGATAGAGGTGACATGAGGAAAAAGCTTTTCACCCAGAAGGTGGTGGGTGTCTGGAATTCACTGCCAGGAATGGTGGGGAGGCAGAAACCCTCAACTCATTTAAAGGTAACTGGACATGCACCTGAAGTGCTGTAATCTGCGAGGCTACGGACCAGGTCCTGGAAGATTGGATTAGATTGGGCAGCTAGTTTTTTTCAGCCAGCACAGACACAATGGGCTGAATGGCCTCCTTCTGTGTTGTAACCTTTCTATGGTTTTATGGTTCTATTCTCTTTCTCACACACTCAGGTTCTATCTCTCACTCTCACATTCTCTCGCTTACATTCACCTTCTCTATCACTCACTCACATTCTTTCTCTCACACACTCACCTTCTCTCTCATACATTCCCTTTCTCACACACACTCACATTTGCTCTTTCACACACTCGCATTCACTCTCACACATACACCTTCACTCTCACGATCACATTCTCCCTCACACTTACATTCTCTCTCACACACTCATTCTCTCACACACTGATATTCTTTATCACACTCACTTTCTCTCTCTCATACACTTACATTCTCTCTCTCACAAATTCCCATTCTCCCTCACACTCACATTCTCTCTCACCTGCACAATCACTCTCACATGCTCATTCTCTCACACACTCATTCTCTATCACACTCACATTCTCTGTCACACTCGTTCCCATAAAGGTGAAGGGTAGGACCAACAAGTCCAGGGAATCCTAGATGTCAAGGGATATAGATGATTGGATAAGGAAAAAAAAGGAAGCTTATGGCCGATTCAGAGGGCTGAAAACAATGGGGGCCCAAGAGGAGTTTTGAAAATGTAGAGGGGTTTTTAAAAAAGTAATTAGGAGAGTGAAGTGGGGGCATGAAAAGACACTGGCAGGCAAGATAAAGGAAAATCCCAAGGCATTTTATAAGTATATTAAGGGCAATAGGATAACCAGGGAAAGAATAGGGCCATTAGGGACCAAAGTGGCAATCCGTGTGTGGAGCCGGAGGACATAGGTGAGGTTTTAAATGATTACTTTTCATCTGTGTTCACTATGGAGAAGGACGATGTAGGTGTAGCAATCAGGGAGGGGGATTGTGACATACTCGAACAAATTAGCATTGAAAGGGAGGAGGTATTAACTGTTTTAGCAGGCTTAAAAGTGGATAAATCCCCAGGCCCAGATGAGATATATCCCAGGTTGTTATGTGAGGCAAGGGAGGAGATTGCAGGGACTCCGACACAAATTTTCAAATTCTTCCTGGCCACAGGAGAAGTGCCAGAGGACTGGAGGACAGCGAATGTGGTATCAGTATTCAAGAAGGCTAGTAGGGATAAACCGGGTAATTACAGGCCGGTGAGTCGGTAAGTCTAACATCAGTGGTAGGGAAACTAGTGGAAAAAATTCTGAGGGACAGGATTAATCTCTACTTGGAGAAGCAGGAATTAATCAAGGATAGTCAGCATGGCTTTGTCAGGGGGAAATCATGTCGAATAAATTTGATTGAATTTTTCGAGGAGGTGACTAGATGTGCAGATGAGGGTAAAGCAGTTGATGTAGTCTACATGGACTTCAGTAAGGCTTTTGATAAGGTCCCACATGGGAGATTGGTCAAGAAGGTAAGAGCCCATGGGATCCAGGGCAATTTGGCAAATTGGATCCAAAATTGGCTTAGGGGCAGGAAGCAGAGGGTAATGGTCGAGGGTTGTTTTTGAGATTGGAAGCCTGTGACCAGTGGGGTACCACAGGGATCGGTGCTGGGACCTTTGCTGTTTGTAGTGTACATTAATGATTTGGACATGAATATAGGAGATATGATCAGTAAGTTCGCAGATGACATGACAATTGGTGGTGTCGTAAAGAGTGAGGAGGAAAGCCTTAGATTACAGGACGATATAGATGGGCTGGTAAGATGGGCAGAGCAGCAGCAAATGGAATTTAATCCTGAGAAGTGTGAGGTGATGTATTTTGGGAGGACTAACAAAGGAAGGGAATATACAATGGATGGTAGGACCCTAGGGAGTACAGAGGGTCAGAGGGACCTTAGTGTACTTGTCCATAGCTCAATGAAGGCAGCATCACAGGTAGATAAGGTGGTTAGGAAGGCATATGGGATACTTGCCTTTTTTAGCCAAGGCATAGAATATAAGAGCAGGGAGGTTATGATGGAGCTGTATAAAATGCTAGTTAAGCCACAGCTAGAGTACTGCGTACAGTTCTGGTCGCCACACAATAGGAAGGATGTGATTGCACTGGAGAAGGTGCAGAGGAGATTTACCAGGATGTTGCCTGGTCTGGAGCATTTAGAAACATAGAAACATAGAAAATAGGAGCAGGAGTAGGCCATTTGGCCCTTCGGACCTGCTCTGCCATTCAAAAAAGATCATGGCTGATCGTCTAATTCGTTACCCTGTTCCCGCTTTCTCCCCATATCCCTTGATCCTTTTGGCATTAAGAAATAGATCTATCTCCTTCTTGAATATATTTAATGACTTGGCCTCCACTCCCTCCTGCGGTAGAGAATTCCACAGGTTCACCACCCTCTGAGTGAAGAAATTTCTCCTCATCTCAGTTCTAAATGGCATGCCCCGTATCCTGAGACTGTGACCCCTGGTTCTGGACTCCCCAACCATCAGGAACATCCTCCCTGCATCTAACCTGTCTAGTCCTGTTAGAATTTTATAGGTTTCGATGTGATCCCCTCTCATTCTTCTAAATTCTAGTGAATATAGGCCTAGTCGACCCAATCTCTCCTCATATGTCAATCCTACCATCCCAGGAATCAGCCTAGTAAATCTTCTTTGCACTCTCTCCATGGCAAGAACATCCTTTCTCAGATAAGGAGAACAAAACTGCACACAATATTCCAGATGTGGTCTCACCAAGGCCCTGTGTAACTGCAGTAAGGCATCTTTACTCCTGTACTCAAATCCTCTTGCAATGAAGGCCAACATACCATTCGCCTTCCTAATTACTTGCTGCACCTGAATACTTGCTTTCAGCGACTGGTGTACAAGGACACCCAGGTCTAGTTGCACCTCCCCCTTTCCCAATCTATCACCATTCAGATAATAATCTGCCTTTCTGTTTTTGCAACTAAAGTGGATAACCTTACATTTTTCCGCGTTATACTGCATCTGCCATGCATTTACCCACTCACCCAACTTGTCCAAATCACATTGGAGCCTCTTTGCATCCTCCACACAGCTCACATTCCCCACTAGCTTTGTGTCATCTGCAAACTTGGAAATGTTACATTTAGTTCCCTCACCCAAATTATTAATATATATTTTGAATAGCTGTGGCCAAAGCACTGATCCCTGCGGTACCCACTAGTCACTGCCTGCCACCCGGAAAAAGACCCATTTATTCCTGTCCTCTGATTCCTGTCTGTCAGCCAATTCTCTATCCATGCCAGTATATTACCCCCAATCCCATGTGTTTTAATTTTGCACACTAACCTCTTATGTGGGACCTTATCAAAAGCCTTCTGAAAATCCAAATACACCACATCCACTGGTTCTCCCTTATCTATTCTACTAGTTACATCCTCAAAAAACTCCAGTAGATTTGTTAAGCATGATTTCCCTTTTGTAAACCCATGTTGACTTTGCCCAAACCCGTTTATGCTTTCCAGGTGTTCTGCTATCACATCTTTTATAGCATTTTCCCCACTACTGATGTAAGACTAACTGGTCTGTAATTCCCTGTTTTTTCTCTCCCTCCTTTTTTAAATAGTGGGGTTACATTTGCCACTCTCCAATCTGTAGGAACTGCTCGAGAATCTATAGAATTTTGGAAGATGACAACCAATGCATCCACTATTTCCAGGGCCACTTTCTTTAGTACTCTGGGATGTAGATTATCAGGCCCTGGGAATTTTCCTAGCACTATTTTTTTATTCATACTGAGGTCCTTCAGTTCCTCCCTCTCATTAGACCTTTGGTTCCCTAACATTTCTGGGCGGTTGTGAAGACAGAACCAAAGTATATGTTTAATTGTTCTGCCATTCTTTGTTCCCCATAATCATTTCCCCCATTTCTGACTGTAAGGGACCTACATTTGTCTTCACTAATCTTTTTCTCTTCACATATTTATAGAAGCTTTGACAGTCAGTTTTTATGTTCCCCGCAAGTTTACTCTCATACTCTATTTTCCCCCGTTTAACCAATCTCTTTGTCCTCTTTTGCTGAATTCTAAGCTGCTCCAAATCCTCAGACTTGCTACTTTTTCTGGCAATTTTTATTTTTATTTTTTATTTAGAGATACAGCACTGAAACAGGCCCACCGAGTCTGTGCCGACCAACAACCACCCATTTATACTAACCCTACAGTAATCCCATATTCCCTATCACCTACCTACACTAGGGGCAATTTACAACGGCCAATTTACCTATCAACCTGCAAGTCTTTGGATGTGGGAGGAAACCGGAGCACCCGGCGAAAACCCACGCAGACACAGGGAGAACTTGCAAACTCCGCACAGGCAGTACCCAGAATCGAACCCGGGTCCCTGGAGCTGTGAGGCCGCGGTGCTAACCACTGCGCCACTGTGCCGCCTTATATGCCTCCTCTTTGGATCTAATACTAACCCTAATTTCTTTTGTAAGCCACGGTTGAACCACCTTTCTGGTTTTATTTTTGTGCCAGACAAAAATAATAATTGTTGTAATTCATGCACACGTTCTTTAAATATTATCCATTGCCTATCCACTGTCAACCCTTTTAGTAAAGTTCTCCAATCTACCTTAGCCAACTCACGCCTCATACCTTCGTAGTTTCCTTTATTTAGATTCAGGACCCCAGTTTCGGTTTCAACTACTTCACTCTCCATCTTAATGAAGAATTCTATCATGTTATGTTTGCTCCTCCTCAAGGGACCCTGCACAACAAGATTGTTAATTCATCCTTTCTCATTGCACAATACCCAGTCTAGGATAGCCTGTTCTCGAGATGGTTCCTCAACGTATTGATCTAAAAACCGTCATGTACACGTTCCAAGAAATCCTCCTCCACAGTATTATTGCTAATTTGGTTTGACCAAACTATATGTTGATGAAAGTCACCCATGATTACAGTTGTACCCTTATTGCATACGCCTCTAATTTCCTGTTTAATGCCATTTCTTATATCTCCACTACTGTTTGGGGGCCTATAGACAACACCCATCAAGGTTTTCTGCCGCTTGGTGTTTCTTAGCTCCACCCATACAGATTCCACATCATGATTTTCTGAGCCAATATCCTTCCTCACTATTGCATTGATTTCCTCCTTTATTAACGATGCTACCCAACCTCCTTTCCCTTTTTGCCTGACGTTCCTAAATATTGAATACCCCTGGATGTTCAGTTCCCATCCTTGGTCACTTTGCAGCCATGTCTCCGTAATCGCTACTAAATCATAACTGTTTATATCTATTTGCGCTGTTAATTCATCTACCTTGTTGCCAATGCTGCACATATTAAGACACAATGTCTTTAGACTTGTCCTTTTCAGCTATGAAGAGAGACTGGATGGGCTAGGGTTGTTTTCCTTATAGCAGAGAAGGCTGAGGGGGGACCTGATTGAGGTATACAAAATTATGTGGGGCATTGATAGGGTAGATAGGAAGAAACTTTTTCCCTTAGCGGAGGTGTCAATAACCAGGGGGCATAGATTTAAGGTTAGGGGCAGGAGGTTTGGAGGGGATTTGAGGAAAAAAAATTTCATCCAGAGGGTGGTTGGAATCTGGAACACACTGTCTGAATGGGTGGTAGAGCCGGGAACCCTCACAACATTTAAAAAGTATTTAGATGAGCACTTGAAACGCCATAGCATACAAGGCTATGTGCAAAGTGCTAGAAAATGGGATTAGAATAGATAGGTGCTTCTTGGCCAGCACAGACACAGTGGGCCGAAGGGTCTGTTTCTGTGCTGTATAACTCTCTATGACTCACATTCTCTATCACAGTCACATTCTCTCTCATGTTCTCACACCCAGTGACAAAGAATTGGATTGTGATCAGAATTTGGAACATGATCAGCAGCTGGAATGTCATTGGCAGTTTGAACACTCTAATTGAAATATATTATTGAATCTGCATTCAGCACCCTTTCAGACATCGCATTACAAATCATAACAACTTGCTGTCTATATAAATGTCTCCTCATGTCACCTCTGGTTCTTTTTCCAACCACCTGAAGCTTGTGTCCTCTGATTACTGACCATTCTGCCACTGGAAACTGTTTTGATTTACTTTATCAAAACCCTTCATCTCTGTTAAATCTCCCTTCACCTTTTCTGCTCTAAAGAGAACAGCCCCAGCTTCCCCAGTGTCTCCACGGAACTGAAGTCCCTCATTCCCGGAACCATTCTCTAAACTTTGACATCCTTCCTAAATTGCAGTGCCCAGAATTACACACAATACTTCAGCCAGGGCCTAACCAGTGATTTATAAAGGTTTAGCATAACTTCTTTGCTTTTGTACTTTATTCCTCTATTAATAAAGCCAGGGGTCACATATGCTTCTTAACAGCCTTCTCAACTTTTCCTGTCACCTTCAAAGATTTGTGTACAGACATCCCATGTCTGTCTATCCCTGCACCCAATTTAAAATTGTCCCATTTAGTTCATAATGCTGCTCCTCATTCTTCTTGTGAGAGTTCTGTGTTAAATTTCATCTGCCACGTCTCTTCCCATTTCACAGACTATGTCCTCCTGAAGTTTGTTGCTATCCACCTCACTGTTTACTACATTTCTGAGTTTTGTATCATCTGCAAACATTACCAAAGCATCCTCATCAACCGTCTCTGTTACTTCATTAAAAAACTTGATCAAGTTAGTCAAACATGATTCATCTTGTACAAATCCACGCTGACTTTAATTTATTAGCCTATACTTTTCCAAATGCCAATTAATGATGTCCCAGATTATTATCGTAAGTAGTTTCACCACCACTGACGTGAGGTTGACTAGCCTGTAGTTGCTGGGTTTATCCCTCTATCCTTTTTTAAACAGGAGATTAGCATTTGTAATCCTCCAGTCCTCTGGCACCACCCCAATATAATTTTTATTCATCGAAATCTGTAAAAAATACATTACAAAACAGTTCCAAACAGCACCAAGTCGACAATACAAAGAATGCAAAGGGGATCGCTTTCCTTCCATACAGGAGTGAGTTGCTTCGCAACCCTTCCATTTCATTTTACATGCCATGTACATTTTGCAGCAAACCCATATTTGCTGGATACAGCCTGAGGGGTTTACCATGGATCCAGCCCCTCAGTTCACTTTGGTGGGGGGACCTTACACAGTGGTCTTTCCCCATTGAGCCTTTGCCGCGGCTGCCCCAAGCTTTAGTGCGTCCCTCAGCACGTAGTCCTGGACCTTGGAATGTGCCAGTCTGCAACACTCGGTTGTGGGCAACACTGCACTGGAAGACCAGCAAGTTTCAGGCAGACCAAAGAACGTCTTTCACCGAATTGATGGTCCTCCAGCAGCAGTTGATGTTTATCTCGGAGTGTGTCCCTGGGAACAGCCCATAGAGCACAGACTCATGTGTTACAGAGCTGTTTGGGATGAACCTCGACAAAAACCACTGCATCACTTTCCACTTTGCTTTGCAAAGACACATTTCAGAAGGAGGTGGGCAACTGTCTCTTCCCCACCACAGCCACCTCAAGGTCAGTGTACGGAGGGGGTGAGACTCCGGGCGTGCAGGAAGGATCTGACAGGGAGGGCCCTTCTCATCACCAGCCAAGCTACATCTTGGTGCTTGTTTGAAGGTTCTGGTGATAAGGCATTCCGCCAAGTGACTTTGACAGTCTGCTCGGGGAACCATCCGACAGGATCTTCCGTCTCCTTTTCCTGGAGGGCCATGACGACATTCCATGCAGACCACTGCCTGATGGATTGGTGGTCAAAGGTGTCTTTCCACAGAAACTTTTCCATGAAGGATAGGTGGTACTGCACGGTCCAACTGGATGGAGCGTTCAGCGGCAATGCGACCAAACCCATCCTTTGCAACACCGGGGACAGATAGAACCTCAGCACGTAGTGACACTTGGTGTTTGTGTGCTGGGGCTGTACGCACAGCTTGATGCAGCCACACACAAAAGTGGTCATCAGGATGAGGGTGACGTTGGGTACATTTTTCACACCCTTATCGAGAGGTTTGAACATCATGTCCCTCCGGAACCGGTCCATTTTGGATATCCAGATGAAGCGGAAAATGGCTCGGGTGACCGCCACGGCGCAGGAGTGGGATATGGGCCAGACCTGCGCCACGTACAGCAACAACGTGAGCGCCTCGCACCTGATGACCAGGTTCTTACCCATAATGGAGAGAGATCGCTGCTCCCACATGCTCAGCTTATGGTGTACCCTGGCTACTCGCTCCCTCCAGGTTTTGGTGCATACCCCGGCCCTTCTGAACCATATCCCCAGCACCTTTAGGTCGTCTGACCTGACGGTGAAAAGGGCAAAGGATCGGTCAGCCCAGTTCCCAAAGAACATGGCCTCGCTCTTATCATGGTTAACTTTGGCTCCCAAGGCCAGTTCGAACTGGTCGCAGATGCTCATCAGTCTGCGAACGGACAACGGATCTGAGCAGAAGACGGCGACGTCATCCATGTATAGGGAGGTTTTAACCTGAGTGCCTCCGCTGCCTGGGATTGTCACCCCTCTTATACCTGCATCTTTCCTAATAGACTCAGCAAAGGGTTCAATACAGCAAAGAAACAAGACAGGGGAGAGAGGACAGCCCTGTCTGACTGCAGATTGGATCGGGAAACTTTCCGATTCCAACCTATTGATTGAGACTGCGCTACTGATGTTTGTGTCGAGCAGTTTGATCCAATTGCAGATTCCCTCCCCAAACCCCATTTTGGAGAGCACGTCCATCATGTAGGTGTGCGATATCCTGTCAAAAGCCTTCTCCTGGTCCAAGCCGATGAGGCAGGTGTCCACCCTCCTGTCCCGTACATAGGCGATCGTATCCCTGAGTAGCGCGAGACTATCAGAGATCTTCCTGCCAGGTACAGTGCAGGTCTGATCGGGGTGAATCACCAACTCCAGAGCAGACTTGACTCGACTGGCAATGACTTTGGACAGAATCTTGTAGTCAACATTAAGTGAGATGGGCCGCCAATTTCTGATTTCCACCCTCTTCCGCTTGTCGATGAGGGTGATGATGCTTTTCCTCATGGACTCTGACATGCTGCCGGCCAGGTATACTTCCAGCAGGTCCGGGCCGACTCAGTCCCACAGGGCCGAGTACAACTCAACCGGTAAGCCATCGCTTCCGGGAGTTTTATTTGTCTCAAAGGACCTGACGGCCTTTGTCAGCTCGTCCAGAGTTAATGACTTGACCAGGCTCTCCCTCATGCTGTCATCTAAGACCTCTGTGATAGATGACAGGAAGGACTGGGAGGCTCTGCTGTCTGTGGGTCTCGCATCATACAGCCCAGCATAAAAGGATTTGCTGATCCTTAGTATGTTAGACTGTGAAGACGTTACCGAGCCATCTTCTTCCTTCAGGCTGCTGATAACAGAGCTCTCTCTGTGTACCTTTTGGAAGAAGTAACGCGAGCATGTCTCATCCTGCTCAATGGAACGGACTCTGGACCAGAAGATGATCTTGGAGGCATCCGTGGCAAACAGCGAGGCCTGCTGGCTCTTCACGTCTTGGAGATCCTCCTTGACCTCGACCCCCATCGACTGCAGCCAGAGCAGATTTTGCATTCTTTTCTGGAGTCAGGACATTTCCCTCTCTATCTCTCTCTTGCCCTCTGAACACCTTTGAAGATAAAGAACCTCTTGATGTTCTCCTTGATGGCCTCCCACCAGTGAACTGGAGACTCAAAGAGGGGTTTCATGGTTCTCCAACCTTTATAATCCCTTTTGAGTTTCCTCAATGTTCTCTGGGGTCAGCAGTGTAGCATTGAGTTTCCATGCCCCCCTGCCAACCCGTTGATCATCCTGTAAGTGACAGTCGGCCAGTAAGAGGCAATGGTCGGAGAAGAACACCGGCTTGACGTCAGTGGATCCGACCGTGACAGCACGGAACGCAAACAGGAAGTCAATCCTGGAACGGGCAGATCCGTCCGATCTTGACCATGTGTATCTACGCTGCGCTCCATCTGCAGGTTTGCTGAAGACATCGTGCAACTTGGCATCTTTTACTGTTTCCATTAGGAATCTGGACGTAGCATCCAGTTTGCTGTCATCACAGCCGGATCGTCCAGCCGCATCGATGATGCAGTTGAAGTCACTGCCTAGAATGATCGGCCTGGACATCGCCAGCAGCAGTGGGAGCTGCTGGAAGACGGTCAGCCGCTCGCTGCATTGCACCGGGGCGTACACGTTGATCAACCAGAGCAGAGCATTGTTGTGTATTACATCTGCTATGAGGAGGCGACCGCCCACCACCTCCTTAACTTCGGAGATGATGAAGTTACCTCTCTGCAGCAGAATACCCAGGCCGGAGGAACGGGAATCATTTCCCCCTGACCAGATCGATGGCCTATGGGACCACCATCGCAACCACTGCCTGTAGGTGCTGAGGTGTGGTATTCCACACTCCGCAGAAACAGTAGGTCGGCTTTGACCTTGGCGAGGTAGTCCAAGGTTGAAACACATTGCGTAGTGGATTTAATGCTACGCATGTTAGTTGAAGCAATCTTTATACCCATTTTTCAGTTAGTTGTTTCTTCCCACACCATTTGTCCTTGCTAGTCCCAGTCCTTCGGTATGTTCCTGCATGCCCATAATGTACACAACCTATTTGACGTTTGTTGGGCTCAGAAAGCCCTCCTGGTTTCTCATGCAGGGTTTTGTTCTGCTGGGGTGACATCGGGGCGGTGGGGGGGGGGGTGGGGTGGTGGTGGTCTTGTAGGCAGCAAGGATTGGGCTGTCCTCTGCTGTTGGCATCTTTCCCCTCTGTTCCTCCTTGAAAACATCACTGCTCCCAGCTTCCCAGAGCTGGAGTGCGCCTGACTCTTCTTTGTTTTTATTTATTTATTTATTTTAATTTAGAGATACAGCACTGAAACAGGCCCTTCGGCCCACTGAGTCTGTGCCGACCATCAACCACCCATTTATACTAATCCTACACTAATCCTATATCCCTACCACATCTCCACCTGTCCCTATATTCCCCTACCACCTACCTATACTAGGGACAATTTATAATGGCCAATTTACCTATCAACCTGCAAGTCTTTTGGCTGTGGGAGGAAACCGGAGCACCCGGAGAAAACCCACGCAGTCACAGGAAAAACTTGCAAACTCCACACAGGCAGTACCCAGAATTGAACCCGGGTCGCTGGAGCTGTGAGGCTGCGGTGCTAACCACTGCGCCACTATGCGACACTGTTCTTGGCGTCCCGGAGCTGGGATGCACAGGGCATGTCGCTAGGTTTGGCGCTTTGGGTTTGAGGCACGCTGGGTCCATCACAGCTTCCAGTGCCCTGGAGCTGGGGGGCTTTATCTTCCAGCTCCTTTGAGTTCTTCCGCTTCTTTTGAAGGTGCCGTCGTTCCGGCCCTTCCTCGTCCAGTGCAAAGGAGCTGCCGTAGTCTGTCTCAGACGGTAACCTCCTCTTGCCACTGGTTTGGGTGGTGGCCTGTTCCGTTTTTGGAGGTTTTTTCTTTGTGGTTTTCCTTTTTACCACTTGCCACTGATCTGTTTGTCCATCTGCTGCCTCCTCCTCCATTGATTCTGTCTGTAGAAGAGGGGTTTCCGGGCGCAGGGTAGGTGTTGGGTCACTGGTTGCAGCTGCCTCCCCTTTCTTCTCCTTCTCAGTTAGACTTTCCTCGCTGCAGAGAAGGTTGCTTGTCTCCTTCCCAGCACCAGACACATTCACCGTTCCTTCTCCCAGCCTTTCCTTGGACCTTGCCACCTGAGCATAACTGAGGCAGCGTTTGGGGCAGGTTTTGTAGAGGTGGCCTGCCGCACCGCACAGGTTGCAGCACTTACTCTGCTTACAGTCCTTGGTCTGATGGCCTTCCTTCTTGCAGTTCTTGCAGACGACTGTGCTGCAGTTAGCTGCCACGTGACCAGATTTGCCACAGGTGTGAGAAACTCTGGGCTGCCCAGCATAGACCAAGAATCCTCGACTTCCCCCGATAGCGAAGCTGGAAGGAGGATGGATGATGGCTCTGTTGGCGTCGACCTTCAAGGTCACCTTGACCTGCCGTTTACTGGTCCAAATCCCAAATAGGTCCTTGACGTCAGTGCTGCTGCCGGCCACTTCGACGTACCAGTCGAGGAAGGTGAGTACATTCACGACAGGAACATGGGGGTTGTCGAGGTGAATTGTCACCACCCGGTCACATTGTGACGGCAGCATGAAGAGCGGTTCCGCTGTGAGGATCGACAGCGGCGTCTGGTTTCCCTTCTCCTTGAACACCTTCAGGAACTTGATGCATCGCGCCACGTTCTCGAAAGTCACGTTGAAATATCCACTGCTGGGGAAGTCCTGCAGGCAGAAGATGTCTGCAGGTTGGAATCCACAGCAATCAATCAGGATTTTCTTGATGAAAAAGGTACGGTTAAGCGGTGCATCTCCTTATCCTTCACCACCACCCGAACGGTGTTACACACTCCCTGGCCTGAAGCTCTAGAACTGGTTACAGCCATTATACTCAAAACCTACCTGGAACAGGATCAAAGGCCACTGATCATACTCTCTCCCCTCCCAGCTGGAAGAATCACCTTCCTGATCGTGTTTTCTTCCCCTGCCAGGTGAGTATGGCACCAACCCCATATCCAAGGAGGATTGGAAAATAGAGTTCAGAGCCTCTGCAATTTCCACCCTTACTTCCTTCGGTCATGTATAATGCATCCCATCTAGGATGGGTGACCTTTATATTTGAAAGCTGCCAATCTTTTAATTCCCTGGGGTAGGGTTTCCACTTTGGGTGCAATTGGCAATTCCACCACAAATTACACCCAAAATTGCGCCCATTTTGAAAAGTGTTTCTTCCCCCCGCCACCGAGTTTGCATTCAAACTTATTTGCATATCCCCGCACGCAAAATCTGCCATGAACCAGTGCAATTGGGCAGTGTTGCAAAATATCATACTTTTTAAAAAAATTGCTTTAAAAATATTCCTTGATATATTTAAGAGTGGAAACTTTGTAAAGTTTGAAAATGGGTACATCAGAAAAAAATAAGCATTTTAAATCAGTGTCAACCCACCAGCTGTGAATAACCCAATTTAAAATTAGTGCAAATGACTTTTAACAAATGTACAAAACGACTTTCTAGTTAGATCTAGATACAGTAGAATATTTCTTAGAACATATTAAAAATAATGAATGAAAAACTGGCCATAATGGCCGATTAGAACTTTCACATCAAAAAGTTTGAGCTTAATTTTTAGAGCCTCCGCGAAGGCCGCAAACATACGCAATTGGCGGAAGATCACCATGGTGATAAATTCACTGTTGATGTGCGGCAGAAGCTCACCATGGTGATACATTCACTGTTGGGACGGGGCAGAAGCTCACCATGGTGATACATTCACTGTTGGGGCTGGGCAGAAGCTCACCATGGTGATAAATTCACTGTTGGGGCTGGGCAGAAGCTCACCATGGTGATAAATTCACTGTTGAGGCTGGGCAGAAGCTCATCATGGTGATAAATTCACTGTTGGGGCTGGGCAGAAGCTCACCATGGTGATAAATTCACTGTTGGGGCTGGGCAGAAGCTCACCATGGTGATAAATTCACTGTTGGGGCTGGGCAGAAGCTCACCATGGTGATAAATTCACTGTTGAGGCTGGGCAGAAGCTCATCATGGTGATAAATTCACTGTTGGGGCTGGGCAGAAGCTCACCATGGTGATAAATTCACTGTTGGGGCTGGGCAGAAGCTCATCATGGTGATAAATTCACTGTTGATGTGCGGCAGAAGCTCATCATGGTGATAAATTCACTGTTGATGTGCGGCAGAAGCTCACCATGGTGATAAATTCACTGTTGAGGCTGGGCAGAAGCTCATCATGGTGATAAATTCACTGTTGGGGTTGGGCAGAAGCTCACCATGGTGATAAATTCACTGTTGGGGCTGGGCAGAAGCTCATCGTGGTGATAAATTCACTGCTGATGTGCGGCTGAAGCTCACCATGGTGATAAATTCACTGTTGAGGCGGGGCAGAAGCTCATCATGGTGATAAATTCACTGTTGGGACGGGGCAGAAGCTCACCATGGTGATAAATTCACTGTTGGGGCTGGGCAGAAGTTCACCATGGTGATAAATTCACTGTTGGGGCTGGGCAGAAGCTCACCATGGTGATAAACTCACTGTTGGGACGGGGCAGAAGCTCACCATGGTGATAAATGCGCTGTTGGGACGGGGCAGAAGCTCACCATGGTGATAAATTCACTGTTGGGGCTGGGCAGAAGCTCATCATGGTGATAAATTCACTGTTGGGGCTGGGCAGAAGCTCATCATGGTGATAAATTCACTGTTGATGTGCGGCAGAAGCTCATCATGGTGATAAATTCACTGTTGATGTGCGGCAGAAGCTCATCATGGTGATAAATTCACTGTTGATGTGCGGCAGAAGCTCATCATGGTGATAAATTCACTGTTGAGGTGGGGCAGAAGCTCACCATGGTGATAAATTCACTGTTGGGGTGGGGCAGAAGCTCACCATGGTGATAAATTCACTGTTGGGGCTGGGCAGAAGCTCATCATGGTGATAAATTCACTGTTGGGACGGGGCAGAAGCTCACCATGGTGATAAATTCACTGTTGGGACGGGGCAGAAGCTCATCATGGTGATAAATTCACTGTTGGGACGGGGCAGAAGCTCACCATGGTGATAAATTCACTGTTGATGTGCGGCAGAAGCTCACCATGGTGATAAATTCACTGTTGGGACGGGGCAGAAGCTCACCATGGTGATAAATTCACTGTTGGGGCTGGGCAGAAGCTCATCATGGTGATAAATTCACTGTTGGGGCTGGGCAGAAGCTCATCATGGTGATAAATTCACTGTTGGGGCTGGGCAGAAGCTCATCATGGTGATAAATTCACTGTTGATGTGCGGCAGAAGCTCATCATGGTGATAAATTCACTGTTGATGTGCGGCAGAAGCTCATCATGGTGATAAATTCACTGTTGAGGTGGGGCAGAAGCTCACCATGGTGATAAATTCACTGTTGGGGCGGGGCAGAAGCTCATCATGGTGATAAATTCACTGTTGGGGCTGGGCAGAAGCTCATCATGGTGATAAATTCACTGTTGGGGCTGGGCAGAAGCTCATCATGGTGATAAATTCACTGTTGGGGCTGGGCAGAAGCTCATCATGGTGATAAATTCACTGTTGAGGTGGGGCAGAAGCTCATCATGGTGATAAATTCACTGTTGAGGTGGGGCAGAAGCTCACCATGGTGATAAATTCAAACCCGGGCTGTGGCCAGCTTCTACTGAAACCTTTTTTTCAACATCATGGAAATTCAGGCTGAATGTAATTTTCACTTAAAAGCCTACTATCGTATGTGCTGTTTACATCATTATCAAGCAAATTGTGCTGAAAAAACAGCTCTTTCTAGTGGAAACTCCAGGACCTTCTCTTTATCTATTTTTATCCTATCCAATATCACTATTGCCTCCTCCTTTAATGTTACGTTGGCAGCATCCTCTTCTCTAGTGAAGACAGATGCAAAGTAACAATTTAGTACCTCAGCCTTGCTCTCCACCTCCCCAAAAAGATCTCCTTTTTAGTCCCTAATCGGTCCACACTTTCTCTGACTACCGTTTTACTATTTATATGTTTATAAAAGGCTTTATGGTTCCCTTTTATATTCGCCACTAATCTATTCTCATAATTTCTCTTTGCCCCCTTATTCCCTTTTTTAGATTTCCTCTGTACTTTCTATATTCAGTTTGGTTCTCTATTGTATTATGAACCTTACAATTTTAACCTTTATATCTTTAGTCATCCAGGGAGCTCTACCTTTGGATGCCCTTCCTTTCATCCCCATAGGAATGTGTCTATTCTGTACCTGAGCCAACTAATCTTTGAAGACCTGCCATTGTTCAATTACTGTTTTACATACCAATCTCTGATTCCAGTCCACTGAGCCAGATCCATTTTCTCCTCACTGAAGCTAGGCCTCCTCCAGTTAAGTATTTTTATGCTTGATTGTTCTTTGTTCTTTTCCAGAACTATCCTAAACCTGATAGTGATATTGTGATCACTGATCCCTAAATGCTTCCCCATTGAAACATGCTCCACTTGCCCCACTTCATTCCCCAGAACTAGATCCTGCACTGCTTCTTTCATCATTGGACTGGAAACATACTGATTAAGAAAGTTCCCTTCTACACATTTCAGGAACTCCCCTCACTCTTTTCCCTTCACACTGTTACTATCCCAGTCTATATTAGGATAACTGAATTCCCCCATTATTACTACTCTGTAGTTCTTGCACCTTTCTGTAACTTGCCTCCACATTTGCTCCTCTATCCCCTTCTCACTATTAGGTGGCCTGTAGTATGCACTCAGTATTGTAATTGCTCCTGTAATGTTTCTTAATACTGACCAAATAGATTCTGTCTTTGTCCCCTCAACTACATCATCCCCCTCCAGTGCGATAATAATTTCTCTTTAATACTGCCACCTGTCTCCTTTTTCCATTTCCCTATCATTCCTGAATACTTTGTAGCTGGGAATATTAAATTCCCAATCTTCCCCTTCTTTGGCCCAGGTCTCGGTATTTCCATTGTATCACAGTCTCATGTGGTGACTTGTGCCTGAAGCTCACCAACTTTATTTACCAGGCTACATGAATTTACGCACACGCACTCCAAACCCATTTTAGACTGCCTCACATTTCCTTCCCATCTGATCCCTCCTATTTCTGAATTATTCTTTGCTCTAGCATTATTTGCCTCCCGCAGTCCTCTGTGCACCTTGTCCCTCTTCTTTAATGTTTTATCTCCTGTTAAATTAGTTCAAAGTCCTCCCCCGCAAAACTACTTAACCTTCCTGTGAGGACATTGATGCCAGCTCTGTTGAGGTGTAAACCGTCCACCTTGAACAGGTCCCTCCTGCCCCAGAGCTGGTTCCATTGCCCCAGGAATCTGAAGCCCTCCCTCCTGCACCATTTCTCCACCTTGCGTCCTGGAGTTGCCACATGAATTGCAGGCTCGGGTCTAAGCCTTCCCAACCTTTTGCTTTAAAAAAATCCCTTTACATCTAATAAAGTACTTTAATTATTTACATATTTACTGTTGCCAATCGCCCTCACCCCGCCGATTATGGCACCACGCCCCCTCCCCAGAGATCATAGTCAGATCAGCCCTCTCCCACAATCACAGCAACAACCCCATCCCCCAATTGTGGCAAACCCGACCCCATCCCACCCCCCACTGCCACCCCCACCCCCACCCCCACCCCCACCTCGATCACAGCCAGTACCTCAGAAAGGCCAAGGATTATAACTGTGCTATTGTATTCCCCACCCTCTTTCACCTCCCCATTGTTATTAGGGCCATTGTGTTTGGTCCACATCACAAAATCCATCCCCTAGCCATTGTTTCCATCCCTCTTCCTGACCACTGTCTGTGGATGAATGAGACTGTTCACAACTTTGGCATCCTAGTTGTCCCTAAGCCAGTCTTCACATCACATACGCTTTTCAAAACTGTCTACTTCCACTTCCATATTAACACCTGTCTCCACTCCTGCCTCAGCTCTACTGCTGCTGAAATCCTCATCCATGCACTTGTTCCCTCTAAACTTGACTATTCCGATGCTGCCCTGTACAGCTCTTATTCTCTATCCTACATAAATATCACCTCATCCAAAACTCTGTTGCCTGTGTCCTTATTTGCACCAAGTCCCACTCACCCATCACCCCTGTGCTCACTGACCTTCACTGCCTCATGGTCAGGACAAGCCTCGATTTTAAAATTCCCATCCTTGTTTTCAATTCCCTTCATGGCCTCACCGCTCCCTATCTCTGTTATCTCCTCCAGCCCCACAACCTTCCGAGATACTGCGATCCTCTAATTCAGGCCTCTTGAGCATTCCCAGTTTTAATTGCTCCACTATTGATGGCTGTGCCTTCAGTTGTCATGGCTCCAAGCTCCAGAATTCCCTTCCGACACCTCTCCATCTCTTTGCTCCTTTAAGACACTCCTTAAAACTTATCTCTTTGACAAAACTTTTCTCATCAGACTGAATATTTCCTTAAGTAGCTCCGTGCCAAATTTTGTTTCATTACACACCTGTGAAGCACCTTGGAATGTTTTACTGCATTTAAGGTACTATATAAATGCAAGTTGTTGTTGTTTTGGCCAGTTGTGTGATTGGCTCTAACCTGAGAGGAGATCACCTCAGCTTCAGTGCAGCACGGAGATGAGTATTAAATTGCAAAACGGACAAATAGATCACAAGTGCAGCTTTTCAGACAGAGGTATTTAGCCCACGAGCTGGTGGAATCTGGGGGCTGAATAGAATGTGCTAGTCACTGTGGAAACCTGAGAACTGTTGTCTGCAGACACACCCTTTCCTCTGTCGCTACTCTGATTACTTCAATTAATCAGTCTGCAAACATGCCAGACCCAGGTTAGATTATCCCACTTTCTGTTTAGGAAATAAAACAATTATTGCATCAAATACACCCGACAGCAAGAATGAACAGCCCATGGAATGCTCCACCTCCCACAGACTCACATGGAGGTCACCATGGACTTTCCCAGTTTATGTAATGCCCTCAAGCGAGATGAATAATCACAGTAGCATCTCCAGCAGTAAGTTCTTATGGTTGTGAGCCCTGTTCCCAAGGTGATCGAGTGGATACATGGACACCTATCAACCTAACATCTCAATCTACATTACTTAGTTCTGATCACAGATACAATTCACATGGCTCCAACAGAACTGGACCTGTTCTACACAGTATCTGATCATCTGCAGATACTCCTCCATACAAGGTACCACGAATGACATGAGGGTGTAGAAGGACAGCTCACACCTCATCCATTGGAGGAGCCAATGCTCAGGATAGCAGCAAAACACAGTGGTCTCCTTGACCAAGCTTTTGGTCACCACTCCTAGTATTTCCTTCCATGGCTCAGTGTTAATTTTCATCTGATTATCCTTCTGTGAAGCACCATGGGATGTTAGCCTACGTTAAGCCATTATATAAATGCAATTGTTGTTGGCATTTATAGTGGGTGGATCAGGCATCTTGGATCTAAGTTAAACTGTATAAGCCTGTGGTGAACTTTTGCGATATGGCCCTGCATATCTTCAAACCTTCAGGTACAGTCACAGTCACAGTCACAGAGTTACACATGGAACTGTACATGTGCTGTTGCACCATAACTGCTGAATCTGTCCCCCTGTCAAACCAGAGGACACAGCCTGTGCTTGAAGGATGGTAAATTCAAAATTAATCTGTACGAACATTATTTCAGTAAGCGAATGGACAATCTATAGAGAGACAGCAGAAACATTATTGATTCATCTAAATGACAATAGACAGGCTTGGGCTGATAAGTGGCAAGTAACATTCATGCCACACAAGTGCCGGGCAATGACCATCTCCAGCAAGAGAGAATCTAACCATCTCCCCTTGCCATTCAACGGCATCGCCATCGCTGAATCCCCCACTATCAACATCCTTGGGGCTACCATTGACCAGAAACTGAATTGGAGTAGCCATATAAATACCGTGGCTACAAGAGCAGGTCAGAAGCTAGGAATCCTGAGGCGAGTAACTCACCTCCTGACTCCCCAAAGCCTGTGCACCATCTACAAGGCACAAGTCAGGAGTGTGATGGAATACTCTTCACTTGCCTGGATGGGTGCAGCTCCAACAACACTCAAGAAGCTCAACATCATCCAGGACAAAGCAGCCCGCTTGATTGGCACCCCATCTACAAACATTCACTCCCTCCACCACCAACGCACAGTGGCAGCAGTGTGTACCATCTACAAGATGCACTGCAGCAATGCACCAAGGCTCCTTAGACAGCATCTTCCAAATCCGCGACCTCCACCACCTGCAAGTTCCCCTCCAAGTCACACACCATCCTGACTTAGAACTATATCACCGTTCCTTCACTGTCGCTGGGTCAAAATCCTGGAACTCTCTTCCTAACAGCACTGTGGGTGTACCTACCCCAAATGGACTGCAGTGGTTCAAGAAGGCAGCTCACCACCACCTTCTCAAGGACAATTAGGGATGGGCAATAAATGCTGGCCTGGCCAGTGACACCCACATCCCATGAATGAATAAAAAAAATATAAATAAATGTGATCAGGAACCAACATTTTAGGATAAAGTAAATGAGTAATTTGAGAGCTAACATATGGCGAGTATAGGGTGTTTGGGAGAACAGGTGACTTCTGATTGATGGTTCCTGAAGCTCTCCACCATTAGGGTTTGCCTCACCTCATGTTTTGGATGAGCTGTAGACTAATTGTTCGAGATTGATTACTGTTATTGGTCAACAACTCCATTATCATTGCACCATGTGAATGCCCATATGATCAAAGGTGAATTAAATAGATCTTTATCTTTTATCATGATACAATTCAACAACAATAACTTGAAATTATATAGTGTCTTTAACTAATAAATCATCACAAGGCACTTTGTAGGAGCGTTTTCAAACTACATTTGACACAGAGCCACATACGGGGATATTAGGACACGTTACCTATTCATTATCATTCATTTTATGCTTCATGAATAAAGATTAACTTCACCCATATTGTAGTGAAGACAGTGGCAAGGCTCTGTGGGTAACATGTTTGCCTCTGAGTCAGAGGTTTCTGGCATTCCAGCCCCATTCCAGAGACTTGAGCACATAATGCAGGCTGGCACTCCAGTGCCGTACTAAGGGAGTGCTGCACAATCGAAGGTGCGACCTTTTGGATGAAGCATTAAACCAAGGCCCCATCTTCCCTCTCAGGTGGAGGTAAAAGATCCCATGGCACTATCTGGAAGAAGTGAAGGGGAGTTCTCCTTGGCGTACATTACTCCTGGGTTCAATGCTGGGGAGTTTGTATCTCCTCTTCCAAAACCCAAAGGCACTCAGTAAACTCACAAATCTCCATTCCAATCCATACCCAACCTGTACCCAGGATTTGAACACAATCCGAGGAAGAAGACAGTCACAAGACTGCCTGAAGGCAGTATTCTGTTTTTTAACGGTAAACAGTTCCATTGCTGTTGCTGGGGCCTGTGCATGGGCTGTGGTCTGAGAGCACCCACACAGGCTCCTTGGGGACTATTCCTCCAAATAGCCCTCTCTGCCTACACTGGGATCCAACCCATCCTCTGCATCCTTCATTCAATCGGCAGAAACACTGGAAGACTGGGTATTGTCCTTTACACTTAGTTTGCATCTGCTTGTCCTGATATGGGCAAGCAACAACAACTACAGCAACAACTTGCATTTATATAGCACCTTTAAGGCAGTAAAATGTCCCAAGGTACTTGACAGAAGTGTTATCAGACAAAGTTTAACACCGAGTCACATAAGATGATATTAGAACAGGCGACCATAAGCTTGGTGAAAGAGGTGTTTTTTAAGGCCATCCACACACACACTGCTTGTTCCAAATGCCAGTGCCAAGGTGGCAAGAAAGTCACTGGATACACTGAGAGCAATTAGGAATTAGGGATGGGCAATAAATGCAGGCCTCACCCATATCCCCAGAGTGAATTTAAAAAATCTTGCCCATCTTCTTGAAAGGCTTTGAGTGCCATCTGATCTAATCATGGACTTGTTATTGCGAAATAAATATTGGAGCCTTAACAGGCTTTGTATCAGCCACAATCACAGCCCCAAACATGTTGATATTTTTCCAGCCCATGCAGTGAGGTCCACTGTGAGTGGGCTATGTGGGCAGGTTTTGAGATATGTGCTCAGACTTACAGGCCTCTGTGTCAACAGCAACTTGTAGTTCATTGTGATAATTGGAGTGACATGTCACAGGCAGCTGGACCATGGGGCCCAAGCAACTTGGCCCATTTGCCTCACTAGCAGCAGCCTTAAGTTAAGACCTGGAGTCTCTCCCCCAATCTCAGCCCCTCTCTGGGTTTGGGGAGGATTAATAATGCAGAGGCGAGGGGACCTTGGACCAGCAGTGGCCCTCAGGAGTGCTGTGGAACCAGGAAAAGCGCACCTGCTCAACAGGAGGGTAAGTAAAAAAACATTAACTTTTTGTTGGTGGCAGTTGTTAAAGCCTCAGCAATCCCACCAATGACCAGGCCCAGCCTTGCTCTGCTCAGTGCATTAGGTATCTCATTAACACATGGAAGAGGTCAAACGCCAGTTTAAAGTGGTCACCTGGGATGCCTCCAAAATAGTTGTGACCAATATGGCGTCAGACATACGCCCACCATCCTTGGGGTGCAAGACATGGTCCTGCAGAATTGATCATCTGGTCCTCCGCCTCCTACCTGGAAAAACCAAAGACCAATTTCTAACCCAATGGAACAGTGAGTGTTGTCAAGGAATAGTTTTACAAGAATGTGACTGTGGGAAGGTCCAAAGTGCTCACAGTACACTGCAGGATAGAGAAGACAGTGGCAAGGCTGGTACTTTCTATCCTTTCTTTTAACAATAACAATTCCATGATTACATCAGATGGCACTCAAAGCCTTTCAAGGGGATGGACAAGATTTTTTAAATTCAGTCTGGCCAGAATTTGTTGCCATCCCGAAATGCCCATGCGAAGGTGATGGTGAGCCATCATCTCAAATCAATGCAGTCCATGTGGAGTAGATACACCCACAGTGCTGTTAGGGAGGGAGTTCCAGGATTTTGACCCAGCAACAGTGAAGGAACGGTGATATAGTTCCAAGTCAGGATGGTGTGTGGCTTGGAGGGGAACTTGCAGGTGGTGGTATTCCCATGCATCTGCTGCCCTTGTCCTTCTCGGTGATAGAGGTTGTTGGTCAGGAAGGAGCCTTGGTGGGTTGCTGCAGTGTATCGGTGCATCTGTGCATCGGTGGTGGAGGGAGTGAATGTTTGTAGATGGGGTGCCAATCAAGCGGGCTGCTTTGTCCTGGATGGTGTCGAGCTTCTTGAGTGTTGTTGGAGCTGCACCATCCAGGCAAGTGGAGAGTATTCCATCACACTCCAGACTTGTGCCTTGATGGTGTGAAATTCGGCAATGGTAATAACATTGAGGCCAGTGACCGAAGCAAAAAATGGCAGACGATGACTTCAGGTCGAATCCTGACATTATTACACCGAATCTCCATTTTACGCTTGTCGGCCAGTGGGCTAGATGGGGACAGCACTCACTGTCCGATTAAAGGAAATTGACGGCCAATTAAAGTCATTAAAAAGGCAATTGACAGCCATTTTATGTCGACTGTTATATTTTACGTTCTGCGCAAGGACAAACGGGGGGGGGGGGGGGGGGGTCGCAAACCTGGCAGATTTAAATGAACAGCAACTGCTGTGTCAGTGAATGAGTTGGAGGTACTTGAATTTTAAGTTCTGTCTGTTGTATTTCTGAGTTAATTCCAAGGTGGGGGCTGATATTGTTGGCTCACCAGGGCTCACCTGAGTGCGTAAAATCCTGGTAGGCCCACACCATCTGTGATTTATTCTGTGTAGGGGAGGGGGGTTGTGAGTGCCTGTCCTTACAGTTTGCAGCAAATAGGTGTCCTCATTAAATGTTTGGGAAACTGCAGCCGTGGGGATTGTTCACTCTGGAGGAGGGACCTTTAGTGAGGAAGGGAATGCCACAAGGAGGGACAGGAGGACAAGTGAAAAGGAAAATCAGTGACCTGCTGGCCAACCGCAGCCTGGTAATGGGGGAGGGGCAGAAGGTCACAGAGTGTGCAGGGAGCCTGTGAGGAGACAGGTCTACCCAGTAGGCAGGGTGTACCAGCAGCGGCTGAGCTTCCTGCAGATGTCACAGTGCCAGTGCCGTTGAAGACTGCACCTGTCCCAAGAGACTGTCACATCTGCATGTGAGATGATGGCAGCGGAGGTCAGCTCCAACTGCATAGGTGGCCATCCACTGCCAGTCGCACTGAAGCTCATAGTCGCTCTGAACTTCTATGCATCAGTTTCATTCCAGGCTACCAGAGGAGACATGTAGTGAATCCCACAATCTTCAGTGCATCACTGCAAAAAGATGGTAACTAATGCCATATTCAGGCCTGCCAAACAGTTCAACAACTTAAAGACAGCCTCGGCCAGTAAGGCCAAGAGAGCCAGAGGCTTCAGCACCATCACTGGGTTCCACATGGTCCACGGCATGATTCACTGTACACATGTGGGAATGAGAGCACCTGCAGATCAGTCAGGGGCCTTCATTAATCAAAAGGGGTTTCACTCAATGAATGTACAACTTGTCAGTCCTCTCTAAGTGACAGGACAGCTCCTGTTCCCCTCAGCCTGGTATCTAAGTGACAGGAGAGCTCCTGTTCCACTCAGACTGGTATCTAAGTGATAGGACAGCTCCTGTTCCCCTCAGCCTGGTATCTAAGTGACAGGGCAGCTCCTGTTCCACTCAGACTGGTATCTAAGTGACAGGACAGCTCCTGTTCCCCTCAGCCTGGTATCTAATTGACAGGACAGCTCCTGTTCCACTCAGCCTGGTATCTAAGTGACAGGACAGCTCCTGTTCCTCTCAGGCTGGTATCTAAGTGACAGGACAGCTCCTGTTCCCCTCAGACTGGTATCTAAGTGACAGGACAGCTCCTGTTCCTCTCAGCCTGGTATCTAAGTGACAGGACAGCTCCTGTTCCTCTCAACCTGGTATCTAAGTGACAGGACAGCTCCTGTTTCCCTCAGCCTGGTATCTAAGTGACAGGATAGTTCCTGTTCCCCTCAGACTGGTATCTAAGTGACAGGACAGCTCCTGTTCCCCTCAGCCTGGTATCTAAGTGACAGGACAGCTCCTGTTCCTCTCAGCCTGGTATCTAAGTGACAGGACACCTCCTGTTCCTCTCAGCCTGGTATCTAAGTGACAGGACAGCTCGTGTTCCCATCAGTCTGGTATCTAAATGACAGGACAGCTCCTGATCCCCTCAGCCTGGTATCTAAGTGACAGGACAGCTCCTGTTCCCCTCAGCCTGATATCTAAGTGACAGGACAGCTCCTGTTCCCCTCAGACTGGTATCTAAGTGACAGGACAGCTCCTGTTCCCCTCAGCCTAGTATCTAAGTGACAGGACAGCTCCTGTTCCTCTCAGCCTGGTATCTAAGTGACAGGACAGCTCCTGTTCCCCTCAGACTGGTATCTAAGTGACAGGACAGCTCCTGTTTCCCTCAGCCTGGTATCAAAGTGACAGGACAGCTCCTGTTACTCGCAGCCTGGTATCTAAGTGACAGGACACCTCCTGTTCCTCTCAGCCTGGTATCTAAGTGAAAGGACACCTCCTGTTCCCCTCAGCCTGGTATCTAAGTGAAAGGACACCTGCTGTTTCCCTCAGCCTCATATCAAAGTGAAAGGACGCCACCTGTTCCCCTCAGCCTGGTATCTAAGTGAAAGGACACCTCCTGTTCCCCTCAGCCTGGTATCTAAGTGAAAGGACACCTCCTGTTCCCCTCAGCCTGGTATCTAAGTGAAAGGACACCTCCTGTTTCCCTCAGCCTGGTATCTAAGTGACTGGACAACTCCTGTTCCCCTCAGCCTGGTATCTAACTGAAAGGACACCTCCTGTTCCCCTCTGCCTGTAATCTAAGTGTCAGGACAGCTCCTGATCCTCTCAGCCTGGTATCTAAGTGACAGGATAGCTCCTGATCCTCTCAGCCTGATATCTAAGTGACAGGACAGCACCTGTTCACCTCAGACTGATATCTAAGTGACGGGATATTTCCTGTTTCCCACAGCCCAGTATCTAAGTGACAGGACAGCTCCTGCTCCCCTCAGCCTGGTATCAAAGTGACAGAACAACTCCTTTTCCCCTCAGCCTGGTATCTAAGTGAAAGGACACCTCCAGTTCCCCTCAGCCTGGTATCTAAGTAAAAGGACACCTCCTGTTCCCCTCAGCCTGGTATCTCATTGACAGGACAGCTCCAGTTGCCCTCAGCCTTGTATCTGAGTGACAGGACAGCTCCTGTTCCCCTCAGCCTGGTAACTAAGTGAAAGGATAGCTCCTGATCCCCTCAGCCTGGTTTCTAAGTGACAGGACAGCTCCTGATCCTCTCAGCCTGGTATCTAAGTGACAGAACAACTCCTGTTCCCCTCAGCCTGGTATCTAGGTGACAGGATAGATCCTGTTCCCCTCAGCCTAGTATCTAAGTGACAGGACAGCTCCTGTTCCCCTCAACCTGTAATCGAAGTGACAGGAAACCTCCTGTTCCCCTCAGCCTGGTATCTAAGTGACAGGATAGTTACTGTTTCCCTCAGCCTGGTATCTAAGTGACAGGACAACTCCTGTTCCCCTCAGCCTGGTATCTAAGTGACAGGACACCTCCTGTTCCCCTCAGCCTGGTATCTAAGTGTCAGGACACCTCCTGTTCCCCTCAGCCTGGTATGAAAGTGAAGGGACAGCTCCTGTTCCCCTCAGCCTGGTATCAAAGTGACAGGACAGCTCCTGTTCCCCTCAGCCTGGTATCTAAGTGACAGGACAGCTCCTGTTCCCCTCAGCCTGTAATCTAAGTGACAGGACACCTCCTGTTCCCCTCAACCTGGTATCTAAGTGACAGGACAGCTCCTGTTCCCCTCAGCCTGGTATCTAAGTGACAGAACAACTCCTGTTCCCCTCAGCCTGTCATCCAAGTGACAGGACACCTCCTGTTCCCCTCAACCTGTTATCTAAGTGACAGGACAACTCCTGTTCCCCTCAGGCTGTAATCCAAGTGGCAGGACAACTCCTGTTCCTCTCAGCCTGTTATCTAAGTGACAGGACAGCTCCTGTTCCCCTCAGCCTGGTATCTAAGTGACAGGACACCTCCTGTTACCCTCAGCCTGGTATCTAAGTGACAGGACAGCTCCTGTTTCATTCAGCCTGTTATCTAAGTGGCAGGAGAGCTGTTGATCCCCTCAGCCTGGTATCTAAGTGACAGGACAGTTCCTATTCCCCTCAGCCTGGTATCTAAGTGACAGGACAGCTCCTGATCCTCTCAGCCTGGTATCTAAGAGACAGGACAACTCCTGTTCCCCTCAGCCTGTTATCTAAGTGACAGGACAGCACCTGTTGCCGTCAGCCTGGTATCTAAGTGAAAGGACACCTCCTGTTCCCCTCTGCCTGGTATCTAAGTGAAAGGACACCTGCTGTTTCCCTCAGCCTCATATCAAAGTGAAAGGACGCCACCTGTTCCCCTCAGCCTGGTATCTAAGTGAAAGGACACCTCCTGTTCCCCTCAGCCTGGTATCTAAGTGAAAGGACACCTCCTGTTCCCCTCAGCCTGGTATCTAAGTGAAAGGACACCTCCTGTTTCCCTCAGCCTGGTATCTAAGTGACTGGACAACTCCTGTTCCCCTCAGCCTGGTATCTAACTGCAAGGACACCTCCTGTTCCCCTCTGCCTGTAATCTAAGTGTCAGGACAGCTCCTGATCCTCTCAGCCTGGTATCTAAGTGACAGGATAGCTCCTGATCCTCTCAGCCTGATATCTAAGTGACAGGACAGCACCTGTTCACCTCAGACTGATATCTAAGTGACGGGATATTTCCTGTTTCCCACAGCCCAGTATCTAAGTGACAGGACAGCTCCTGCTCCCCTCAGCCTGGTATCAAAGTGACAGAACAACTCCTTTTCCCCTCAGCCTGGTATCTAAGTGAAAGGACACCTCCAGTTCCCCTCAGCCTGGTATCTAAGTAAAAGGACACCTCCTGTTCCCCTCAGCCTGGTATCTCATTGACAGGACAGCTCCAGTTGCCCTCAGCCTTGTATCTGAGTGACAGGACAGCTCCTGTTCCCCTCAGCCTGGTAACTAAGTGAAAGGATAGCTCCTGATCCCCTCAGCCTGGTTTCTAAGTGACAGGACAGCTCCTGATCCTCTCAGCCTGGTATCTAAGTGACAGAACAACTCCTGTTCCCCTCAGCCTGGTATCTAGGTGACAGGATAGATCCTGTTCCCCTCAGCCTAGTATCTAAGTGACAGGACAGCTCCTGTTCCCCTCAGCCTGTAATCGAAGTGACAGGAAACCTCCTGTTCCCCTCAGCCTGGTATCTAAGTGACAGGATAGTTACTGTTTCCCTCAGCCTGGTATCTAAGTGACAGGACAACTCCTGTTCCCCTCAGCCTGGCATCTAAGTGACAGGACACCTCCTGTTCCCCTCAGCCTGGTATCTAAGTGTCAGGACACCTCCTGTTCCCCTCAGCCTGGTATGAAAGTGAAGGGACAGCTCCTGTTCCCCTCAGCCTGGTATCAAAGTGACAGGACAGCTCCTGTTCCCCTCAGCCTGGTATCTAAGTGACAGGACAGCTCCTGTTCCCCTCAGCCTGTAATCTAAGTGACAGGACACCTCCTGTTCCCCTCAACCTGGTATCTAAGTGACAGGACAGCTCCTGTTCCCCTCAGCCTGGTATCTAAGTGACAGAACAACTCCTGTTCCCCTCAGCCTGTCATCCAAGTGACAGGACACCTCCTGTTCCCCTCAACCTGTTATCTAAGTGACAGGACAACTCCTGTTCCCCTCAGGCTGTAATCCAAGTGGCAGGACAACTCCTGTTCCTCTCAGCCTGTTATCTAAGTGACAGGACAGCTCCTGTTCCCCTCAGCCTGGTATCTAAGTGACAGGACACCTCCTGTTACCCTCAGCCTGGTATCTAAGTGACAGGACAGCTCCTGTTTCATTCAGCCTGTTATCTAAGTGGCAGGAGAGCTGTTGATCCCCTCAGCCTGGTATCTAAGTGACAGGACAGTTCCTATTCCCCTCAGCCTGGTATCTAAGTGACAGGACAGCTCCTGATCCTCTCAGCCTGGTATCTAAGAGACAGGACAACTCCTGTTCCCCTCAGCCTGTTATCTAAGTGACAGGACAGCACCTGTTGCCGTCAGGCAGGTATCTAAGTGACAGGACAGCTCCTGTTCCCCTCAGACTGGTATCTAAGTGACAGGACAACTCCTGTTCCCCTCAGCCTGGTATCTAAGTGACAGGACAGCTCCTGTTTCCCTCAGCCTGGTATCAAAGTGACAGGACAGCTCCTGTTACTCGCAGCCTGGTATCTAAGTGACAGGACACCTCCTGTTCCTCTCAGCCTGGTATCTAAGTGAAAGGACACCTCCTGTTCCCCTCAGCCTGGTATCTAAGTGAAAGGACACCTCCTGTTTCCCTCAGCCTGGTATCTAAGTGACTGGACAACTCCTGTTCCCCTCAGCCTGGTATCTAACTGAAAGGACACCTCCTGTTCCCCTCTGCCTGTAATCTAAGTGTCAGGACAGCTCCTGATCCTCTCAGCCTGGTATCTAAGTGACAGGATAGCTCCTGATCCTCTCAGCCTGATATCTAAGTGACAGGACAGCACCTGTTCACCTCAGACTGATATCTAAGTGACGGGATATTTCCTGTTTCCCACAGCCCAGTATCTAAGTGACAGGACAGCTCCTGCTCCCCTCAGCCTGGTATCAAAGTGACAGAACAACTCCTTTTCCCCTCAGCCTGGTATCTAAGTGAAAGGACACCTCCAGTTCCCCTCAGCCTGGTATCTAAGTAAAAGGACACCTCCTGTTCCCCTCAGCCTGGTATCTCATTGACAGGACAGCTCCAGTTGCCCTCAGCCTTGTATCTGAGTGACAGGACAGCTCCTGTTCCCCTCAGCCTGGTAACTAAGTGAAAGGATAGCTCCTGATCCCCTCAGCCTGGTTTCTAAGTGACAGGACAGCTCCTGATCCTCTCAGCCTGGTATCTAAGTGACAGAACAACTCCTGTTCCCCTCAGCCTGGTATCTAGGTGACAGGATAGATCCTGTTCCCCTCGGCCTAGTATCTAAGTGACAGGACAGCTCCTGTTCCCCTCAGCCTGTAATCGAAGTGACAGGACACCTCCTGTTCCCCTCAGCCTGGTATCTAAGTGACAGGATAGTTACTGTTTCCCTCAGCCTGGTATCTAAGTGACAGGACAACTCCTGTTCCCCTCAGCCTTGTATCTAAGTGACAGGACACCTCCTGTTCCCCTCAGCCTGGTATCTAAGTGTCAGGACACCTCCTGTTCCCCTCAGCCTGGTATGAAAGTGAAGGGACAGCTCCTGTTCCCCTCAGCCTGGTATCAAAGTGACAGGACAGCTCCTGTTCCCCTCAGCCTGGTATCTAAGTGACAGGACAGCTCCTGTTCCCCTCAGCCTGTAATCTAAGTGACAGCACACCTCCTGTTCCCCTCAACCTGGTATCTAAGTGACAGGACAGCTCCTGTTCCCCTCAGCCTGGTATCTAAGTGACAGAACAACTCCTGTTCCCCTCAGCCTGTCATCCAAGTGACAGGACACCTCCTGTTCCCCTCAACCTGTTACCTAAGTGACAGGACAACTCCTGTTCCCCTCAGGCTGTAATCCAAGTGGCAGGACAACTCCTGTTCCTCTCAGCCTGTTATCTAAGTGACAGGACAGCTCCTGTTCCCCTCAGCCTGGTATCTAAGTGACAGGACACCTCCTGTTACCCTCAGCCTGGTATCTAAGTGACAGGACAGCTCCTGTTTCATTCAGCCTGTTATCTAAGTGGCAGGAGAGCTGTTGATCCCCTCAGCCTGGTATCTAAGTGACAGGACATTTCCTATTCCCCTCAGCCTGGTATCTAAGTGACAGGACAGCTCCTGATCCTCTCAGCCTGGTATCTAAGAGACAGGACAACTCCTGTTCCCCTCAGCCTGTTATCTAAGTGACAGGACAGCACCTGTTGCCGTCAGCCTGTAATCGAAGTGGCAGGACAGCACCTGTTTCCCTCAGCCTGGTATCTAAGTGACCGGACAGCTCCTGATCCTCTCAGCCTGGTATCTAAGTGACAGGACAACTCCTGTGCCCCTGTGCCTGGTATCTCATTGACAGGACAGCTCCAGTTGCCCTCAGCCTTGTATCTGAGTGACAGGACAGCTCCTGTTCCCCTCGGCCTGGTATCTAAGTGAAAGGACAGCTTCTGTTCCCCTCAACCTGGTATCTAAGAGAGAGGACAGCTCCTGTTCCCCTCAGCCTTTTATCTAAGTGACAGGACATTTCCTGTTCCCCTCAGCCTGTAATCTAAGTGACCGGACAGCTCCTGTTCCCCTCAGCCTGGTAACTAAGTGAAAGGATAGCTCCTGATCTTCCCAACCTGGTATGTAAGAGACAGACCAACTCCTTTTCCCCTCAGCCTGGTATCTAAGTGACAGAACAGGTCCTGTTACCCTCAACCTGGTATCTAAGTGACAGAACAACTCCTGTCCACCTCAGCCTGGTTTCTAAGTGACAGGACACCTCCTGTTCCCCTCAGCCTGGTATCTAAGTGAAAGGACACCTCCTGTTTCCCTCAGCCTCATATCAAAGTGAAAGGACGCCACCTGTTCCCCTCAGCCTGGTATCTAAGTGAAAGGACACCTCCGGTTCCCCTCAGCCTGGTATCTAAGTGAAAGGACACCTCCTGTTCCCCTCAGCCTGGTATCTAAGTGAAAGGACACCTCCTGTTCCCCTCAGCCTGGTATATAAGTGAAAGGACACCTCCTGTTCCCCTCAGCCTGGTATCTGAGTGAAAGGACGCCACCTGTTCCCCTCAGCCTGGTATCTAAGTGAAAGGACACCTCCTGTTTCCCTCAGCCTGGTATCTAAGTGACTGGACAGCTCCTGTTTCCCTCAGCCTGGTATCTAAGTGACTGGACAGCTCCTGTTTCCCTCAGCCTGGTATCTAAGTGAAAGGACACCTCCTTTTCCCCTCAGCCTGGTATCTAAGTGAAATGACAGCTCCTGTTCCCCTCAGCCTGGTATCTAACTGAAAGGACACCTCCTGTTCCCCTCTGCCTGTAATCTAAGTGTCAGGACAGCTCCTGATCCTCTCAGCCTGGTATCTAAGTGACAGGATAGCTCCTGATCCTCTCAGCCTGGTATCTAAGTGACAGGACAGCACCTGTTCACCTCAGACTGATATCTAAGTGACGGGACATTTCCTGTTTCCCACAGCCCAGTATCTAAGTGACAGGACAGCTCCTGCTCCCCTCAGCCTGGTATCAAAGTGACAGAACAACTCCTTTTCCCCTCAGCCTGGTATCTAAGTGAAAGGACACCTCCTGTTCCCCTCAGCCTGGTATCTAAGTAAAAGGACACCTCCTGTTCCCCTCAGCCTGGTATCTCATTGACCGGACAGCTCCAGTTGCCCTCAGCCTTGTATCTGAGTGACAGGACAGCTCCTGTTCCCCTCAGCCTGGTAACTAAGTGAAAGGATAGCTCCTGATCCCCTCAGCCTGGTTTCTAAGTGACAGGACAGCTCCTGATCCTCTCAGCCTGGTATCTAAGTGACAGGACAGCTCCTGTTCCCCTCAGCCTGTAATCGAAGTGACAGGACACCTCCTGTTCCCCTCAGCCTGGTATCTAAGTGACAGGATAGTTACTGTTTCCCTCAGCCTGATATCTAAGTGACAGGACAACTCCTGTTCTCCTCAGCCTGGTATCTAAGTGACAGGACACCTCCTGTTCCCTTCAGCCTGGTATCTAATTGTCAGGACACCTCCTGTTCCCCTCAGCCTGGTATGAAAGTGAAGGGAATGCTCCTGTTCCCCTCAGCCTGGTATCAAAGTGACAGGACAGCTCCTGTTCCCCTCAGCCTGGTATATAAGTGACAGGATAGCTCCTGTTCCCCTCAGCCTGTAATCTAAGTGACAGGACAGCTCCAGTTCCCCTCAACCTGTAATCCAAGTGACAGGACACCTCCTGTTCCCCTCAACCTGGTATCTAAGTGACAGGACAGCTCCTGTTCCCCTCAGCCTGGTATCTAAGTGACAGAACAACTCCTGTTCCCCTCAGCCTGTAATCCAAGTGACAGGACACCTCCTGTTCCCCTCAACCTGGTATCTAAGTGACAGGACAACTCCTGTTCCCCTCAGGCTGTAATCCAAGTGACAGGACAACTCCTGTTCCTCTCAGCCTGTTATCTAAGTGACAGGACAGCTCCTGTTCCCCTCAGCCTGGTATCTAAGTGACAGGACACCTCCTGTTACCCTCAGCCTGGTATCTAAGTGACAGGACAGCTCCTGTTTCCCTCAGCCTGTTATCTAAGTGGCAGGAGAGCTGTTGATCCCCTCAGCCTGGTATCTAAGTGACAGGATATTTCCTATTCCCCTCAGCCTGGTATCTAAGTGACAGGACAGATCCTGATCCTCTCAGCCTGGTATCTAAGTGACAGGACAACTCCTGTTCCCCTCAGCCTGTTATCTAAGTGACAGGACAGCACCTGTTGCCGTCAGGCAGGTATCTAAGTGACAGGACAGCACCTGTTTCCCTCAGCCTGTAATCGAAGTGGCAGGACAGCACCTGTTTCCCTCAGCCTGGTATCTAAGTGACAGGACAACTCCTGTGCCCCTGTGCCTGGTATCTCATTGACAGGACAGCTCCAGTTGCCCTCAGCCTTGTATCTGATTGACAGGACAGCTCCTGTTCCCCTCAGCCTGGTATCTAAGTGAAAGGACAGCTTCTGTTCCCCTCAACCTGGTATCTAAGAGAGAGGACAGCTTCTGTTCCCCTCAGCCTTTGATCTAAGTGACAGGACATTTCCTGTTCCCCTCAGCCTGCAATCTAAGTGACCGGACAGCTCCTGTTCCCCTCAGCCTGGTAACTAAGTGAAAGGATAGCTCTTGATCTTCTTAACCTGGTATGTAAGTGACAGACCAACTCCTTTTCCCCTCAGCCTGGTATCTAAGTGACAGAACAACTCCTGTCCACCTCAGCCTGGTTTCTAAGTGACAGGACAGCTCCTGATACCCTCAGCCTGGTATCTAAGTGAAAGGACACCTCCTGTTCCCCTCAGCCTGGTATCTAAGTGAAAGGACACCTCCTGTTTCCCTCTGCCTGGTATCTAAGTGACAGGACAGCTCCTGTTCCCCTCAGCCTTGTAAAAAAGTGACAGGACACCTCCTGTTCCCCTGAACCTGGTATCTAAGTGACAGGACACCTCCTGTTCCCCTCAGCCGGGTATCTAAGTGACAGGATAGTTCCTGTTCCCCTCAGCCAGGTATCTAAGTGACAGAACAACTCCTGATCCCCTCAGACTGGTATCTAAGTGACAGGATAGTTCCTGTTCCCCTCAGCCTGGTAACTAAGTGACAGGATAGTTCCTGATCCTCTCAGCCTGTTATCTAAGTGACAGGACAACTCCTGTTCCCCTCAGCCTGGTATCTAAGTGACAGGACAGCACCTGTTGCCCTCAGGCAGGTATCTAAGTGACAGGACAGCACCTGTTCCCCTCAGCATGTAACCGAAGTGGCAGGACAGCACCTGTTTCCCTCAGACTGATATCTAAGTGACGGGACAGCTCCTGATCCTCTCAGCCTGGTATCTAAGTGACAGGACAACTCCTGTTCCCCTCAGCCTGGTATCTCATTGACAGGACAGCTCCAGTTGCCCTCAGCCTTGTATCTGAGTAACAGGACAGCTCCTGTTCCCCTCAGCCTGGTATCTAAGTGAAAGGACAGCTTCTGTTCCCCTCAACTTGGTATCTAAGTGAGAGGACAGCTCATGTTCCCCTCAGCCTTTTATCTAAGTGACAGGACATTTCCTGTTCCCCTCAGCCTGTAATCTAAGTGACCGGACAGCTCCTGTTCCCCTCAGCCTCGTAACTAAGTGAAAGGATAGCTCCTGATCCCCTCAGCCTGGTTTCTAAGTGACAGGACAGCTCCTGATCCTCTCAGCCTGGTATCTAAGTGACAGAACAACTCCTGTTCCCCTCAGCCTGGTATCTAGGTGACAGGGTAGAACCTGTTCCCCTCAGCCTATTATCTAAGTGGACAGGACAGCTCCTGTTCCCCTCAGCCTGTAATCTAAGTGACAGGACACCTCCTGTTCCCCTCAGCCTGGTATCTAAGTGACAGGATAGTTACTGTTTCCCTCAGCCTGGTATCTAAGTGACAGGACAACTCCTGTTCCCCTCAGCCTGGTATCTAAGTGACAGGACACCTCCTGTTCCCCTCAGCCTGGTATCTAAGTGTCAGGCCACCTCCTGTTCCCCTCAGCCAGGTATGAAAGTGAAGGGACAGCTCCTGTTCCCCTCAGCCTGGTATCTAAGTGACAGGACAGCTCCTGTTCACCTCAGCCTGGTATCTAAGTGACCGGACAGCTCCTGTTCCCCTCAGCCTGTAATCTAAGTGACAGGACACCTCCAGTTCCCCTCAACCTGTAATCCAAGTGACAGGACACCTCCTGTTCCCCTCAACCTGGTATCAAAGTGACAGGACAGCTCCTGTTCCCCTCAGCCTGGTATCTAAGTGACAGAACAAATCCTGTTCCCCTCAGCCTGTAATCCAAGTGACTGAACAACTCCTGTTCACCTCAGCCTGGTTTCTAAGTGACAGAACAGCTCCTGTTCCCATCAGCCTGGTATCTAAGTGACAGAACAGGTCCTGTTCCCCTCAACCTGGTATCTAAGTGACAGAACAACTCCTGTTCACCTCAGCCTGGTTTCTAAGTGACAGGACAGCTCCTGATCCTCCGAACCTGGTATGTAAGTGACAGACCAACTCCTTTTCCCCTCAGCCTGGTATCTAAGTGAAAGGACAGCTCCTGTTTCCTCTCAGCCTGGTATCTAAGTGACAGAACAACTCCTGTTCCCCACAGACTTGTATCTAAGTGACAGGATAGTTCCAGTTTCCCTCAGCCTGGTATCTAAGTGACAGGACAGCTCCTGTTCCCATCAGCCTGTAATCTAAGTGACAGGACACCTCCTGTTCCTCTCAAACTGGTATCTAAGTGACAGGACAGCTCCTGTTCCCCTCAGCCTGGTATCTAAGTGACAGGACAGCTCCTGTTCCCCTCAGCCTGTAATCTAACTGACAGGACACCTCCTGTTCCCCTGAACCTGGTATCTAAGTGACAGGACACCTCCTGTTCCACTCAGCCTGGTATCTAAGTGACAGGATAGTTCCTGTTCCCCTCAGCGTGGTATCTAAGTGACAGGACAGCTCCTGTTCCCCTCAGCCTGGTATCTAAGTGACAGGACAGCCCCTGTTCCCCTCAGCCTGTTGTCTAAGTGACAGGACACCTCCTGTTCCCCTGAACCTGGTATCTAATTGACAGGATAGCTCCTGTTCCCCTCAGCCTTGTATCTAAGTGACAGGACAGCTTCTGATCCCCTCAGCCTGGTATCTAACTTAAAGGACACCTCCTGTTCCCCTCAGCCTGGTATCAAAGTGTAAGGACACCTCCTGTTCCCTCAGCCTTGTATCGAAGTGACTGGACAGCTCCTGTTCCCCTCAGCCTGGTATCTAAATGAAAGGACACCTCCTGTTCCCCTCAGCCTGGTATCTAAGTGAAAGGACACCTCCTGTTCCCCTCAGCCTGGTATCTAAGTGAAAGGACACCTCCTGTTTCCCTCTGCCTGGTATCTAAGTGACAGGACAGCTCCTGTTCCCCTCAGCCTGGTATCTAAGTGACAGGACACCTCCTGTTCCCCTGAACCTGGTATCTATGTGACAGGACACCTCCTGTTCCCCTCAGCCTGGTATCTAAGTGACAGGATAGTTCCTGTTCCCCTCAGCCTGGTAACTAAGTGACAGGACTGCTCCTGATCCTCTCAGCCTGTTATCTAAGTGACAGGACAACTCCTGTTCCCCTCAGCCTGGTATCTAAGTGACAGGACAGCACCTGTTGCCCTCAGGCAGGTATCTAAGTGACAGGACAGCACCTGTTCCCCTCAGCCTGTAATCGAAGTGGCAGGACCGCACCTGTTTCCCTCAGCCTGATATCTAAGTGACCGGACAGCTCCTGATCCTCTCAGCCTGGTATCTAAGTGACAGGACAACTCCTGTTCCCCTCAGCCTGGTATCTCATTGACAGGACAGCTCCAGTTGCCCTCAGCCTTGTATCTGAGTGACAGGACAGCTCCTGTTCCCCTCAGCCTGGTATCTAAGTGAAAGGACAGCTTCTGTTCCCCTCAACCTGGTATCTAAGTGAGAGGACAGCTCCTGTTCCCCTCAGCCTGGTAACTAAGTGAAAGGATAGCTCCTGATCCCCTCAGCCTGGTTTCTAAGTGACAGGACAGCTCCTGATCTTCCCAACCTGGTATGTAAGTGACAGACCAACTCCTTTTCCCCTCAGCCTGGTATCTAAGTGACAGAACAGGTCCTGTTCCCCTCAGCCTGGTATCTAAGTGACAGAACAAATCCTGTTCCCCTCAGCCTGTAATCCAAGTGACAGAACAACTCCTGTTCACCTCAGCCTGGTTTCTAAGTGACAGGACAGCTCCTGTTCCCATCAGCCTGGTATCTAAGTGACAGAACAGGTCCTGTTCCCCTGAACCTGGTATCTAAGTGACAGAACAACTCCTGTTCACCTCAGCCTGGTTTCTAAGTGACAGGACAGCTCCTGATCCTCCGAACCTGGTATGTAAGTGACAGACCAACTCCTTTTCCCCTCAGCCTGGTATCTAAGTGAAAGGACAGCTCCTGTTTCCTCTCAGCCTGGTATCTAAGTGACAGAACAACTCCTGTTCCCCACAGACTTGTATCTAAGTGACAGGATAGTTCCAGTTTCCCTCAGCCTGGTATCTAAGTGACAGGACAGCTCCTGTTCCCATCAGCCTGTAATCTAAGTGACAGGACACCTCCTGTTCCTCTCAAACTGGTATCTAAGTGACAGGACAGCTCCTGTTCCCCTCAGCCTGGTATCTAAGTGACAGGACAGCTCCTGTTCCCATCAGCCTGTAATCTAAGTGACAGGACACCTCCTGTTCCCCTGAACCTGGTATCTAAGTGACAGGACACCTCCTGTTCCACTCAGCCTGGTATCTAAGTGACAGGATAGTTCCTGTTCCCCTCAGCGTGGTATCTAAGTGACAGGACAGCTCCTGTTCCCCTCAGCCTGGTATCTAAGTGACAGGACAGCCCCTGTTCCCCTCAGCCTGTTGTCTAAGTGACAGGACACCTCCTGTTCCCCTGAACCTGGTATCTAATTGACAGGATAGCTCCTGTTCCCCTCAGCCTTGTATCTAAGTGACAGGACAGCTTCTGATCCCCTCAGCCTGGTATCTAAGTGAAAGGACACCTCCTGTTCCCCTCAGCCTGGTATCAAAGTGTAAGGACACCTCCTGTTCCCTCAGCCTTGTATCGAAGTGACTGGACAGCTCCTGTTCCCCTCAGCCTGGTATCTAAATGAAAGGACACCTCCTGTTCCCCTCAGCCTGGTATCTAAGTGAAAGGACACCTCCTGTTCCCCTCAGCCTGGTATCTAAGTGAAAGGACACCTCCTGTTTCCCTCTGCCTGGTATCTAAGTGACAGGACAGCTCCTGTTCCCCTCAGCCTGGTATCTAAGTGACAGGACACCTCCTGTTCCCCTGAACCTGGTATCTATGTGACAGGACACCTCCTGTTCCCCTCAGCCTGGTATCTAAGTGACAGGATAGTTCCTGTTCCCCTCAGCCTGGTAACTAAGTGACAGGACTGCTCCTGATCCTCTCAGCCTGTTATCTAAGTGACAGGACAACTCCTGTTCCCCTCAGCCTGGTATCTAAGTGACAGGACAGCACCTGTTGCCCTCAGGCAGGTATCTAAGTGACAGGACAGCACCTGTTCCCCTCAGCCTGTAATCGAAGTGTCAGGACCGCACCTGTTTCCCTCAGCCTGATATCTAAGTGACCGGACAGCTCCTGATCCTCTCAGCCTGGTATCTAAGTGACAGGACAACTCCTGTTCCCCTCAGCCTGGTATCTCATTGACAGGACAGCTCCAGTTGCCCTCAGCCTTGTATCTGAGTGACAGGACAGCTCCTGTTCCCCTCAGCCTGGTATCTAAGTGAAAGGACAGCTTCTGTTCCCCTCAACCTGGTATCTAAGTGAGAGGACAGCTCCTGTTCCCCTCAGCCTGGTAACTAAGTGAAAGGATAGCTCCTGATCCCCTCAGCCTGGTTTATAAGTGACAGGATAGCTCCTGATCCTCTCAGCCTGGTATCTAAGTGACAGAACAACTCCTGTTCCCCTCAGCCTAGTATCTAGGTGACAGGATAGATCCTGTTCCCCTCAGCCTAGTATCTAAGTGACAGGACAGCTCCTGTTCCCCTCAGCCTGTAATCTAAGTGACAGGACAACTCCTGTTCCCCTCAGCCTGGTATCTAAGTGACAGGACAACTCCTGTTCCCCTCAGCCTGGTACCTAAGTGACAGGACAGCTCCTGTTCCCCTCAGCCTGGTATCTAAGTGTCAGGACAACTCCTGTTCCCCTCAGCCTGGTATGAAAGTGAAGGGACAGCTCCTGTTCCCCTCAGCCTGGTATCTAAGTGACAGGACAACTCCTGTTCCCCTCAGACTGGTATCTAAGTGACAGGACAACTCCTGTTCCCCTCAGCCTGGTATCTAAGTGACAGGACACAACCTGTTCCCCTCAGCCTGGTATCTAAGAGTCAGGACAACGCCTGTTCCCCTCAGCCTGGTATGAAAGTGAAGGGACAGCTCCTGTTCCCCTCAGCCTGGTATCTAAGTGACAGGAAAGCTCCTGTTCCCCTCAGCCTTGTATCTAAGTGACAGGACATTTCCTATTCCCCTCAGCCGGGTATCTAAGTGACAGGGCAGCTACTGATCCTCTCAGCCTGGTATCTAAGTGACAGGACAACTCCTGTCCCCCTCAGCCTGTTATCTAAGTGACAGGACAGCACCTGTTGCCGTCAGGCAGGTATCTAAGTGACAGGACAGCACCTGTTCCCCTCAGCCTGTAATCGAAGTGGCAGGACAGCACCTGTTTCCCTCAGCCTGGTATCTAAGTTACCGGACAGCTCCTGATCCTCTCAGCCTGGTATCTAAGTGACAGGACAACTCCTGTGCCCCTGTGCCTGGTATCTCATTGACAGTACAGCTCCAGTTGCCCTCAGCCTTGTATCTGAGTGACAGGACAGCTCCTGTTCCCCTCAGCCTGGTATCTAAGTGAAAGGACAGCTTCTGTTCCCCTCAACCTGGTATCTAAGTGAGAGGACAGCTCCTGTTCCCCTCAGCCTTTTATCTAAGTGACAGGACATTTCCTGTTCCCCTCAGCCTGTAATCTAAGTGACCGGACAGCTCCTGTTCCCCTCAGCCTGTTAACTAAGTGAAAGGATAGCTCCTGATCCCCTCAGCCTGGTTTCTAAGTGACAGGACAGCTCCTGATCTTCCCAACCTGGTATGTAAGTGACAGACCAACTCCTTTTCCCCTCAGCCTGGTATCTAAGTGACAGAACAGGTTCTGTTCCCCTCAGCCTGGTATCTAAGTGACAGAACAAATCCTGTTCCCCTCAGCCTGTAATCCAAGTGACAGAACAACTCCTGTTCACCTCAGCCTGGTTTCTAAGTGACAGGACAGCTCCTGTTCCCATCAGCCTGGTATCTAAGTGACAGAACAGGTCCTGTTCCCCTCAACCTTGTATCTAAGTGACAGAACAACTCCTGTTCAGCTCAGCCTGGTTTCTAAGTGACAGGACAGCTCCTGATCCTCCGAACCTGGTATGTAAGTGACAGACCAACTCCTTTTCCCCTCAGCCTGGTATCTAAGTGAAAGGACAGCTCCTGTTTCCTCTCAGCCTGGTATCTAAGTGACAGAACAACTCCTGTTCCCCACAGCCTGGTATCTAAGTGACAGGATAGTTCCAGTTTCCCTCAGCCTGGTATCTAAGTGACAGGACAGCTCCTGTTCCCATCAGCCTGTAATCTAAGTGACAGGACACCTCCTGTTCCTCTCAAACTGGTATCTAAGTGACAGGACAGCTCCTGTTCCCCTCAGCCTGGTATCTAAGTGACAGGACAGCTCCTGTTCCCCTCAGCCTGTAATCTAACTGACAGGACACCTCCTGTTCCCCTGAACCTGGTATCTAAGTGACAGGATACCTCCTGTTCCACTCAGCCTGGTATCTAAGTGACAGGATAGTTCCTGTTCCCCTCAGCGTGGTATCTAAGTGACAGGACAGCTCCTGTTCCCCTCAGCCTGGTATCTAAGTGACAGGACAGCCCCTGTTCCCCTCAGCCTGTTGTCTAAGTGACAGGACACCTCCTGTTCCCCTGAACCTGGTATCTAATTGACAGGATAGCTCCCGTTCCCCTCAGCCTGGTATCTAAGTGACAGGACAGCTCCTGTTCCCCTCAGCCTGGTATCTAAGTGAAAGGACACCTCCTGTTCCCCTCAGCCTGGTATCAAAGTGTAAGGACACCTCCTGTTCCCTCAGCCTTGTATCGAAGTGACTGGACAGCTCCTGTTCCCCTCAGCCTGGTATCTAAATGAAAGGACACCTCCTGTTCCCCTCAGCCTGGTATCTAAGTGAAAGGACACCTCCTGTTCCCCTCAGCCTGGTATCTAAGTGAAACGACACCTCCTGTTTCCCTCTGCCTGGTATCTAAGTGACAGGACAGCTCCTGTTCCCCTCAGCCTGGTATCTAAGTGACAGGACACCTCCTGTTCCCCTGAACCTGGTATCTATGTGACAGGACAACTCCTGTTCCCCTCAGCCTGGTATCTAAGAGACAGGACAGCACCTGTTGCCCTCAGGCAGGTATCTAAGTGACAGGACAGCACCTGTTCCCCTCAGCCTGTAATCGAAGTGGCAGGACCGCACCTGTTTCCCTCAGCCTGATATCTAAGTGAAAGGACACCTCCTGTTCCCCTCAGCCTGGTATCTAAGTGAAAGGACACCTCCTGTTCCCCTCAGCCTGGTATCTAAGTGACAGGACACAACCTGTTCCCCTCAGCCTGGTATCTAAGAGTCAGGACACCTCCTGTTCCCCTCAGCCTGGTATCTAAGTGAAAGGACACCTCCTGTTCCCCTCAGCCTGGTATCTAAGTGACAGGATAGTTCCTGTTCCCCTCAGCCTGGTAACTTAGTGACAGGACTGCTCCTGATCCTCTCAGCCTGTTATCTAAGTGACAGGACAACTCCTGTTCCCCTCAGCCTGGTATCTAAGTGACAGGACAGCACCTGTTGCCCTCAGGCAGGTATCTAAGTGACAGGACAGCACCTGTTCCCCTCAGCCTGTAATCGAAGTGGCAGGACCGCACCTGTTTCCCTCAGCCTGATATCTAAGTGACCGGACAGCTCCTGATCCTCTCAGCCTGGTATCTAAGTGACAGGACAACTCCTGTTCCCCTCAGCCTGGTATCTCATTGACAGGACAGCTCCAGTTGCCCTCAGCCTTGTATCTGAGTGACAGGACAGCTCCTGTTCCCCTCAGCCTGGTATCTAAGTGAAAGGACAGCTTCTGTTCCCCTCAACCTGGTATCTAAGTGAGAGGACAGCTCCTGTTCCCCTCAGCCTGGTAACTAAGTGAAAGGATAGCTCCTGATCCCCTCAGCCTGGTTTATAAGTGACAGGATAGCTCCTGATCCTCTCAGCCTGGTATCTAAGTGACAGAACAACTCCTGTTCCCCTCAGCCTGGTATCTAGGTGACAGGATAGATCCTGTTCCCCTCAGCCTAGTATCTAAGTGACAGGACAGCTCCTGTTCCCCTCAGCCTGTAATCTAAGTGACAGGACAACTCCTGTTCCCCTCAGCCTGGTATCTAAGTGACAGGACAACTCCTGTTCCCCTCAGCCTGGTACCTAAGTGACAGGACAGCTCCTGTTCCCCTCAGCCTGGTATCTAAGTGTCAGGACAACTCCTGTTCCCCTCAGCCTGGTATGAAAGTGAAGGGACAGCTCCTGTTCCCCTCAGCCTGGTATCTAAGTGACAGGACAACTCCTGTTCCCCTCAGACTGGTATCTAAGTGACAGGACAACTCCTGTTCCCCTCAGCCTGGTATCTAAGTGACAGGACACAACCTGTTCCCCTCAGCCTGGTATCTAAGAGTCAGGACAACGCCTGTTCCCCTCAGCCTGGTATGAAAGTGAAGGGACAGCTCCTGTTCCCCTCAGCCTGGTATCTAAGTGACAGGAAAGCTCCTGTTCCCCTCAGCCTTGTATCTAAGTGACAGGACATTTCCTATTCCCCTCAGCCTGGTATCTAAGTGACAGGGCAGCTACTCATCCTCTCAGCCTGGTATCTAAGTGACAGGACAACTCCTGTCCCCCTCAGCCTGTTATCTAAGTGACAGGACAGCACCTGTTGCCGTCAGGCAGGTATCTAAGTGACAGGACAGCACCTGTTCCCCTCAGCCTGTAATCGAAGTGGCAGGACAGCACCTGTTTCCCTCAGCCTGGTATCTAAGTTACCGGACAGCTCCTGATCCTCTCAGCCTGGTATCTAAGTGACAGGACAACTCCTGTGCCCCTGTGCCTGGTATCTCATTGACAGTACAGCTCCAGTTGCCCTCAGCCTTGTATCTGAGTGACAGGACAGCTCCTGTTCCCCTCAGCCTGGTATCTAAGTGAAAGGACAGCTTCTGTTCCCCTCAACCTGGTATCTAAGTGAGAGGACAGCTCCTGTTCCCCTCAGCCTTTTATCTAAGTGACAGGACATTTCCTGTTCCCCTCAGCCTGGTACCTAAGTGACAGGACAGCTCCTGTTCCCCTCAGCCTGGTATCTAAGTGTCAGGACAACTCCTGTTCCCCTCAGCCTGGTATGAAAGTGAAGGGACAGCTCCTTTTCCCCTCAGCCTGGTATCTAAGTGACAGGACAGCTCCTGTTCCCCTCAGACTGGTATCTAAGTGACAGGACAACTCCTGTTCCCCTCAGCCTGGTATCTAAGTGACAGGACACAACCTGTTCCCCTCAGCCTGGTATCTAAGAGTCAGGACAACGCATGTTCCCCTCAGCCTGGTATGAAAGTGAAGGGACAGCTCCTGTTCCCCTCAGCCTGGTATCTAAGTGACAGGAAAGCTCCTGTTCCCCTCAGCCTTGTATCTAAGTGACAGGACATTTCCTATTCCCCTCAGCCTGGTATCTAAGTGACAGGGCAGCTACTGATCCTCTCAGCCTGGTATCTAAGTGACAGGACAACTCCTGTCCCCCGCAGCCTGTTATCTAAGTGACAGGACAGCACCTGTTGCCGTCAGACAGGTATCTAAGTGACAGGACAGCACCTGTTCCCCTCAGCCTGTAATCGAAGTGGCAGTACAGCACCTGTTTCCCTCAGCCTGGTATCTAAGTTACCGGACAGCTCCTGATCCTCTCAGCCTGGTATCTAAGTGACAGGACAACTCCTGTGCCCCTGTGCCTGGTATCTCATTGACAGTACAGCTCCAGTTGCCCTCAGCCTTGTATCTGAGTGACAGGACAGCTCCTGTTCCCCTCAGCCTGGTATCTAAGTGAAAGGACAGCTTCTGTTCCCCTCAACCTGGTATCTAAGTGAGAGGACAGCTCCTGTTCCCCTCAGCCTTTTATCTAAGTGACAGGACATTTCCTGTTCCCCTCAGCCTGGTACCTAAGTGACAGGACAGCTCCTGTTCCCTTCAGCCTGGTATCTAAGTGTCAGGACAACTCCTGTTCCCCTCAGCCTGGTATGAAAGTGAAGGGACAGCTCCTTTTCCCCTCAGCCTGGTATCTAAGTGACAGGACAGCTCCTGTTCCCCTCAGACTGGTATCTAAGTGACAGGACAACTCCTGTTCCCCTCAGCCTGGTATCTAAGTGACAGGACACAACCTGTTCCCCTCAGCCTGGTATCTAAGAGTCAGGACAACGCATGTTCCCCTCAGCCTGGTATGAAAGTGAAGGGACAGCTCCTGTTCCCCTCAGCCTGGTATCTAAGTGACAGGAAAGCTCCTGTTCCCCTCAGCCTTGTATCTAAGTGACAGGACATTTCCTATTCCCCTCAGCCTGGTATCTAAGTGACAGGGCAGCTACTGATCCTCTCAGCCTGGTATCTAAGTGACAGGACAACTCCTGTCCCCCGCAGCCTGTTATCTAAGTGACAGGACAGCACCTGTTGCCGTCAGACAGGTATCTAAGTGACAGGACAGCACCTGTTCCCCTCAGCCTGTAATCGAAGTGGCAGTACAGCACCTGTTTCCCTCAGCCTGGTATCTAAGTTACCGGACAGCTCCTGATCCTCTCAGCCTGGTATCTAAGTGACAGGACAACTCCTGTGCCCCTGTGCCTGGTATCTCATTGACAGTACAGCTCCAGTTGCCCTCAGCCTTGTATCTGAGTGACAGGACAGCTCCTGTTCCCCTCAGCCTGGTATCTAAGTGAAAGGACAGCTTCTGTTCCCCTCAACCTGGTATCTAAGTGAGAGGACAGCTCCTGTTCCCCTCAGCCTTTTATCTAAGTGACAGGACATTTCCTGTTCCCCTCAGCCTGGTACCTAAGTGACAGGACAGCTCCTGTTCCCCTCAGCCTGGTATCTAAGTGTCAGGACAACTCCTGATCCCCTCAGCCTTTTATCTAAGTGAAGGGACAGCTCATGTTCCCCTCAGCCTGGTATCTAAGTGACAGGACAACTCCTGTTCCCCTCAGACTGGTATCTAAGTGACAGGACAACTCCTGTTCCCCTCAGCCTGGTATCTAAGTGACAGGACACAACCTGTTCCCCTCAGCCTGGTATCTAAGAGTCAGGACAACGCCTGTTCCCCTCAGCCTGGTATGAAAGTGAAGGGACAGCTCCTGTTCCCCTCAGCCTGGTATCTAAGTGACAGGAAAGCTCCTGTTCCCCTCAGCCTTGTATCTAAGTGACAGGACATTTCCTATTCCCCTCAGCCTGGTATCTAAGTGACAGGGCAGCTACTGATCCTCTCAGCCTGGTATCTAAGTGACAGGACAACTCCTGTCCCCCTCAGCCTGTTATCTAAGTGACAGGACAGCACCTGTTGCCGTCAGGCAGGTATCTAAGTGACAGGACAGCACCTGTTCCCCTCAGCCTGTAATCGAAGTGGCAGGACAGCACCTGTTTCCCTCAGCCTGGTATCTAAGTTACCGGACAGCTCCTGATCCTCTCAGCCTGGTATCTAAGTGACAGGACAACTCCTGTGCCCCTGTGCCTGGTATCTCATTGACAGTACAGCTCCAGTTGCCCTCAGCCTTGTATCTGAGTGACAGGACAGCTCCTGTTCCCCTCAGCCTGGTATCTAAGTGAAAGGACAGCTTCTGTTCCCCTCAACCTGGTATCTAAGTGAGAGGACAGCTCCTGTTCCCCTCAGCCTGTAATCTAAGTGACCGGACAGCTCCTGTTCCCCTCAGCCTGGTAACTAAGTGAAAGGATAGCTCCTGATCCCCACAGCCTGGTTTCTAAGTGACAGGACAGCTCCTGATCTTCCCAACCTGGTATGTAAGTGACAGACCAACTCCTTTTCCCCTCAGCCTGGTATCTAAGTGACAGAACAGGTCCTGTTCCCCTCAACCTGGTATCTAAGTGACAGAACAACTCCTGTTCACCTCAGCCTGGTTTCTAAGTGACAGGACAGCTCCTGATCCTCCGAACCTGGTATGTAAGTGACAGACCAACTCCTTTTCCCCTCAGCCTGGTATCTAAGTGACAGGACAACTCCTGTCCCCCTCAGCCTGTTATCTAAGTGACAGGACAGCACCTGTTGCCGTCAGGCAGGTATCTAAGTGACAGGACAGCACCTGTTCCCCTCAGCCTGTAATCGAAGTGGCAGGACAGCACCTGTACCCCTCAGCCTGGTATCTAAGTGACAGGACAGCTCCTGTTCCCCTCAGCCTGTAGTCTAAGTGACAGGACACCTCCTGTTCCCCTGAACCTGGTATCTAATTGACAGGACACCTCCTGTTCCCCTCAGCCTGGTATCTAAGTGACAGGACAGCTCCTGTTCCCCTCAGCCTGGTATCTAAGTGAAAGGACACCTCCTGTTCCCCTCAGCCTGGTATCAAAGTGTAAGGACACCTCCTGTTCCCTCAGCCTTGTATCTAAGTGACTGGACAGCTCCTGTTCCCCTCAGCCTGGTATCTAAATGAAAGGACACCTCCTGTTCCCCTCAGCCTGGTATCTAAGTGAAAGGACACCTCCTGTTTCCCTCTGCCTGGTATCTAAGTGAAAGGACAGCTCCTGTTCCCCTCAGCCTTGTATCTAAGTGTCAGGACAACTCCTGTTCCCCTCAGCCTGGTTTCTAAGTGACAGGACAGCTCCTGATCCTCCGAACCTGGTATGTAAGTGACAGACCAACTCCTTTTCCCCTCAGCCTGGTATCTAAGTGAAAGGACAGCTCCTGTTTCCTCTCAGCCTGGTATCTAAGTGACAGAACAACTCCTGTTCCCCTCAGCCTGGTATCTAAGTGACAGGATAGTTCCAGTTTCCCTCAGCCTGGTATCTAAGTGACAGGACAGCTCCTGTTCCCCTCAGCCTGTAATCTAAGTGACAGGACACCTCCTGTTTCTCTCAAACTGGTATCTAAGTGACAGGACAGCTCCTGTTCCCCTCAGCCTGGTATCTAAGTGGCAGGACAGCTCCTGTTCCCCTCAGCCTGTAATCTAAGTGACAGGACACCTCCTGTTCCACTGAACCTGGTATCTAAGTGACAGGACACCTCCTGTTCCACTCAGCCTGGTATCTAAGTGACAGGATAGTTCCTGTTCCCCTCAGCGTGGTATCTAAGTGACAGGACAGCTACTGTTCCCCTCAGCCTGGTATCTAAGTGACAGGACAGCTCCTGTTCCCCTCAGCCTGTAGTCTAAGTGACAGGACACCTCCTGTTCCCCTGAACCTGGTATCTAATTGACAGGACACCTCCTGTTCCCCTCAGCCTGGTATCTAAGTGACAGGACAGCTCCTGTTCCCCTCAGCCTGGTATCTAAGTGAAAGGACACCTCCTGTTCCCCTCAGCCTGGTATCAAAGTGTAAGGACACCTCCTGTTCCCTCAGCCTTGTATCTAAGTGACTGGACAGCTCCTGTTCCCCTCAGCCTGGTATCTAAATGAAAGGACACCTCCTGTTCCCCTCAGCCTGGTATCTAAGTGAAAGGACACCTCCTGTTTCCCTCTGCCTGGTATCTAAGTGAAAGGACAGCTCCTGTTCCCCTCAGCCTGGTATCTAAGTGACAGGACACCTCCTGTTCCCCTGAACCTGGTATCTAAGTGACAGGACACCTCCTGTTCCCCTCAGCCTAGTATCTAAGTGACAGGATAGTTCCTGTTCCCCTTAGCCAGGTATCTAAGTGACAGAACAACTCCTGTTCCCCTCAGACTGGTATCTAAGTGACAGGATAGTTCCTGTTCCCCTCAGCCTGGTAACTAAGTGACAGGACAGCTCCTGATCCTCTCAGCCTGTTATCTAAGTGACAGGACAACTCCTGTTCCCCTCAGCCTGGTATCTAAGTGACAGGACAGGACCTGTTGCCCACAGGCAGGTATCTAAGTGACAGGACAGCACCTGTTCCCCTCAGCCTGTAATCGAAGTGGCAGGACAGCACCTGTTTCCCTCAGCCTGATATCTAAGTGACCGGACAGCTCCTGATCATCTCAGCCTGGTATCTAAGTGACAGGACAACTCCTGTTCCCCTCAGCCTGGTATCTCATTGACAGGACAGCTCCAGTTGCCCTCAGCCTTGTATCTGAGTGACAGGACAGCTCCTGTTCCCCTCAGCCTGGTATCTAAGTGAAAGGACAGCTTCTGTTCCCCTCAACCTGGTATCTAAGTGAGAGGACAGCTCCTGTTCCCCTCAGCCTTTTATCTAAGTGACAGGACATTTCCTGTTCCCCTCAGCCTGTAATCTAAGTGACCGGACAGCTCCTGTTCCCCTCAGCCTGGTAACTAAGTGAATGGATAACTCCTGATCCCCTCAGCCTGGTTTCTAAGTGACAGGACAGCTCCTGAAACTCTCAAACTGGTATCTAAGTGACAGAACAACTCCTGTTCCCCTCAGCCTGGTATCTAGGTGACAGGATAGATCCTGTTCCCCTCAGCCGAGTATCTAAGTGACAGGACAGCTCCTGTTCCCCTCAGCCTGTAATCTAAGTGACAGGACACCTCCTGTTCCTCTCAGCCTGGTATCTAAGTGACAGGATAGTTACTGTTTCCCTCAGCCTGGTATCTAAGTGACAGGACAGCACCTGTTCCCCTGAACCTGGTATCTAATTGACAGGACACCTCCTGTTCCCCTCAGCCTGGTATCTAAGTGACAGGACAGCTCCTGTTCCCCTCAGCCTGGTATCTAAGTGAAAGGACACCTCCTGTTCCCCTCAGCCTGGTATCAAAGTGTAAGGACACCTCCTGTTCCCTCAGCCTTGTATCTAAGTGACTGGACAGCTCCTGTTCCCCTCAGCCTGGTATCTAAATGAAAGGACACCTCCTGTTCCCCTCAGCCTGGTATCTAAGTGAAAGGACACCTCCTGTTTCCCTCTGCCTGGTATCTAAGTGAAAGGACAGCTCCTGTTCCCCTCAGCCTTGTATCTAAGTGTCAGGACAACTCCTGTTCCCCTCAGCCTGGTTTCTAAGTGACAGGACAGCTCCTGATCCTCCGAACCTGGTATGTAAGTGACAGACCAACTCCTTTTCCCCTCAGCCTGGTATCTAAGTGAAAGGACAGCTCCTGTTTCCTCTCAGCCTGGTATCTAAGTGACAGAACAACTCCTGTTCCCCTCAGCCTGGTATCTAAGTGACAGGATAGTTCCAGTTTCCCTCAGCCTGGTATCTAAGTGACAGGACAGCTCCTGTTCCCCTCAGCCTGTAATCTAAGTGACAGGACACCTCCTGTTTCTCTCAAACTGGTATCTAAGTGACAGGACAGCTCCTGTTCCCCTCAGCCTGGTATCTAAGTGGCAGGACAGCTCCTGTTCCCCTCAGCCTGTAATCTAAGTGACAGGACACCTCCTTTTCCACTGAACCTGGTATCTAAGTGACAGGACACCTCCTGTTCCACTCAGCCTGGTATCTAAGTGACAGGATAGTTCCTGTTCCCCTCAGCGTGGTATCTAAGTGACAGGACAGCTCCTGTTCCCCTCAGCCTGGTATCTAAGTGACAGGACAGCTCCTGTTCCCCTCAGCCTGTAGTCTAAGTGACAGGACACCTCCTGTTCCCCTGAACCTGGTATCTAATTGACAGGACACCTCCTGTTCCCCTCAGCCTGGTATCTAAGTGACAGGACAGCTCCTGTTCCCCTCAGCCTGGTATCTAAGTGAAAGGACACCTCCTGTTCCCCTCAGCCTGGTATCAAAGTGTAAGGACACCTCCTGTTTCCCTCTGCCTGGTATCTAAGTGAAAGGACAGCTCCTGTTCCCCTCAGCCTGGTATCTAAGTGACAGGACACCTCCTGTTCCCCTGAACCTGGTATCTAAGTGACAGGACACCTCCTGTTCCCCTCAGCCTAGTATCTAAGTGACAGGATAGTTCCTGTTCCCCTTAGCCAGGTATCTAAGTGACAGAACAACTCCTGTTCCCCTCAGACTGGTATCTAAGTGACAGGATAGTTCCTGTTCCCCTCAGCCTGGTAACTAAGTGACAGGACAGCTCCTGATCCTCTCAGCCTGTTATCTAAGTGACAGGACAACTCCTGTTCCCCTCAGCCTGGTATCTAAGTGACAGGACAGCACCTGTTGCCCACAGGCAGGTATCTAAGTGACAGGACAGCACCTGTTCCCCTCAGCCTGTAATCGAAGTGGCAGGACCGCACCTGTTTCCCTCAGCCTGATATCTAAGCGACCGGACAGCTCCTGATCCTCTCAGCCTGGTATCTAAGTGACAGGACAACTCCTGTTCCCCTCAGCCTGGTATCTCATTGACAGGACAGCTCCAGTTGCCCTCAGCCTTGTATCTGAGTGACAGGACAGCTCCTGTTCCCCTCAGCCTGGTATCTAAGTGAAAGGACAGCTTCTGTTCCCCTCAACCTGGTATCTAAGTGAGAGGACAGCTCCTGTTCCCCTCAGCCTTTTATCTAAGTGACAGGACATTTCCTGTTCCCCTCAGCCTGTAATCTAAGTGACCGGACAGCTCCTGTTCCCCTCAGCCTGGTAACTAAGTGAATGGATAACTCCTGATCCCCTCAGCCTGGTTTCTAAGTGACAGGACAGCTCCTGAAACTCTCAAACTGGTATCTAAGTGACAGAACAACTCCTGTTCCCCTCAGCCTGGTATCTAGGTGACAGGATAGATCCTGTTCCCCTCAGCCTAGTATCTAAGTGACAGGACAGCTCCTGTTCCCCTCAGCCTGTAATCTAAGTGACAGGACACCTCCTGTTCCTCTCAGCCTGGTATCTAAGTGACAGGATAGTTACTGTTTCCCTCAGCCTGGTATCTAAGTGACAGGACAGCACCTGTTGCCGTCAGGCAGGTATCGAAGTGACAGGACAGCACCTGTTCCCCTCAGCCTGTAATCGAAGTGGCAGGACAGCACCTGTTTCCCTCAGCCTGGTATCCAAGTGACCGGACAGCTCCTGATCCTCTCAGCCTGGTATCTAAGTGACAGGACAACACCTGTGCCCCTGTGCCTGTTATCTCATTGACAGGACAGCTCCAGTTGCCCTCAGCCTTGTATCTGAGTGACAGGACAGCTTCTGTTCCCCTGAACCTGGTATCTAAGTGAGAGGACAGCTCCTGTTCCCCTCAGCCTTTTATCTAAGTGACAGGACATTTCCTGTTCCCCTCAGCCTGTAATCTAAGTGACCGGACAGCTCCTGTTCCCCTCAGCCTGGTAACTAAGTGAACGGATAGCTCCTGATGCCCTCAGACTGGTTTCTAAGTGACAGGACAACTCCTGATCCTCCCAACCTGGTATGTAAGTGACAGACCAACTCCTTTCCCCTCTGCCTGGTATCGAAGTGACAGGACATTTCCTGTTCCCCTCAGCCTGTAATCTAAGTGACCGGACAGCTCCTGATCCTCTCAGCCTTGTATCTAAGTGACAGAACAACTCCTGTTCCCCTCAGCCTGGTATCTCGGTGACAGGATAGATCCTGTTCCCCTCAGCCTAGTATCTAAGTGACAGGACAGCTCCTGTTCCCCTCAGCCTGTAATCTAAGTGACAGGACACCTCCTGTTCCCCTCAACCTGGTATCTAAGTGACAGGATGGTGACTGTTTCCCTCAACCTGGTATCTAAGTGACAGGACAACTCCTGTTCCCCTCAGCCTGGTATCTAAGTGACAGGACACCTCCTATTCCCCTCAGCCAGGTATCTAAGTGTCAGGACACCTCCTGTTCCCCTCAGCCTGGTATGAAAGTGAAGGGACAGCTCCTGTTCCCCTCAGCCTGGTATCATAGTGACAGGACAGCTCCTGTTCCCCTCAGCCTGGTATCTAAGTGACAGGACAGCTCCTGTTCCCCTCAGCCTGTAATCTAAGTGACAGGACACCTCCAGTTCCCCTCAACCTGTAATCCAAGTGACAGGACACCTCCTGTTCCCCTCAACCTGGTATCTAAGTGACAGGACAGCTCCTGTTCCCCTCAGCCTGGTATCTAAGTGACAGAACAAATCCTGTTCCCCTCAGCCTGTAATCCAAGTGACATGACACCTCCTGTTCCCCTCAACCTGGTATCTAAGTGACAGGACAACTCCTGTTCCCCTCAGCCTGTAATCCAAGTGACAGGACACCTCCTGTTCCTCTCAGCCTGTTATCTAAGTGACAGGACAGCGCCTGTTCCCCTCAGCCTGGTATCTAAGTGACAGGACACCTCCTGTTACCCACAGCCTGGTATCTAAGTGAAAGGACAGCTCCTGTTCCCCTCAGCCTGGTATCTAATTGACAGGACAGCTCCTGTTTCCCTCAGCCTGTTATCTAAGTGGCAGGAGAGCTGTTGATCCCCTCAGCCTGGTATCTAAGTGACAGGACATTTCCTATTCCCCTCAGCCTGGTATCTAAGTGACAGGGCAGCTCCTGTTCCCCTCAGCCTATTACCTAAGTGACAGGACAGCACCTGTTGCCGTCAGGCAGGTATCTAAGTGAAAGGACAGCACCTGTTCCCCTCAGCCTGTAATCGAAGTGGCAGGACAGCACCTGTTTCCCTCAGCCTGGTATCTAAGTGACCGGACAGCTCCTGATCCTCTCAGCCTGGTTTCTAAGTGACAGGACAACTCCTGTGCCCCTGTGCGTGGTATCTCATTGACAGGACAGCTCCAGTTGCCCTCAGCCTTGTATCTGAGTGACAGGACAGCTCCTGTTCCCCTCAGCCTGGTATCTAAGTGAAAGGACAGCTTCTGTTCCCCTCAACCTGGTATCTAAGTGAGAGGACAGCTCCTGTTCCCCTCAGCCTTTTATCTAAGTGACAGGACATTTCCTGTTCCCCTCAGCCTGTAATCTAAGTGACCGGACAGCTCCTGTTCCCCTCAGCCTGGTAACTAAGTGAAAGGATAGCTCCTGATCCCCTCAGCCTGGTTTCTAACTGACAGGACAGCTCCTCATCTTCCCAAACTGGTATGTAAGTGACAGACCAACTCCTTTTCCCCTCAGCCTGGTATCTAAGTGACAGAACAGGTCCTGTTCCCCTCAACCTGGTATCTAAGTGACAGAACAACTCCTGTTCACCTCAGCCTGGTTTCTAAGTGACAGGACAGCTCCTGATCCTACGAACCTGGTATGTAAGTGACAGACCAACTCCTTTTCCCCTCAGCCTGGTATCAAAGTGAAAGGACAGCTCCTGTTTCCTCTCAGCCTGGTATCTAAGTGACAGAACAACTCCTGTTCCCCTCAGCCTGGTATCTAAGTGACAGGATAGTTCCAGTTTCCCTCAGCCTGGTATCTAAGTGACAGGATAGATCCTGTTCCCCTCAGCCTGTAATGTAAGTGACAGGGCACCTCCTGTTCCCCTCAGCCTGGTATCTAAGTGGCAGGACAGCTCCTGTTCCCCTCAGCCTGTAATCTAAGTGACAGGACACCTCCTGTTCCCCTGAACCTGGTATCTAAGTGACAGGACACCTCCTGTTCCACTCAGCCTGGTATCTAAGTGACAGGATAGTTCCTGTTCCCCTCAGCGTGGTATCTAAGTGACAGGACAGCTCCTGTTCCCCTCAGCCTGGTATCTAAGTGACAGGACAGCTCCTGTTCCCCTCAGCCTGTAGTCTAAGTGACAGGACACCTCCTGTTCCTCTGAACCTGGTATCTAATTGACAGGACACCTCCTGTTCCCCTCAGCCTGGTATCTAAGTGACAGGACAGCTCCTGTTCCCCTCAGCCTGGTATCTAAGTGAAAGGACACCTCCTGTTCCCCTCAGCCTGGTATCAAAGTGTAAGGACACCTCCTGTTCCCTCAGCCTTGTATCTAAGTGACTGGACAGCTCCTGTACCCCTCAGCCTGGTATCTAAATGAAAGGACACCTGCTGTTCCCATCAGCCTGGTATCTAAGTGAAAGGACAACTTCTGTTCCCCTCAGCCTGGTATCTAAGTGAAAGGACACCTCCTGTTTCCCTCTGCCTGGTATCTAAGTGACAGGACAGCTCCTGTTCCCCTCAGCCTGGTATCTAAGTGACAGGACACCTCCTGTTCCCCTGAACCTGGTATCTAAGTGACAGGACACCTCCTGTTCCCCTCAGCCTGGTATCTAAGTGACAGGATAGTTCCTGTTCCCCTTAGCCAGGTATCTAAGTGACAGAACAACTCCTGTTCCCCTCAGACTGGTATCTAAGTGACAGGATAGTTCCTGTTCCCCTCAGCCTGTTATCTAAGTGACAGGACAACTCCTGTTCCCCTCAGCCTGGTATCTAAGTGACAGGACAGCACCTGTTGCCCTCAGGCAGGTATCTAAGTGACAGGACAGCACCTGTTCCCCTCAGCCTGTAATCGAAGTGGCAGGACCGCACCTGTTTCCCTCAGCCTGGTATCTCATTGACAGGACAGCTCCAGTTGCCCTCAGCCTTGTATCTGAGTGACAGGACAGCTCCTGCTCCCCTCAGCCTGGTATCTAAGTGAAAGGACAGCTTCTGTTCCCCTCAACCTGGTATCGAAGAGTGAGGACAGCTCCTGTTCCCCTCAGCCTTTTATCTAAGTGACAGGACATTTCCTGTTCCCCTCAGCCTGTAATCTAAGTGACCGGACAGCTCCTGTTCCCCTCAGCCTGGTAACTAAGTGAAAGGATAGCTCCTGATGCCCTCAGACTGGTTTCGAAGTGACAGGACAACTCCTGATCCTCCCAACCTGGTATGTAAGTGACAGACCAACTCCTTTTCCCCTCAACCTGGTCACTAAGTGACAGAACAACTCCTGTTCCCCTCAGCCTGGCAACTAAGTGAAAGGATAGCTCCTGATCCCCTCAGCCTGGTTTCTAAGTGACAGGACAGCTCCTGATCCTCTCAGCCTGGTATCTAAGTGACAGGATAGTTCCAGTTTCCCTCAGCCTGGTATCGAAGTGACAGGACAGCTCCTGTTCCCCTCAGCCTGTAATCTAAGTGACAGGACACCTCCTGTTCCTCTCAAACTGGTATCTAAGTGACAGGACAGCTCCTGTTCCCCTCAGCCTGGTATCTAAGTGGCAGGACAGCTCCTGTTCCCCTCAGCCTGTAATCTAAGTGACAGGACATCTCCTGTTCCCCTGAAGCTGGTATCTAAGTGACAGGACACCTCCTGTTCCACTCAGCCTGGTATCTAAGTGACAGGATAGTTCCTGTTCCCCTCAGCGTGGTATCTAAGTGACAGGACAGCTCCTGTTCCCCTCAGCCTGGTATCTAAGTGACAGGACAGCTCCTGTTCCCCTCAGCCTGTAGTCTAAGTGACAGGACACCTCCTGTTCCCCTGAACCTGGTATCTAATTGACAGGACACCTCCTGTTCCCCTCAGCCTGGTATCTAAGTGACAGGACAGCTCCTGTTCCCCTCAGCCTGGTATCTAAGTGAAAGGACACCTCCTGTTCCCCTCAGCCTGGTATCAATGTGTAAGGACACCTCCTGTTGCCACAGCCTTGTATCTAAGTGACTGGACAGCTCCTGTTCCCCTCAGCCTGGTATCTAAATGAAAGGACACCTGCTGTTCCCATCAGCCTGGTATCTAAGTGAAAGGACACCTACTGTTCCCCTCAGCCTGGTATCTAAGTGAAAGGACACCTCCTGTTTCCCTCTGCCTGGTATCTAAGTGACAGGACAGCTCCTGTTCCCCTCAGCCTGGTATCTAAGTGACAGGACACCTCCTGTTCCCCTTAGCCAGGTATCTAAGTGACAGGACACCTCCTGTTCCCCTCAGCCTGGTATCTAAGTGACAGGATAGTTCCTGTTCCCTCAGCCTTGTATCTAAGTGACTGGACAGCTCCTGTTCCCCTCAGCCTGGTATCTAAATGAAAGGACACCTGCTGTTCACATCAGCCTGGTATCTAAGTGAAAGGACACCTACTGTTCCCCTCATCCTGGTATCTAAGTGAAAGGACACCTCCTGTTTCCCTCTGCCTGGTATCTAAGTGACAGGACAGCTCCTGTTCCCCTCAGCCTGGTATCTAAGTGACAGGACACCTCCTGTTCCCCTTAGCCAGGTATCTAAGTGACAGAACAACTCCTGTTCCCCTCAGACTGGTATCTAAGTGACAGGATAGTTCCTGTTCCCCTCAGCCTGGTAACTAAGTGACAGGACAGCTCCTGATCCTCTCAGCCTGTTATCTAAGTGACAGGACAACTCCTGTTCCCCTCAGCCTGGTATCTAAGTGACAGGACAGCACCTGTTTCCCTCAGCCTGATATCTGAGTGACCGGACAGCTCCTGATCCTCTCAGCCTGGTATCTAAGTGACAGGACAGCTCCTGTTCCCCTTAGCCAGGTATCTAAGTGACAGAACAACTCCTGTTCCCCTCAGCCTGGTATCTCATTGACAGGACAGCTCCAGTTGCCCTCAGCCTTGTATCTGAGTGACAGGACAGCTCCTGCTCCCCTCAGCCTGGTATCTAAGTGAAAGGACAGCTTCTGTTCCCCTCAACCTGGTATCGAAGAGTGAGGACAGCTCCTGTTCCCCTCAGCCTTTTATCTAAGTGACAGGACATTTCCTGTTCCCCTCAGCCTGTAATCTAAGTGACCGGACAGCTCCTGTTCCCCTCAGCCTGGTAACTAAGTAAAAGGATAGCTCCTGATCCCCTCAGCCTTGTATCTAAGTGACTGGACAGCTCCTGTTCCCCTCAGCCTGGTATCTAAATGAAAGGACACCTGCTGTTCCCATCAGCCTGGTATCTAAGTGAAAGGACACCTACTGTTCCCCTCAGCCTGGTATCTAAGTGAAAGGACACCTCCTGTTTCCCTCTGCCTGGTATCTAAGTGACAGGACAGCTCCTGTTCCCCTCAGCCTGGTATCTAAGTGACAGGACACCTCCTGTTCCCCTTAGCCAGGTATCTAAGTGACAGAACAACTCCTGTTCCCCTCAGACTGGTATCTAAGTGACAGGATAGTTCCTGTTCCCCTCAGCCTGGTAACTAAGTGACAGGACAGCTCCTGATCCTCTCAGCCTGTTATCTAAGTGACAGGACAACTCCTGTTCCCCTCAGCCTGGTATCTAAGTGACAGGACAGCTCCAGTTGCCCTCAGCCTTGTATCTGAGTGACAGGACAGCTCCTGCTCCCCTCAGCCTGGTATCTAAGTGAAAGGACAGCTTCTGTTCCCCTCAACCTGGTATCGAAGAGTGAGGACAGCTCCTGTTCCCCTCAGCCTTTTATCTAAGTGACAGGACATTTCCTGTTCCCCTCAGCCTGTAATCTAAGTGACCGGACAGCTCCTGTTCCCCTCAGCCTGGTAACTAAGTGAAAGGATAGCTCCTGATCCCCTCAGCCTGGTTTCTAAGTGACAGGACAGCTCCTGATCCTCTCAGCCTGGTATCTAAGTGACAGGACATTTCCTGTTCCCCTCAGCCTGTAATCTAAGTGACCGGACAGCTCCTGTTCCCCTCAGCCTGGTAACTAAGTGAACGGATAGCTCCTGATGCCCTCAGACTGGTTTCGAAGTGACAGGACAACTCCTGATCCTCCCAACCTGGTATGTAAGTGACAGACCAACTCCTTTTCCCCTCAGCCTGGTATCTAAGTGACAGAACAGGTCCTGTTCCCCTCAACCTGGTCACTAAGTGACAGGACATTTCCTGTTCCCCTCAGCCTGTAATCTAAGTGACCGGACAGCTCCTGATCCTCTCAGCCTTGTATCTAAGTGACAGAACAACTCCTGTATCCCTCAGCCTGGCAACTAAGTGAAAGGATAGCTCCTGATCCCCTCAGCCTGGTTTCTAAGTGACAGGACAGCTCCTGATCCTCTCAGCCTTGTATCTAAGTGACAGAACAACTCCTGTTCCCCTCAGCCTGGTATCTAGGTGACAGGATAGATCCTGTTCCCCTCAGCCTGTAATCTAAGTGACCGGACAGCTCCTGTTCCCCTCAGCCTGGTATCGAAGTGACAGGACAGCTCCTGTTCCCCTCAGCCTGTAATCTAAGTGACAGGACACCTCCTGTTCCTCTCAAACTGGTATCTAAGTGACAGGACAGCTCCTGTTCCCCTCAGCCTGGTATCTAAGTGGCAGGACAGCTCCTGTTCCCCTCAGCCTGTAATCTAAGTGACAGGACATCTCCTGTTCCCCTGAAGCTGGTATCTAAGTGACAGGACACCTCCTGTTCCACTCAGCCTGGTATCTAAGTGACAGGATAGTTCCTGTTCCCCTCAGCGTGGTATCTAAGTGACAGGACAGCTCCTGTTCCCCTCAGCCTGGTATCTAAGTGACAGGACAGCTCCTGTTCCCCTCAGCCTGTAGTCTAAGTGACAGGACACCTCCTGTTCCCCTGAACCTGGTATCTAATTGACAGGACACCTCCTGTTCCCCTCAGCCTGGTATCTAAGTGACAGGACAGCTCCTGTTCCCCTCAGCCTGGTATCTAAGTGAAAGGACACCTCCTGTTCCCCTCAGCCTGGTATCAAAGTGTAAGGACACCTCCTGTTCCCTCAGCCTTGTATCTAAGTGACTGGACAGCTCCTGTTCCCCTCAGCCTGGTATCTAAATGAAAGGACACCTGCTGTTCCCATCAGCCTGGTATCTAAGTGAAAGGACACCTACTGTTCCCCTCAGCCTGGTATCTAAGTGAAAGGACACCTCCTGTTTCCCTCTGCCTGGTATCTAAGTGACAGGACAGCTCCTGTTCCCCTCAGCCTGGTATCTAAGTGACAGGACACCTCCTGTTCCCCTGAACCTGGTATCTAAGTGACAGGACACCTCCTGTTCCCCTCAGCCTGGTATCTAAGTGACAGGATAGTTCCTGTTCCCCTTAGCCAGGTATCTAAGTGACAGAACAACTCCTGTTCCCCTCAGACTGGTATCTAAGTGACAGGATAGTTCCTGTTCCCCTCAGCCTGGTAACTAAGTGACAGGACAGCTCCTGATCCTCTCAGCCTGTTATCTAAGTGACAGGACAACTCCTGTTCCCCTCAGCCTGGTATCTAAGTGACAGGACAGCACCTGTTGCCCTCAGGCAGGTATCTAAGTGACAGGACAGCACCTGTTCCCCTCAGCCTGTAATCGAAGTGGCAGGACCGCACCTGTTTCCCTCAGCCTGATATCTGAGTGACCGGACAGCTCCTGATCCTCTCAGCCTGGTATCTAAGTGACAGGACAACTCCTGTTCCCCTCAGCCTGGTATCTCATTGACAGGACAGCTCCAGTTGCCCTCAGCCTTGTATCTGAGTGACAGGACAGCTCCTGCTCCCCTCAGCCTGGTATCTCAGTGAAAGGACAGCTTCTGTTCCCCTCAACCTGGTATCGAAGAGTGAGGACAGCTCCTGTTCCCCTCAGCCTTTTATCTAAGTGACAGGACATTTCCTGTTCCCCTCAGCCTGTAATCTAAGTGACCGGACAGCTCCTGTTCCCCTCAGCCTGGTAACTAAGTGAAAGGATAGCTCCTGATCCTCTCAGCCTGGTTTCTAAGTGACAGGACAGCTCCTGATCCTCTCAGCCTGGTATCTAAGTGACAGGACATTTCCTGTTCCCCTCAGCCTGTAATCTAAGTGACCGGACAGCTCCTGTTCCCCTCAGCCTGGTAACTAAGTGAACGGATAGCTCCTGATGCCCTCAGACTGGTTTCGAAGTGACAGGACAACTCCTGATCCTCCCAACCTGGTATGTAAGTGACAGACCAACTCCTTTTCCCCTCAGCCTGGTATCTAAGTGACAGAACAGGTCCTGTTCCCCTCAACCTGGTCACTAAGTGACAGGACATTTCCTGTTCCCCTCAGCCTGTAATCTAAGTGACCGGACAGCTCCTGATCCTCTCAGCCTTGTATCTAAGTGACAGAACAACTCCTGTTCCCCTCAGCCTGGCAACTAAGTGAAAGGATAGCTCCTGATCCCCTCAGCCTGGTTTCTAAGTGACAGGACAGCTCCTGATCCTCTCAGCCTTGTATCTAAGTGACAGAACAACTCCTGTTCCCCTCAGCCTGGTATCTAGGTGACAGGATAGATCCTGTTCCCCTCAGCCTGTAATCTAAGTGACCGGACAGCTCCTGTTCCCCTCAGCCTGGTAACTAAGTGAAAGGATAGCTCCTGATCCCCTCAGCCTAGTTTCTAAGTGACAGGACAGCTCCTCATCTTCCCAACCTGGTATGTAAGTGACAGACCAACTCCTTTTCCCCTCAGCCTGGTATCTAAGTGACAGAACAGGTCCTGTTCCCCTCAACCTGGTATCTAAGTGACAGAACAACTCCTGTTCACCTCAGCCTGGTTTCTAAGTGACAGGACAGCTCCTGATCCTCCGAACCTGGTATGTAAGTGACAGACCAACTCCTTTTCCCCTCAGCCTGGTATCTAAGTGAAAGGACAGCTCCTGTTTCCTCTCAGCCTGGTATCTAAGTGACAGAACAACTCCTGTTCCCCTCAGCCTGGTATCTAAGTGACAGGATAGTTCCAGTTTCCCTCAGCCTGGTATCTAAGTGACAGGACAGCTCCTGTTCCCCTCAGCCTGTAATCTAAGTGACCGGACAGCTCCTGTTCCCCTCAGCCTGGTAACTAAGTGAACGGATAGCTCCTGATGCCCTCAGACTGGTTTCGAAGTGACAGGACAGCTCCTGATCCTCTCAGCCTGGTATCTAAGTGACAGGACATTTCCTGTTCCCCTCAGCCTGTAATCTAAGTGACCGGACAGCTCCTGTTCCCCTCAGCCTGGTAACTAAGTGAACGGATAGCTCCTGATGCCCTCAGACTGGTTTCGAAGTGACAGGACAACTCCTGATCCTCCCAACCTGGTATGTAAGTGACAGACCAACTCCTTTTCCCCTCAGCCTGGTATCTAAGTGACAGAACAGGTCCTGTTCCCCTCAACCTGGTCACTAAGTGACAGGACATTTCCTGTTCCCCTCAGCCTGTAATCTAAGTGACCGGACAGCTCCTGATCCTCTCAGCCTTGTATCTAAGTGACAGAACAACTCCTGTTCCCCTCAGCCTGGCAACTAAGTGAAAGGATAGCTCCTGATCCCCTCAGCCTGGTTTCTAAGTGACAGGACAGCTCCTGATCCTCTCAGCCTTGTATCTAAGTGACAGAACAACTCCTGTTCCCCTCAGCCTGGTACCTAGGTGACAGGATAGATCCTGTTCCCCTCAGCCTGTAATCTAAGTGACCGGACAGCTCCTGTTCCCCTCAGCCTGGTAACTAAGTGAAAGGATAGCTCCTGATCCCCTCAGCCTAGTTTCTAAGTGACAGGACAGCTCCTCATCTTCCCAACCTGGTATGTAAGTGACAGACCAACTCCTTTTCCCCTCAGCCTGGTATCTAAGTGACAGAACAGGTCCTGTTCCCCTCAACCTGGTATCTAAGTGACAGAACAACTCCTGTTCACCTCAGCCTGGTTTCTAAGTGACAGGACAGCTCCTGATCCTCCGAACCTGGTATGTAAGTGACAGACCAACTCCTTTTCCCCTCAGCCTGGTATCTAAGTGAAAGGACAGCTCCTGTTTCCTCTCAGCCTGGTATCTAAGTGACAGAACAACTCCTGTTCCCCTCAGCCTGGTATCTAAGTGACAGGATAGTTCCAGTTTCCCTCAGCCTGGTATCTAAGTGACAGGACAGCTCCTGTTCCCCTCAGCCTGTAATCTAAGTGACAGGACACCTCCTGTTCCTCTCAAACTGGTATCGAAGTGACAGGACAGCTCCTGTTCCCCTCAGCCTGGTATCTAAGTGGCAGGACAGCTCCTGTTCCCCTCAGCCTGTAATCTAAGTGACAGGACACCTCCTGTTCCCCTGAACCTGGTATCTAAGTGACAGGACACCTCCTGTTCCACTCAGCCTGGTATCTAAGTGACAGGATAGTTCCTGTTCCCCACAGCGTGGTATCTAAGTGACAGGACAGCTCCTGTTCCCCTCAGCCTGGTATCTAAGTGACAGGACAGCTCCTGTTCCCCTCAGCCTGTAGTCTAAGTGACAGGACACCTCCTGTTCCCCTGAACCTGGTATCTAATTGACAGGACACCTCCTGTTCCCCTCAGCCTGGTATCTAAGTGACAGGACAGCTCCTGTTCCCCTCAGCCTGGTATCTAAGTGAAAGGACACCTCCTGTTCCCCTCAGCCTGGTATCAAAGTGTAAGGACACCTCCTGTTCCCTCAGCCTTGTATCTAAGTGACTGGACAGCTCCTGTTCCCCTCAGCCTGTTATCTAAATGAAAGGACACCTCCTGTTCCCCTCAGCCTGGTATCTAAGTGAAAGGACACCTACTGTTCCCCTCAGAATGGTATCTAAGTGAAAGGACACCTCCTGTTTCCCTCTGCCTGGTATCTAAGTGACAGGACAGCTCCTGTTCCCCTCAGCCTGGTATCTAAGTGACATGACACCTCCTGTTCCCCTGAACCTGGTATCTAAGTGACAGGACACCTCCTGTTCCCCTCAGCCTGGTATCTAAGTGACAGGATAGTTCCTGTTCCCCTTAGCCAGGTATCTAAGTGACAGGACAGCACCTGTTCCCCTCAGCCTGTAATCGAAGTGGCAGGACCGCACCTGTTTCCCTCAGCCTGATATCTGAGTGACCGGACAGCTCCTGATCCTCTCAGCCTGGTATCTAAGTGACAGGACAACTACTGTTCCCCTCAGCCTGGTATCTCATTGACAGGACAGCTCCAGTTGCCCTCAGCCTTGTATCTGAGTGACAGGACAGCTCCTGCTCCCCTCAGCCTGGTATCTAAGTGAAAGGACAGCTTCTGTTCCCCTCAACCTGGTATCGAAGAGTGAGGACAGCTCCTGTTCCCCTCAGCCTTTTATCTAAGTGACAGGGCATTTCCTGTTCCCCTCAGCCTGTAATCTAAGTGACCGGACAGCTCCTGTTCCCCTCAGCCTGGTAACTAAGTGAAAGGATAGCTCCTGATCCCCTCAGCCTGGTTTCTAAGTGACAGGACAGCTCCTGATCCTCTCAGCCTGGTATCTAAGTGACAGGAAATTTCCTGTTCCCCTCAGCCTGTAATCTAAGTGACCGGACAGCTCCTGTTCCCCTCAGCCTGGTAACTAAGTGAACGGATAGCTCCTGATGCCCTCAGACTGGTTTCGAAGTGACAGGACAACTCCTGATCCTCCCAACCTGGTATGTAAGTGACAGACCAACTCCTTTTCCCCTCAACCTAGTCACTAAGTGACAGGACATTTCCTGTTCCCCTCAGCCTGTAATCTAAGTGACCGGACAGCTCCTGATCCTCTCAGCCTTGTATCTAAGTGACAGAACAACTCCTGTTCCCCTCAGCCTGGCAACTAAGTGAAAGGATAGCTCCTGATCCCCTCAGCCTGGTTTCTAAGTGACAGGACAGCTCCTGATCCTCTCAGCCTGGTATCTAAGTGACAGGATAGTTCCAGTTTCCCTCAGCCTGGTATCGAAGTGACAGGACAGCTCCTGTTCCCCTCAGCCTGTAATCTAAGTGACAGGACACCTCCTGTTCCTCTCAAACTGGTATCTAAGTGACAGGACAGCTCCTGTTCCCCTCAGCCTGGTATCTAAGTGGCAGGACAGCTCCTGTTCCCCTCAGCCTGTAATCTAAGTGACAGGACATCTCCTGTTCCCCTGAAGCTGGTATCTAAGTGACAGGACACCTCCTGTTCCACTCAGCCTGGTATCTAAGTGACAGGATAGTTCCTGTTCCCCTCAGCGTGGTATCTAAGTGACAGGACAGCTCCTGTTCCCCTCAGCCTGTTATCTAAGTGACAGGACAGCTCCTGTTCCCCTCAGCCTGTAGTCTAAGTGACAGGACACCTCCTGTTCCCCTGAACCTGGTATCTAATTGACAGGACACCTCCTGTTCCCCTCAGCCTGGTATCTAAGTGACAGGACAGCTCCTGTTCCCCTCAGCCTGGTTTCTAAGTGACAGGACAGCTCCTGATCCTCTCAGCCTGGTATCTAAGTGACAGGACATTTCCTGTTCCCCTCAGCCTGTAATCTAAGTGACCGGACAGCTCCTGTTCCCCTCAGCCTGGTAACTAAGTGAACGGATAGCTCCTGATGCCCTCAGACTGGTTTCGAAGTGACAGGACAACTCCTGATCCTCCCAACCTGGTATGTAAGTGACAGACCAACTCCTTTTCCCCTCAGCCTGGTATCTAAGTGACAGAACAGGTCCTGTTCCCCTCAACCTGGTCACTAAGTGACAGGACATTTCCTGTTCCCCTCAGCCTGTAATCTAAGTGACCGGACAGCTCCTGATCCTCTCAGCCTTGTATCTAAGTGACAGAACAACTCCTGTATCCCTCAGCCTGGCAACTAAGTGAAAGGATAGCTCCTGATCCCCTCAGCCTGGTTTCTAAGTGACAGGACAGCTCCTGATCCTCTCAGCCTTGTATCTAAGTGACAGAACAACTCCTGTTCCCCTCAGCCTGGTATCTAGATGACAGGATAGATCCTGTTCCCCTCAGCCTGTAATCTAAGTGACCGGACAGCTCCTGTTCCCCTCAGCCTGGTATCGAAGTGACAGGACAGCTCCTGTTCCCCTCAGCCTGTAATCTAAGTGACAGGACACCTCCTGTTCCTCTCAAACTGGTATCTAAGTGACAGGACAGCTCCTGTTCCCCTCAGCCTGGTATCTAAGTGGCAGGACAGCTCCTGTTCCCCTCAGCCTGTAATCTAAGTGACAGGACATCTCCTGTTCCCCTGAAGCTGGTATCTAAGTGACAGGACACCTCCTGTTCCACTCAGCCTGGTATCTAAGTGACAGGATAGTTCCTGTTCCCCTCAGCGTGGTATCTAAGTGACAGGACAGCTCCTGTTCCCCTCAGCCTGGTATCTAAGTGACAGGACAGCTCCTGTTCCCCTCAGCCTGTAGTCTAAGTGACAGGACACCTCCTGTTCCCCTGAACCTGGTATCTAATTGACAGGACACCTCCTGTTCCCCTCAGCCTGGTATCTAAGTGACAGGACAGCTCCTGTTCCCCTCAGCCTGGTATCTAAGTGAAAGGACACCTCCTGTTCCCCTCAGCCTGGTATCAAAGTGTAAGGACACCTCCTGTTCCCTCAGCCTTGTATCTAAGTGACTGGACAGCTCCTGTTCCCCTCAGCCTGGTATCTAAATGAAAGGACACCTGCTGTTCCCATCAGCCTGGTATCTAAGTGAAAGGACACCTACTGTTCCCCTCAGCCTGGTATCTAAGTGAAAGGACACCTCCTGTTTCCCTCTGCCTGGTATCTAAGTGACAGGACAGCTCCTGTTCCCCTCAGCCTGGTATCTAAGTGACAGGACACCTCCTGTTCCCCTGAACCTGGTATCTAAGTGACAGGACACCTCCTGTTCCCCTCAGCCTGGTATCTAAGTGACAGGATAGTTCCTGTTCCCCTTAGCCAGGTATCTAAGTGACAGAACAACTCCTGTTCCCCTCAGACTGGTATCTAAGTGACAGGATAGTTCCTGTTCCCCTCAGCCTGGTAACTAAGTGACAGGACAGCTCCTGATCCTCTCAGCCTGTTATCTAAGTGACAGGACAACTCCTGTTCCCCTCAGCCTGGTATCTAAGTGACAGGACAGCACCTGTTGCCCTCAGGCAGGTATCTAAGTGACAGGACAGCACCTGTTCCCCTCAGCCTGTAATCGAAGTGGCAGGACCGCACCTGTTTCCCTCAGCCTGATATCTGAGTGACCGGACAGCTCCTGATCCTCTCAGCCTGGTATCTAAGTGACAGGACAACTCCTGTTCCCCTCAGCCTGGTATCTCATTGACAGGACAGCTCCAGTTGCCCTCAGCCTTGTATCTGAGTGACAGGACAGCTCCTGCTCCCCTCAGCCTGGTATCTCAGTGAAAGGACAGCTTCTGTTCCCCTCAACCTGGTATCGAAGAGTGAGGACAGCTCCTGTTCCCCTCAGCCTGGTATCTAAGTGACAGGACAGCTCCTGTTCCCCTCAGCCTGGTATCTAAGTGACAGGACACCTCCTGTTCCCCTGAACCTGGTATCTAAGTGACAGGACACCTCCTGTTCCCCTCAGCCTGGTATCTAAGTGACAGGATAGTTCCTGTTCCCCTTAGCCAGGTATCTAAGTGACAGAACAACTCCTGTTCCCCTCAGACTGGTATCTAAGTGACAGGATAGTTCCTGTTCCCCTCAGCCTGGTAACTAAGTGACAGGACAGCTCCTGATCCTCTCAGCCTGTTATCTAAGTGACAGGACAACTCCTGTTCCCCTCAGCCTGGTATCTAAGTGACAGGACAGCACCTGTTGCCCTCAGGCAGGTATCTAAGTGACAGGACAGCACCTGTTCCCCTCAGCCTGTAATCGAAGTGGCAGGACCGCACCTGTTTCCCTCAGCCTGATATCTGAGTGACCGGACAGCTCCTGATCCTCTCAGCCTGGTATCTAAGTGACAGGACAACTCCTGTTCCCCTCAGCCTGGTATCTCATTGACAGGACAGCTCCAGTTGCCCTCAGCCTTGTATCTGAGTGACAGGACAGCTCCTGCTCCCCTCAGCCTGGTATCTCAGTGAAAGGACAGCTTCTGTTCCCCTCAACCTGGTATCGAAGAGTGAGGACAGCTCCTGTTCCCCTCAGCCTTTTATCTAAGTGACAGGACATTTCCTGTTCCCCTCAGCCTGTAATCTAAGTGACCGGACAGCTCCTGTTCCCCTCAGCCTGGTAACTAAGTGAAAGGATAGCTCCTGATCCTCTCAGCCTGGTTTCTAAGTGACAGGACAGCTCCTGATCCTCTCAGCCTGGTATCTAAGTGACAGGACATTTCCTGTTCCCCTCAGCCTGTAATCTAAGTGACCGGACAGCTCCTGTTCCCCTCAGCCTGGTAACTAAGTGAACGGATAGCTCCTGATGCCCTCAGACTGGTTTCGAAGTGACAGGACAACTCCTGATCCTCCCAACCTGGTATGTAAGTGACAGACCAACTCCTTTTCCCCTCAGCCTGGTATCTAAGTGACAGAACAGGTCCTGTTCCCCTCAACCTGGTCACTAAGTGACAGGACATTTCCTGTTCCCCTCAGCCTGTAATCTAAGTGACCGGACAGCTCCTGATCCTCTCAGCCTTGTATCTAAGTGACAGAACAACTCCTGTTCCCCTCAGCCTGGCAACTAAGTGAAAGGATAGCTCCTGATCCCCTCAGCCTGGTTTCTAAGTGACAGGACAGCTCCTGATCCTCTCAGCCTTGTATCTAAGTGACAGAACAACTCCTGTTCCCCTCAGCCTGGTATCTAGGTGACAGGATAGATCCTGTTCCCCTCAGCCTGTAATCTAAGTGACCGGACAGCTCCTGTTCCCCTCAGCCTGGTAACTAAGTGAAAGGATAGCTCCTGATCCCCTCAGCCTAGTTTCTAAGTGACAGGACAGCTCCTCATCTTCCCAACCTGGTATGTAAGTGACAGACCAACTCCTTTTCCCCTCAGCCTGGTATCTAAGTGACAGAACAGGTCCTGTTCCCCTCAACCTGGTATCTAAGTGACAGAACAACTCCTGTTCACCTCAGCCTGGTTTCTAAGTGACAGGACAGCTCCTGATCCTCCGAACCTGGTATGTAAGTGACAGACCAACTCCTTTTCCCCTCAGCCTGGTATCTAAGTGAAAGGACAGCTCCTGTTTCCTCTCAGCCTGGTATCTAAGTGACAGAACAACTCCTGTTCCCCTCAGCCTGGTATCTAAGTGACAGGATAGTTCCAGTTTCCCTCAGCCTGGTATCTAAGTGACAGGACAGCTCCTGTTCCCCTCAGCCTGTAATCTAAGTGACCGGACAGCTCCTGTTCCCCTCAGCCTGGTAACTAAGTGAACGGATAGCTCCTGATGCCCTCAGACTGGTTTCGAAGTGACAGGACAGCTCCTGATCCTCTCAGCCTGGTATCTAAGTGACAGGACATTTCCTGTTCCCCTCAGCCTGTAATCTAAGTGACCGGACAGCTCCTGTTCCCCTCAGCCTGGTAACTAAGTGAACGGATAGCTCCTGATGCCCTCAGACTGGTTTCGAAGTGACAGGACAACTCCTGATCCTCCCAACCTGGTATGTAAGTGACAGACCAACTCCTTTTCCCCTCAGCCTGGTATCTAAGTGACAGAACAGGTCCTGTTCCCCTCAACCTGGTCACTAAGTGACAGGACATTTCCTGTTCCCCTCAGCCTGTAATCTAAGTGACCGGACAGCTCCTGATCCTCTCAGCCTTGTATCTAAGTGACAGAACAACTCCTGTTCCCCTCAGCCTGGCAACTAAGTGAAAGGATAGCTCCTGATCCCCTCAGCCTGGTTTCTAAGTGACAGGACAGCTCCTGATCCTCTCAGCCTTGTATCTAAGTGACAGAACAACTCCTGTTCCCCTCAGCCTGGTACCTAGGTGACAGGATAGATCCTGTTCCCCTCAGCCTGTAATCTAAGTGACCGGACAGCTCCTGTTCCCCTCAGCCTGGTAACTAAGTGAAAGGATAGCTCCTGATCCCCTCAGCCTAGTTTCTAAGTGACAGGACAGCTCCTCATCTTCCCAACCTGGTATGTAAGTGACAGACCAACTCCTTTTCCCCTCAGCCTGGTATCTAAGTGACAGAACAGGTCCTGTTCCCCTCAACCTGGTATCTAAGTGACAGAACAACTCCTGTTCACCTCAGCCTGGTTTCTAAGTGACAGGACAGCTCCTGATCCTCCGAACCTGGTATGTAAGTGACAGACCAACTCCTTTTCCCCTCAGCCTGGTATCTAAGTGAAAGGACAGCTCCTGTTTCCTCTCAGCCTGGTATCTAAGTGACAGAACAACTCCTGTTCCCCTCAGCCTGGTATCTAAGTGACAGGATAGTTCCAGTTTCCCTCAGCCTGGTATCTAAGTGACAGGACAGCTCCTGTTCCCCTCAGCCTGTAATCTAAGTGACAGGACACCTCCTGTTCCTCTCAAACTGGTATCGAAGTGACAGGACAGCTCCTGTTCCCCTCAGCCTGGTATCTAAGTGGCAGGACAGCTCCTGTTCCCCTCAGCCTGTAATCTAAGTGACAGGACACCTCCTGTTCCCCTGAACCTGGTATCTAAGTGACAGGACACCTCCTGTTCCACTCAGCCTGGTATCTAAGTGACAGGATAGTTCCTGTTCCCCACAGCGTGGTATCTAAGTGACAGGACAGCTCCTGTTCCCCTCAGCCTGGTATCTAAGTGACAGGACAGCTCCTGTTCCCCTCAGCCTGTAGTCTAAGTGACAGGACACCTCCTGTTCCCCTGAACCTGGTATCTAATTGACAGGACACCTCCTGTTCCCCTCAGCCTGGTATCTAAGTGACAGGACAGCTCCTGTTCCCCTCAGCCTGGTATCTAAGTGAAAGGACACCTCCTGTTCCCCTCAGCCTGGTATCAAAGTGTAAGGACACCTCCTGTTCCCTCAGCCTTGTATCTAAGTGACTGGACAGCTCCTGTTCCCCTCAGCCTGTTATCTAAATGAAAGGACACCTCCTGTTCCCCTCAGCCTGGTATCTAAGTGAAAGGACACCTCCTGTTTCCCTCTGCCTGGTATCTAAGTGACAGGACAGCTCCTGTTCCCCTCAGCCTGGTATCTAAGTGACATGACACCTCCTGTTCCCCTGAACCTGGTATCTAAGTGACAGGACACCTCCTGTTCCCCTCAGCCTGGTATCTAAGTGACAGGATAGTTCCTGTTCCCCTTAGCCAGGTATCTAAGTGACAGGACAGCACCTGTTCCCCTCAGCCTGTAATCGAAGTGGCAGGACCGCACCTGTTTCCCTCAGCCTGATATCTGAGTGACCGGACAGCTCCTGATCCTCTCAGCCTGGTATCTAAGTGACAGGACAACTACTGTTCCCCTCAGCCTGGTATCTCATTGACAGGACAGCTCCAGTTGCCCTCAGCCTTGTATCTGAGTGACAGGACAGCTCCTGCTCCCCTCAGCCTGGTATCTAAGTGAAAGGACAGCTTCTGTTCCCCTCAACCTGGTATCGAAGAGTGAGGACAGCTCCTGTTCCCCTCAGCCTTTTATCTAAGTGACAGGGCATTTCCTGTTCCCCTCAGCCTGTAATCTAAGTGACCGGACAGCTCCTGTTCCCCTCAGCCTGGTAACTAAGTGAAAGGATAGCTCCTGATCCCCTCAGCCTGGTTTCTAAGTGACAGGACAGCTCCTGATCCTCTCAGCCTGGTATCTAAGTGACAGGAAATTTCCTGTTCCCCTCAGCCTGTAATCTAAGTGACCGGACAGCTCCTGTTCCCCTCAGCCTGGTAACTAAGTGAACGGATAGCTCCTGATGCCCTCAGACTGGTTTCGAAGTGACAGGACAACTCCTGATCCTCCCAACCTGGTATGTAAGTGACAGACCAACTCCTTTTCCCCTCAACCTAGTCACTAAGTGACAGGACATTTCCTGTTCCCCTCAGCCTGTAATCTAAGTGACCGGACAGCTCCTGATCCTCTCAGCCTTGTATCTAAGTGACAGAACAACTCCTGTTCCCCTCAGCCTGGCAACTAAGTGAAAGGATAGCTCCTGATCCCCTCAGCCTGGTTTCTAAGTGACAGGACAGCTCCTGATCCTCTCAGCCTGGTATCTAAGTGACAGGATAGTTCCAGTTTCCCTCAGCCTGGTATCGAAGTGACAGGACAGCTCCTGTTCCCCTCAGCCTGTAATCTAAGTGACAGGACACCTCCTGTTCCTCTCAAACTGGTATCTAAGTGACAGGACAGCTCCTGTTCCCCTCAGCCTGGTATCTAAGTGGCAGGACAGCTCCTGTTCCCCTCAGCCTGTAATCTAAGTGACAGGACATCTCCTGTTCCCCTGAAGCTGGTATCTAAGTGACAGGACACCTCCTGTTCCACTCAGCCTGGTATCTAAGTGACAGGATAGTTCCTGTTCCCCTCAGCGTGGTATCTAAGTGACAGGACAGCTCCTGTTCCCCTCAGCCTGTTATCTAAGTGACAGGACAGCTCCTGTTCCCCTCAGCCTGTAGTCTAAGTGACAGGACACCTCCTGTTCCCCTGAACCTGGTATCTAATTGACAGGACACCTCCTGTTCCCCTCAGCCTGGTATCTAAGTGACAGGACAGCTCCTGTTCCCCTCAGCCTGGTATCTAAGTGAAAGGACACCTCCTGTTCCCCTCAGCCTGGTATCAAAGTGTAAGGACACCTCCTGTTCCCTCAGCCTTGTATCTAAGTGACTGGACAGCTCCTGTTCCCCTCAGCCTGGTATCTAAATGAAAGGACACCTGCTGTTCCCATCAGCCTGGTATCTAAGTGAAAGGACACCTACTGTTCCCCTCAGCCTGATATCTAAGTGAAAGGACACCTCCTGTTTCCCTCTGCCTGGTATCGAAGTGACAGGACAGCTCCTGTTCCCCTCAGCCTGGTATCTAAGTGACAGGACACCTCCTGTTCCCATCAGCCTGGTATCTAAGTGACAGGATAGTTCCTGTTCCCCTTAGCCAGGTATCTAAGTGACAGAACAACTCCTGTTCCCCTCAGACTGGTATCTAAGTGACAGGATAGTTCCTGTTCCCCTCAGCCTGGTAACTAAGTGACAGGACAGCTCCTGATCCTCTCAGCCTGTTATCTAAGTGACAGGACAACTCCTGTTCCCCTCAGCCTGGTATCTAAGTGACAGGACAGCACCTGTTGCCCTCAGGCAGGTATCTAAGTGACAGGACAGCACCTGTTCCCCTCAGCCTGTAATCGAAGTGGCAGGACCGCATCTGTTTCCCTCAGCCTGATATCTGAGTGACCGGACAGCTCCTGATCCTCTCAGCCTGGTATCTAAGTGACAGGACAACTACTGTTCCCCTCAGCCTGGTATCTCATTGACAGGACAGCTCCAGTTGCCCTCAGCCTTGTATCTGAGTGACAGGACAGCTCCTGCTCCCCTCAGCCTGGTATCTAAGTGAAAGGACAGCTTCTGTTCCCCTCAACCTGGTATCGAAGAGTGAGGACAGCTCCTGTACCCCTCAGCCTTTTATCTCAGTGACAGGACATTTCCTGTTCCCCTCAGCCTGTAATCTAAGTGACCGGACAGCTCCTGTTCCCCTCAGCCTGGTAACTAAGTGAAAGGATAGCTCCTGATCCCCTCAGCCTGGTTTCTAAGTGACAGGACAGCTCCTGATCCTCTCAGCCTGGTATCTAAGTGACAGGACATTTCCTGTTCCCCTCAGCCTGTAATCTAAGTGACCGGACAGCTCCTGTTCCCCTCAGCCTGGTAACTAAGTGAACGGATAGCTCCTGATGCCCTCAGACTGGTGTCGAAGTGACAGGACAACTCCTGATCCTCCCAACCTGGTATGTAAGTGACAGACCAACTCCTTTTCCCCTCAGCCTGGTATCTAAGTGACAGAACAGGTCCTGTTCCCCTCAACCTGGTCACTAAGTGACAGGACATTTCCTGTTCCCCTCAGCCTGTAATCTAAGTGACCGGACAGCTCCTGATCCTCTCACCCTTGTATCTAAGTGACAGAACAACTCCTGTTCCCCTCAGCCTGGCAACTAAGTGAAAGGATAGCTCCTGATCCCCTCAGCCTGTAATCTAAGTGACCGGACAGCTCCTGTTCCCCTCAGCCTGGTATCGAAGTGACAGGACAGCTCCTGTTCCCCTCAGCCTGTAATCTAAGTGACAGGACACCTCCTGTTCCTCTCAAACTGGTATCTAAGTGACAGGACAGCTCCTGTTCCCCTCAGCCTGGTATCTAAGTGGCAGGACAGCTCCTGTTCCCCTCAGCCTGTAATCTAAGTGACAGGACATCTCCTGTTCCCCTGAAGCTGGTATCTAAGTGACAGGACACCTCCTGTTCCACTCAGCCTGGTATCTAAGTGACAGGATAGTTCCTGTTCCCCTCAGCGTGGTATCTAAGTGACAGGACAGCTCCTGTTCCCCTCAGCCTGGTATCTAAGTGACAGGACAGCTCCTGTTCCCCTCAGCCTGTAGTCTAAGTGACAGGACACCTCCTGTTCCCCTGAACCTGGTATCTAATTGACAGGACACCTCCTGTTCCCCTCAGCCTGGTATCTAAGTGACAGGACAGCTCCTGTTCCCCTCAGCCTGGTATCTAAGTGAAAGGACACCTCCTGTTCCCCTCAGCCTGGTATCAAAGTGTAAGGACACCTCCTGTTCCCTCAGCCTTGTATCTAAGTGACTGGACAGCTCCTGTTCCCCTCAGCCTGGTATCTAAATGAAAGGACACCTGCTGTTCCCATCAGCCTGGTATCTAAGTGAAAGGACACCTACTGTTCCCCTCAGCCTGGTATCTAAGTGAAAGGATAGCTCCTGATCCCCTCAGCCTGGTTTCTAAGTGACAGGACAGCTCCTGATCCTCTCAGCCTTGTATCTAAGTGACAGAACAACTCGTGTTCCCCTCAGCCTGGTATCTAGGTGACAGGATAGATCCTGTTCCCCTCAGCCTGTAATCTAAGTGACCGGACAGCTCCTGTTCCCCTCAGCCTGGTAACTAAGTGAAAGGATAGCTCCTGATCCCCTCAGCCTGGTTTCTAAGTGACAGGACAGCTCCTCATCTTCCCAACCTGGTATGTAAGTGACAGACCAACTCCTTTTCCCCTCAGCCTGGTATCTAAGTGACAGAACAACTCCTGTTCACCTCAGCCTGGTTTCTAAGTGACAGGACAGCTCCTGATCCTCCGAACCTGGTATGTAAGTGACAGAGCAACTCCTTTTCCCCTCAGCCTGGTATCTAAGTGAAAGGACAGCTCCTGTTTCCTCTCAGCCTGGTATCTATGTGACAGAACAACTCCTGTTCCCCTCAGCCTGGTATCTAAGTGACAGGATAGTTCCAGTTTCCCTCAGCCTGGTATCTAAGTGACAGGACAGCTCCTGTTCCCCTCAGCCTGTAATCTAAGTGACAGGACAGCTCCTGTTCCCCTCAGCCTGGTATCTAAGTGACAGGACAGCTCCTGTTCCCCTCAGCCTGTAGTCTAAGTGACAGGACACCTCCTGTTCCCCTGAACCTGGTATCTAATTGACAGGACACCTCCTGTTCCCCTCAGCCTGGTATCCAAGTGACAGGACAGCTCCTGTTCCCCTCAGCCTGGTATCGAAGTGAAAGGACACCTCCTGTTCCCTCAGCCTTGTATCTAAGTGACTGGACAGCTCCTGTTCCCCTCAGCCTGGTATCTAAATGAAAGGACACCTCCTGTTCCCCTCAGCCTGGTATCTAAGTGAAAGGACACCTACTGTTGCCCTCAGCCTGGTATCTAAGTGAAAGGACACCTCCTGTTTCCCTCTGCCTGGTATCTAAGTGACAGGACAGCTCCTGTTCCCCTCAGCCTGGTATCTAAGTGACAGGACACCTCCTGTTCCCCTGAACCTGGTATCTAAGTGACAGGACACCTCCTGTTCCCCTCAGCCTGGTATCTAAGTGACAGGATAGTTCCTGTTCCCCTTAGCCAGGTATCTAAGTGACAGAACAACTCCTGTTCCCCTCAGACTGGTATCTAAGTGACAGGATAGTTCCTGTTCCCCTCAGCCTGGTAACTAAGTGACAGGACAGCTCCTGATCCTCTCATCCTGTTATCTAAGTGACAGGACAACTCCTGTTCCCCTCAGCCTGGTATCTAAGTGACAGGACAGTACCTGTTGCCCTCAGGCAGGTATCTAAGTGACAGGACAGCACCTGTTCCCCTCAGCCTGTAATCGAAGTGGCAGGACCGCACCTGTTTCCCTCAGCCTGATATCTAAGTGACCGGACAGCTCCTGATCCTCTCAGCCTGGTATCTAAGTGACAGGACAACTCCTGTTCCCCTCAGCCTGGTATCTCATTGACAGGATAGCTCCAGTTGCCCTCAGCCTTGTATCTGAGTGACAGGACAGCTCCTGTTCCCCTCAGCCTGGTATCTAAGTGAAAGGACAGCTTCTGTTCCCCTCAACCTGGTATCTAAGTGAGAGGACAGCTCCTGTTCCCCTCAGCCTTTTATCTAAGTGACAGGAGAGCTGTTGATCCCCTCAGCCTGGTATCTAAGTGACAGGACATTTCCTATTCCCCTCAGCATGGTATCTAAGTGACAGGGCAGCTCCTGATCCTCTCAGCCTGGTATCTAAGTGACAGGACAACTCCTGTTCCCCTCAGCCTGTTACCTAAGTGACAGGACAGCACCTGTTGCCGTCAGGCACGTATCTAAATGACAGGACAGCACCTGTTCCCCTCAGCCTGTAATCGAAGTGGCAGGACAGCACCTGTTTCCCTCAGCCTGGTATCTAAGTGACCGGACAGCTCCTGATCCTTTCAGCCTGGTTTCTAAGTGACAGGACAACTCCTGTGCCCCTGTGCCTGGTTTCTCATTGACAGGACAGCTCCAGTTGCCCTCAGCCCTGTATCTGAGTGACAGGACAGCTCCTGTTCCCCTCAGCCTGGTATCTAAGTGAAAGGACAGCTTCTGTTCCCCTCAACCTGGTATCTAAGTGAGAGGACAGCTCCTGTTCCCCTCAGCCTTTTATCTAAGTGACAGGACATTTCCTGTTCCCCTCAGCCTGTAATCTAAGTGACCGGACAGCTCCTGTTCCCCTCAGCCTGGTAACTAAGTGAAAGGATAGCTCCTGATCCCCTCAGCCTGGTTTGTAAGTGACAGGACAGCTCCTCATCTTCCCAACCTGGTATGTAAGTGACAGACCAACTCCTTTTCCCCTCAGCCTGGTATCTAAGTGACAGAACAGGTCCTGTTCCCCTCAACCTGGTATCTAAGTGACAGAACAACTCCTGTTCCCCTCAGCCTGGTATCTAAGTGACAGGATAGTTCCAGTTTCCCTCAGCCTGGTATCTAAGTGACAGGACAGCTCCTGTTCCCCTCAGCCTTTAATCTAAGTGACAGGACACCTCCTGTTCCTCTCAAACTGGTATCTAAGAGTGAGGACAGCTCCTGTTCCCCTCAGCCTTTTATCTAAGTGACAGGACATTTCCCGTTCCCTTCAGCATGTAATCTAAGTGACCGGACAGCTCCTGTTCCCCTCAGCCTGGTAACTAAGTGAAAGGATAGCTCCTGATCCCCTCAGCCTGGTTTCTAAGTGACAGGACAGCTCCTGATCCTCTCAGCCTGGTATCTAAGTGACAGGACATTTCCTGTTCCCCTCAGCCTGTAATCTAAGTGACCGGACAGCTCCTGTTCCCCTCAGCCTGGTAACTAAGTGAACGGATAGCTCCTGATGCCCTCAGACTGGTTTCTAAGTGACAGGACAACTCCTGATCCTCCCAACCTGGTATGTAAGTGACAGACCAACTCCTTTTCCCCTCAGCCTGGTATCTAAGTGACAGAACAGGTCCTGTTCCCCTCAACCTGGTCACTAAGTGACAGGACATTTCCTGTTCCCCTCAGCCTGTAATCTAAGTGACCGGACAGCTCCTGATCCTCTCAGCCTTGTATCTAAGTGACAGAACAACTCCTGTTCCCCTCAGCCTGGTAACTCAGTGAAAGGATAGCTCCTGATCCCCTCAGCCTGGTTTCTAAGTGACAGGACAGCTCCTGATCTTCCCAACCTGGTATGTAAGTGACAGACCAACTCCTTTTCCCCTCAGCCTGGTATCTAAGTGACAGAACAGGTCCTGTTCCCCTCAACCTGGTATCTAAGTGACAAAACAACTCCTGTTCACCTCAGCCTGGTTTCTAAATGACAGGACAGCTCCTGATCCTCCGAACCTGGTATGTAAGTGACAGACCAACTCCTTTTCCCCTCAGCCTGGTATCTAAGTGAAAGGACAGCTCCTGTTTCCTCTCAGCCTGGTATCTAAGTGACAGAACAACTCCTGTTCCCCTCAGCCTGGTATCTAAGTGACAGGATAGTTCCAGTTTCCCTCAGCCTGGTATCTAAGTGACAGGACAGCTCCTGTTCCCCTCAGCCTGTAATCTAAGTGACAGGACACCTCCTGTTCCTCTCAAACTGGTATCTAGTTGACAGGACAGCTCCTGTTCCCCTCAGCCTGGTATCTAAGTGGCAGGACAGCTCCTGTTCCCCTCAGCCTGTAATCTAAGTGACAGGACACCTCCTGTTCCCCTGAACCTGGTATCTAAGTGACAGGACACCTCCTGTTCCACTCAGCCTGGTATCTAAGTGACAGGACAGCTCCTGTTCCCCTCAGCCTGGTATCTAAGTGACAGGACAGCTCCTGTTCCCCTCAGCTGGTAGTCTAAGTGACAGGACACCTCCTGTTCCCCTGAACCTGGTATCTAATTGACAGGACACCTCCTGTTCCCCTCAGCCTGGTATCTAATTGACAGGACACCTCCTGTTCCCCTCAGCCTGGTATCTAAGTGACTGGACAGCTCCTGTTCCCCTCAGCCTGGTATCTAAATCAAAGGACACCTCCTGTTCCCCTCAGCCTGGTATCTAAGTGACAGGACAGCTCCTGTTCCCCTCAGCTGGTAGTCTAAGTGACAGGACACCTCCTGTTCCCCTGAACCTGGTATCTAATTGACAGGACACCTCCTGTTCCCCTCAGCCTGGTATCTAAGTGACTGGACAGCTCCTGTTCCCCTCAGCCTGGTATCTAAATCAAAGGACACCTCCTGTTCCCCTCAGCCTGGTATCTAAGTGAAAGGACACCTACTGTTCCCCTCAGCCTGGTATCTAAGTGAAAGGACACCTCCTGTTTCCCTCTGCCTGGTATCTAAGTGACAGGACAACTCCTGTTCCCCTCAGACTGGTATCTAAGTGACAGGACAACACCTGTTGCCCTCAGGCAGGTATCTAAGTGACAGGACAGCACCTGTTCCCCTCAGCCTGATATCTAAGTGACCGGGCAGCTCCTGATCCTCTCAGCCTGGTATCTAAGTGACAGGACAACTCCTGTTCCCCTCAGCCTGGTATCTCATTGACAGGACAGCTCCAGTTGCCCTCAGCCTGGTATCTCAGTGAAAGGACAGCTTCTGTTCCCCTCAACCTGGTATCTAAGAGTGAGGACAGCTCCTGTTCCCCTCAGCCTTTTATCTAAGTGACAGGACATTTCCTGTTCCCCTCAGCCTGTAATCTAAGTGACCGGACAGCTCCTGTTCCCCTCAGCCTGGTAACTAAGTGTAAGGACAGCTCCTGATCCCCTCAGCCTGGTTTCTAAGTGACAGGACAGCTCCTGATCCTCTCAGCCTGGTATCTAAGTGACAGGACATTTCCTGTTCCCCTCAGCCTGTAATCTAAGTGACCGGACAGCTCCTGTTCCCCTCAGCCTGGTAACTAAGTGAACGGATAGCTCCTGATGCCCTCAGACTGGTTTCTAAGTGACAGGACAACTCCTGATCCTCCCAACCTGGTATGTAAGTGACAGACCAACTCCTTTTCCCCTCAGCCTGGTATCTAAGTGACAGAACAGGTCCTGTTCCCCTCAACCTGGTATCTAAGTGACAGGACATTTCCTGTTACCCTCAGCCTGTAATCTAAGTGACCGGACTGCTCCTGATCCTCTCAGCCTTGTATCTAAGTGACAGGACAGCTCCTGTTCCCCTCAGCCTGTAATCCAAGTGACAGGACACCTCCTGTTCCTCTCAGCCTGTTATCTAAGTGACAGGACAGCTCCTGTTCCCCTCAGCCTGGTATCTAAGTGACAGGACACCTCCTGTTACCCTCAGCCTGGTATCTAAGTGAAAGGACAGCTCCTGTTCCCCTCAGCCTGGTATCTAAGTGACAGGACAGCTCCTGTTTCCCTCAGCCTGTTATCTAAGTGGCAGGAGAGCTGTTGATCCCCTCAGCCTGGTATCTAAGTGACAGGACATTTCCTATTCCCCTCAGCCTGGTATCTAAGTGACAGGACAGCTCCTGATCCTCTCAGCCTTGTATCTAAGTGACAGGACAGCTCCTTTTCCCCTGAGCCTGTAATCGAAGTGGCAGGACAGCACCTGTTTCCCTCAGCCTGGTATCTAAGTGACCGGACAGCTCCTGATACTCTCAGCCTGGTATCTAAGTGACAGGACAACTCCTGTGCCCCTGTGCCTGGTATCTCATTGACAGGACAGCTCCAGTTGCTCTCAGCCTTGTATCTGAGTGACAGGACAGCTCCTGTACCCCTCAGCCAGGTATCTAAGTGACAGGATAGTTCCTGTTCCCCTTAGCCAGGTATCTAAGTGACAGAACAACTCCTGTTCCCCTCAGACTGGTATCTAAGTGACAGGATAGTTCCTGTTCCCCTCAGCCTGGTAACTAAGTGACAGGACAGCTCCTGATCCTCTCAGCCTGTTATCTAAGTGACAGGACAACTCCTGTTCCCCTCAGCCTGGTATCTAAGTGACAGGACAGCACCTGTTGCCCTCAGGCAGGTATCTAAGTGACAGAACAGCACCTGTTCCCCTCAGCCTGTAATCGAAGTGGCAGGACCGCACCTGTTTCCCTCAGCCTGATATCTAAGTGACCGGACAGCTCCTGATCCTCTCAGCCTGGTATCTAAGTGACAGGACAATTCCTGTTCCCCTCAGCCTGGTATCTCATTAACAGGACAGCTCCAGTTGCCCTCAGCCTTGTATCTGAGTGACAGGCCAGCTCCTGTTCCCCTCAGCCTGGTATCTAAGTGAAAGGGCAGCTTCTGTTCCCCTCAACCTGGGATCTAAGTGAGAGGACAGCTCCTGTTCCCCTCAGCCTTTTATCTAAGTGACAGGACATTTCCTGTTCCCCTCAGCCTGTAATCTAAGATACCGGACAGCTCCTGTTCCCCTCAGCCTGGTAACTAAGTGAAAGGATAGCTCCTGATCCCCTCAGCCTGGTTTCTAAGTGACAGGACAGCTCCTGATCCTCTCAGCCTGGTATCTAAGTGACAGAACAACTCCTGTTCCCCTCAACCTGGTATCTAAGTGACAGGACAACTCCTGTTCCCCTCAGCCTGTAATCCAAGTGACAGGACAACTCCTGTTCCTCTCAGCCTGTTATCTAAGTGACAGGACAGCTCCTGTTGCCCTCAGCCTGGTATCTAAGTGACAGGACACCTCCTGTTACCCTCAGCCTGGTATCTAAGTGAAAGGACAGCTCCTGTTCCCCTCAGCCTGGTATCTAAGTGACAGGACAGCTCCTGTTTCCCTCAGCCTGTTATCTAAGTGGCAGGGGAGCTTTTGATCCCCTCAGCCTGGTATCTAAGTGACAGGACATTTCCTATTCCCCTCAGCCTGGTATCGAAGTGACAGGGCAGCTCCTGATCCTCTCAGCCTGGTATCTAAGTGACAGGACAGCTCCTGTTCCCCTCAGCCTGTAATCCAAGTGCCAGGACACCTCCTGTTCCTCTCAGCCTGTTATCTAAGTGACAGGACAGCTCCTGCTCCCCTCAGCCTGGTATCTAAGTGACAGGACACCTCCTGTTACCCTCAGCCTGGTATCTAAGTGACAGGACACCTCCTGTTACCCTCAGACTGGTTTCTAAGTGACCGGACAGCTCCTGATTATTGCAACCTGGTATGTAAGTGACAGACCAACTCCTTTTCCCCTCAGCCTGGTATCTAAGTGACAGAGCAGGTCCTGTTCCCCTCAACCTGATATCCAAGTGACAGGACATTTCCTGTTCCCCTCAGCCTGTAATCTAAGTGACCGGACTGCTCCTGATCCTCTCAGCCTTGTATCTAAGTGACAGGACAGCTCCTGTTCCCCTCAGCCTGTAATCCAAGTGACAGGACACCTCCTGTTCCTCTCAGCCTGTTATCTAAGTGACAGGACAGCTCCTGTTCCCCTCAGCCTGGTATCTAAGTGACAGGACACCTCCTGTTACCCTCAGCCTGGTATCTAAGTGAAAGGACAGCTCCTGTTCCCCTCAGCCTGGTATCTAAGTGACAGGACAGCTCCTGTTTCCCTCAGCCTGTTATCTAAGTGGCAGGAGAGCTGTTGATCCCCTCAGCCTGGTATCTAAGTGACAGGACATTTCCTATTCCCCTCAGCCCGGTATCTAAGTGACAGGACAGCTCCTGATCCTCTCAGCCTGGTATCTAAGTGACTGGACAACTCCTGTTCCCCTCAACCTGTTATCTAAGTGACAGGACAGCACCTGTTGCCATCAGGTAGGTATCTAAGTGACAGGACAGCTCCTGTTCCCCTCAGCCTGTAATCGAAGTGGCAGGACAGCACCTGTTTCCCTCAGCCTGGTATCTAAGTGACCGGACAGCTCCTGATCCTCTCAGCCTGGTATCTAAGTGACAGGACAACTCCTGTGCCCCTGTGCCTGGTATCTCATTGACAGGACAGCTCCAGTTGCTCTCAGCCTTGTATCTGAGTGACAGGACAGCTCCTGTACCCCTCAGCCAGGTATCTAAGTGACAGGATAGTTCCTGTTCCCCTTAGCCAGGTATCTAAGTGACAGAACAACTCCTGTTCCCCTCAGACTGGTATCTAAGTGACAGGATAGTTCCTGTTCCCCTCAGCCTGGTAACTAAGTGACAGGACAGCTCCTGATCCTCTCAGCCTGTTATCTAAGTGACAGGACAACTCCTGTTCCCCTCAGCCTGGTATCTAAGTGACAGGACAGCACCTGTTCCCCTCAGCCTGTAATCGAAGTTGCAGGACCGCACCTGTTTCCCTCAGCCTGATATCTAAGTGACCGGACAGCTCCTGATCCTCTCAGCCTGGTATCTAAGTGACAGGACAACTCCTGTTCCCCTCAGCCTGGTATCTCATTAACAGGACAGCTCCAGTTGCCCTCAGCCTTGTATCTGAGTGACAGGACAGCTCCTGTTCCCCTCAGCCTGGTATCTAAGTGAAAGGGCAGCTTCTGTTCCCCTCAACCTGGTATCTAAGTGAGAGGACAGCTCCTGTTCCCCTCAGACTTTTATCTAAGTGACAGGACATTTCCTGTTCCCCTCAGCCTGTAATCTAAGATACCGGACAGCTCCTGTTCCCCTCAGCCTGGTAACCAAGTGAAAGGATAGCTCCTGATCCCCTCAGCCTGGTTTCTAAGTGACAGGACAGCTCCTGCTCCTCTCAGCCTGGTATCTAAGTGACAGAACAACTCCTGTTCCCCTCAGCCTGGTATCTAGGTGACAGAACAACTCCTGTTCACCTCAGCCTGGTTTCTAAATGACAGGACAGCTCCTGATCCTCCGAACCTGGTATGTAAGTGACAGACCAACTCCTTTTCCCCTCAGCCTGGTATCTAAGTGAAAGGACAGCTCCTGTTTCCTCTCAGCCTGGTATCTAAGTGACAGAACAACTCCTGTTCCCCTCAGCCTGGTATCTAAGTGACAGGATAGTTCCAGTTTCCCTCAGCCTGGTATCTAAGTGACAGGACAGCTCCTGTTCCCCTCAGCCTGTAATCTAAGTGACAGGACACCTCCTGTTCCTCTCAAACTGGTATCTAGTTGACAGGACAGCTCCTGTTCCCCTCAGCCTGGTATCTAAGTGGCAGGACAGCTCCTGTTCCCCTCAGCCTGTAATCTAAGTGACAGGACACCTCCTGTTCCCCTGAACCTGGTATCTAAGTGACAGGACACCTCCTGTTCCACTCAGCCTGGTATCTAAGTGACAGGATAGTTCCTGTTCCCCTCAGCGTGGTATCTAAGTGACAGGACAGCTCCTGTTCCCCTCAGCCTGGTATCTAAGTGACAGGACAGCTCCTGTTCCCCTCAGCTGGTAGTCTAAGTGACAGGACACCTCCTGTTCCCCTGAACCTGGTATCTAATTGACAGGACACCTCCTGTTCCCCTCAGCCTGGTATCTAATTGACAGGACACCTCCTGTTCCCCTCAGCCTGGTATCTAAGTGACTGGACAGCTCCTGTTCCCCTCAGCCTGGTATCTAAATCAAAGGACACCTCCTGTTCCCCTCAGCCTGGTATCTAAGTGAAAGGACACCTACTGTTCCCCTCAGCCTGGTATCTAAGTGAAAGGACACCTCCTGTTTCCCTCTGCCTGGTATCTAAGTGACAGGACAGCTCCTGTTCCCCTCAGCCTGGTATCTAAGTGACAGGACACCTCCTGTTCCCCTGAACCTGGTATCTCAGTGACAGGACACCTCCTGTTCCCCTCAGCCTGGTATCTAAGTGACAGGATAGTTCCTGTTCCCCTTAGCCAGGTATCTAAGTGACAGAACAACTCCTGTTCCCCTCAGACTGGTATCTAAGTGACAGGATAGTTCCTGTTCCCCTCAGCCTGGTAACTAAGTGACAGGACAGCTCCTGATCCTCTCAGCCTGTTATCTAAGTGACAGGACAACTCCTGTTCCCCTCAGACTGGTATCTAAGTGACAGGACAACACCTGTTGCCCTCAGGCAGGTATCTAAGTGACAGGACAGCACCTGTTCCCCTCAGCCTGATATCTAAGTGACCGGGCAGCTCCTGATCCTCTCAGCCTGGTATCTAAGTGACAGGACAACTCCTGTTCCCCTCAGCCTGGTATCTCATTGACAGGACAGCTCCAGTTGCCCTCAGCCTGGTATCTCAGTGAAAGGACAGCTTCTGTTCCCCTCAACCTGGTATCTAAGAGTGAGGACAGCTCCTGTTCCCCTCAGCCTTTTATCTAAGTGACAGGACATTTCCTGTTCCCCTCAGCCTGTAATCTAAGTGACCGGACAGCTCCTGTTCCCCTCAGCCTGGTAACTAAGTGTAAGGACAGCTCCTGATCCCCTCAGCCTGGTTTCTAAGTGACAGGACAGCTCCTGATCCTCTCAGCCTGGTATCTAAGTGACAGGACATTTCCTGTTCCCCTCAGCCTGTAATCTAAGTGACCGGACAGCTCCTGTTCCCCTCAGCCTGGTAACTAAGTGAACGGATAGCTCCTGATGCCCTCAGACTGGTTTCTAAGTGACAGGACAACTCCTGATCCTCCCAACCTGGTATGTAAGTGACAGACCAACTCCTTTTCCCCTCAGCCTGGTATCTAAGTGACAGAACAGGTCCTGTTCCCCTCAACCTGGTATCTAAGTGACAGGACATTTCCTGTTACCCTCAGCCTGTAATCTAAGTGACCGGACTGCTCCTGATCCTCTCAGCCTTGTATCTAAGTGACAGGACAGCTCCTGTTCCCCTCAGCCTGTAATCCAAGTGACAGGACACCTCCTGTTCCTCTCAGCCTGTTATCTAAGTGACAGGACAGCTCCTGTTCCCCTCAGCCTGGTATCTAAGTGACAGGACACCTGCTGTTACCCTCAGCCTGGTATCTAAGTGAAAGGACAGCTCCTGTTCCCCTCAGCCTGGTATCTAAGTGACAGGACAGCTCCTGTTTCCCTCAGCCTGTTATCTAAGTGGCAGGAGAGCTGTTGATCCCCTCAGCCTGGTATCTAAGTGACAGGACATTTCCTATTCCCCTCAGCCTGGTATCTAAGTGACAGGACAGCTCCTGATCCTCTCAGCCTTGTATCTAAGTGACAGGACAGCTCCTTTTCCCCTGAGCCTGTAATCGAAGTGGCAGGACAGCACCTGTTTCCCTCAGCCTGGTATCTAAGTGACCGGACAGCTCCTGATACTCTCAGCCTGGTATCTAAGTGACAGGACAACTCCTGTGCCCCTGTGCCTGGTATCTCATTGACAGGACAGCTCCAGTTGCTCTCAGCCTTGTATCTGAGTGACAGGACAGCTCCTGTACCCCTCAGCCAGGTATCTAAGTGACAGGATAGTTCCTGTTCCCCTTAGCCAGGTATCTAAGTGACAGAACAACTCCTGTTCCCCTCAGACTGGTATCTAAGTGACAGGATAGTTCCTGTTCCCCTCAGCCTGGTAACTAAGTGACAGGACAGCTCCTGATCCTCTCAGCCTGTTATCTAAGTGACAGGACAACTCCTGTTCCCCTCAGCCTGGTATCTAAGTGACAGGACAGCACCTGTTGCCCTCAGGCAGGTATCTAAGTGACAGAACAGCACCTGTTCCCCTCAGCCTGTAATCGAAGTGGCAGGACCGCACCTGTTTCCCTCAGCCTGATATCTAAGTGACCGGACAGCTCCTGATCCTCTCAGCCTGGTATCTAAGTGACAGGACAATTCCTGTTCCCCTCAGCCTGGTATCTCATTAACAGGACAGCTCCAGTTGCCCTCAGCCTTGTATCTGAGTGACAGGACAGCTCCTGTTCCCCTCAGCCTGGTATCTAAGTGAAAGGGCAGCTTCTGTTCCCCTCAACCTGGGATCTAAGTGAGAGGACAGCTCCTGTTCCCCTCAGCCTTTTATCTAAGTGACAGGACATTTCCTGTTCCCCTCAGCCTGTAATCTAAGATACCGGACAGCTCCTGTTCCCCTCAGCCTGGTAACTAAGTGAAAGGATAGCTCCTGATCCCCTCAGCCTGGTTTCTAAGTGACAGGACAGCTCCTGATCCTCTCAGCCTGGTATCTAAGTGACAGAACAACTCCTGTTCCCCTCAACCTGGTATCTAAGTGACAGGACAACTCCTGTTCCCCTCAGCCTGTAATCCAAGTGACAGGACAACTCCTGTTCCTCTCAGCCTGTTATCTAAGTGACAGGACAGCTCCTGTTGCCCTCAGCCTGGTATCTAAGTGACAGGACACCTCCTGTTACCCTCAGCCTGGTATCTAAGTGAAAGGACAGCTCCTGTTCCCCTCAGCCTGGTATCTAAGTGACAGGACAGCTCCTGTTTCCCTCAGCCTGTTATCTAAGTGGCAGGGGAGCTTTTGATCCCCTCAGCCTGGTATCTAAGTGACAGGACATTTCCTATTCCCCTCAGCCTGGTATCGAAGTGACAGGGCAGCTCCTGATCCTCTCAGCCTGGTATCTAAGTGACAGGACAGCTCCTGTTCCCCTCAGCCTGTAATCCAAGTGCCAGGACACCTCCTGTTCCTCTCAGCCTGTTATCTAAGTGACAGGACAGCTCCTGCTCCCCTCAGCCTGGTATCTAAGTGACAGGACACCTCCTGTTACCCTCAGCCTGGTATCTAAGTGACAGGACACCTCCTGTTACCCTCAGACTGGTTTCTAAGTGACCGGACAGCTCCTGATTATTGCAACCTGGTATGTAAGTGACAGACCAACTCCTTTTCCCCTCAGCCTGGTATCTAAGTGACAGAGCAGGTCCTGTTCCCCTCAACCTGATATCCAAGTGACAGGACATTTCCTGTTCCCCTCAGCCTGTAATCTAAGTGACCGGACTGCTCCTGATCCTCTCAGCCTTGTATCTAAGTGACAGGACAGCTCCTGTTCCCCTCAGCCTGTAATCCAAGTGACAGGACACCTCCTGTTCCTCTCAGCCTGTTATCTAAGTGACAGGACAGCTCCTGTTCCCCTCAGCCTGGTATCTAAGTGACAGGACACCTCCTGTTACCCTCAGCCTGGTATCTAAGTGAAAGGACAGCTCCTGTTCCCCTCAGCCTGGTATCTAAGTGACAGGACAGCTCCTGTTTCCCTCAGCCTGTTATCTAAGTGGCAGGAGAGCTGTTGATCCCCTCAGCCTGGTATCTAAGTGACAGGACATTTCCTATTCCCCTCAGCCCGGTATCTAAGTGACAGGACAGCTCCTGATCCTCTCAGCCTGGTATCTAAGTGACTGGACAACTCCTGTTCCCCTCAACCTGTTATCTAAGTGACAGGACAGCACCTGTTGCCATCAGGTAGGTATCTAAGTGACAGGACAGCTCCTGTTCCCCTCAGCCTGTAATCGAAGTGGCAGGACAGCACCTGTTTCCCTCAGCCTGGTATCTAAGTGACCGGACAGCTCCTGATCCTCTCAGCCTGGTATCTAAGTGACAGGACAACTCCTGTGCCCCTGTGCCTGGTATCTCATTGACAGGACAGCTCCAGTTGCTCTCAGCCTTGTATCTGAGTGACAGGACAGCTCCTGTACCCCTCAGCCAGGTATCTAAGTGACAGGATAGTTCCTGTTCCCCTTAGCCAGGTATCTAAGTGACAGAACAACTCCTGTTCCCCTCAGACTGGTATCTAAGTGACAGGATAGTTCCTGTTCCCCTCAGCCTGGTAACTAAGTGACAGGACAGCTCCTGATCCTCTCAGCCTGTTATCTAAGTGACAGGACAACTCCTGTTCCCCTCAGCCTGGTATCTAAGTGACAGGACAGCACCTGTTCCCCTCAGCCTGTAATCGAAGTTGCAGGACCGCACCTGTTTCCCTCAGCCTGATATCTAAGTGACCGGACAGCTCCTGATCCTCTCAGCCTGGTATCTAAGTGACAGGACAACTCCTGTTCCCCTCAGCCTGGTATCTCATTAACAGGACAGCTCCAGTTGCCCTCAGCCTTGTATCTGAGTGACAGGACAGCTCCTGTTCCCCTCAGCCTGGTATCTAAGTGAAAGGGCAGCTTCTGTTCCCCTCAACCTGGTATCTAAGTGAGAGGACAGCTCCTGTTCCCCTCAGACTTTTATCTAAGTGACAGGACATTTCCTGTTCCCCTCAGCCTGTAATCTAAGATACCGGACAGCTCCTGTTCCCCTCAGCCTGGTAACCAAGTGAAAGGATAGCTCCTGATCCCCTCAGCCTGGTTTCTAAGTGACAGGACAGCTCCTGCTCCTCTCAGCCTGGTATCTAAGTGACAGAACAACTCCTGTTCCCCTCAGCCTGGTATCTAGGTGACAGGACAGCTCCTGTTCCCCTCAGCCTGTAATCTAAGTGACAGGACACCTCCTGTTCCCCTCAGCCTGGTATCTAAGTGACAGGATAGTTACTGTTTCCCTCAGCCTGGTATCTATGTGACAGGATAACTGCTGTTCCCCTCAGCCTGGTATCTAAGTGACAGGACACCTCCTGTTCCCCTCAGCTTGGTATCTAAGTGTCAGGACACCTCCTGTTCCCCTCAGCCTGGTATGAAAGTGAAGGGACAGCTCCTGTTCCCCTCAGCCTGGTATCTAAGTGACAGGACAGCTCCTGTTACCCTCAGCCTGGTATCTAAGTGACAGGACAGCTCCTGTTCCCCTCAGCCTGTAATCTAAGTGACAGGACACCTCCAGTTCCCCTCAACCTGTAATCCAAGTGACAGGACACCTCCTGTTCCCCTCAACCTGGTATCTAAGTGACAGGACAACTCCTGTTCCCCTCAACCTGTTATCTGAGTGACAGGACATTTCCTGTTCCCCTCAGCCTGGTATCTAAGTGACCGGACAGCTCCTGATCCTCTCAGCCTGGTATCTAAGTGACAGGACAACTCCTGTTCCCCTCAGCCTGGTATCTCATTAACAGGACAGCTCCAGTTGCCCTCAGCCTTGTATCTGAGTGACAGGACAGCTCCTGTTCCCCTCAGCCTGGTATCTAAGTGAAAGGGCAGCTTCTGTTCCCCTCAACCTGGTATCTAAGTGAGAGGACAGCTCCTGTTCCCCTCAGCCTTTTATCTAAGTGACAGGACATTTCCTGTTCCCCTCAGCCTGGTACCTAAGTGACAGGACAGCTCCTGTTCCCTTCAGCCTGGTATCTAAGTGTCAGGACAACTCCTGTTCCCCTCAGCCTGGTATGAAAGTGAAGGGACAGCTCCTTTTCCCCTCAGCCTGGTATCTAAGTGACAGGACAGCTCCTGTTCCCCTCAGCCTGGTATCTAAATCAAAGGACACCTCCTGTTCCCCTCAGCCTGGTATCTAAGTGAAAGGACACCTACTGTTCCCCTCAGCCTGGTATCTAAGTGAAAGGACACCTCCTGTTTCCCTCTGCCTGGTATCTAAGTGACAGGACAGCTCCTGTTCCCCTCAGCCTGGTATCTAAGTGACAGGACACCTCCTGTTCCCCTGAACCTGGTATCTCAGTGACAGGACACCTCCTGTTCCCCTCAGCCTGGTATCTAAGTGACAGGATAGTTCCTGTTCCCCTTAGCCAGGTATCTAAGTGACAGAACAACTCCTGTTCCCCTCAGACTGGTATCTAAGTGACAGGATAGTTCCTGTTCCCCTCAGCCTGGTAACTAAGTGACAGGACAGCTCCTGATCCTCTCAGCCTGTTATCTAAGTGACAGGACAACTCCTGTTCCCCTCAGACTGGTATCTAAGTGACAGGACAACACCTGTTGCCCTCAGGCAGGTATCTAAGTGACAGGACAGCACCTGTTCCCCTCAGCCTGATATCTAAGTGACCGGGCAGCTCCTGATCCTCTCAGCCTGGTATCTAAGTGACAGGACAACTCCTGTTCCCCTCAGCCTGGTATCTCATTGACAGGACAGCTCCAGTTGCCCTCAGCCTGGTATCTCAGTGAAAGGACAGCTTCTGTTCCCCTCAACCTGGTATCTAAGAGTGAGGACAGCTCCTGTTCCCCTCAGCCTTTTATCTAAGTGACAGGACATTTCCTGTTCCCCTCAGCCTGTAATCTAAGTGACCGGACAGCTCCTGTTCCCCTCAGCCTGGTAACTAAGTGTAAGGACAGCTCCTGATCCCCTCAGCCTGGTTTCTAAGTGACAGGACAGCTCCTGATCCTCTCAGCCTGGTATCTAAGTGACAGGACATTTCCTGTTCCCCTCAGCCTGTAATCTAAGTGACCGGACAGCTCCTGTTCCCCTCAGCCTGGTAACTAAGTGAACGGATAGCTCCTGATGCCCTCAGACTGGTTTCTAAGTGACAGGACAACTCCTGATCCTCCCAACCTGGTATGTAAGTGACAGACCAACTCCTTTTCCCCTCAGCCTGGTATCTAAGTGACAGAACAGGTCCTGTTCCCCTCAACCTGGTATCTAAGTGACAGGACATTTCCTGTTACCCTCAGCCTGTAATCTAAGTGACCGGACTGCTCCTGATCCTCTCAGCCTTGTATCTAAGTGACAGGACAGCTCCTGTTCCCCTCAGCCTGTAATCCAAGTGACAGGACACCTCCTGTTCCTCTCAGCCTGTTATCTAAGTGACAGGACAGCTCCTGTTCCCCTCAGCCTGGTATCTAAGTGACAGGACACCTCCTGTTACCCTCAGCCTGGTATCTAAGTGAAAGGACAGCTCCTGTTCCCCTCAGCCTGGTATCTAAGTGACAGGACAGCTCCTGTTTCCCTCAGCCTGTTATCTAAGTGGCAGGAGAGCTGTTGATCCCCTCAGCCTGGTATCTAAGTGACAGGACATTTCCTATTCCCCTCAGCCTGGTATCTAAGTGACAGGACAGCTCCTGATCCTCTCAGCCCTGTATCTAAGTGACAGGACAGCTCCTTTTCCCCTGAGCCTGTAATCGAAGTGGCAGGACAGCACCTGTTTCCCTCAGCCTGGTATCTAAGTGACCGGACAGCTCCTGATACTCTCAGCCTGGTATCTAAGTGACAGGACAACTCCTGTGCCCCTGTGCCTGGTATCTCATTGACAGGACAGCTCCAGTTGCTCTCAGCCTTGTATCTGAGTGACAGGACAGCTCCTGTACCCCTCAGCCAGGTATCTAAGTGACAGGATAGTTCCTGTTCCCCTTAGCCAGGTATCTAAGTGACAGAACAACTCCTGTTCCCCTCAGACTGGTATCTAAGTGACAGGATAGTTCCTGTTCCCCTCAGCCTGGTAACTAAGTGACAGGACAGCTCCTGATCCTCTCAGCCTGTTATCTAAGTGACAGGACAACTCCTGTTCCCCTCAGCCTGGTATCTAAGTGACAGGACAGCACCTGTTCCCCTCAGCCTGTAATCGAAGTTGCAGGACCGCACCTGTTTCCCTCAGCCTGATATCTAAGTGACCGGACAGCTCCTGATCCTCTCAGCCTGGTATCTAAGTGACAGGACAACTCCTGTTCCCCTCAGCCTGGTATCTCATTAACAGGACAGCTCCAGTTGCCCTCAGCCTTGTATCTGAGTGACAGGACAGCTCCTGTTCCCCTCAGCCTGGTATCTAAGTGAAAGGGCAGCTTCTGTTCCCCTCAACCTGGTATCTAAGTGAGAGGACAGCTCCTGTTCCCCTCAGACTTTTATCTAAGTGACAGGACATTTCCTGTTCCCCTCAGCCTGTAATCTAAGATACCGGACAGCTCCTGTTCCCCTCAGCCTGGTAACCAAGTGAAAGGATAGCTCCTGATCCCCTCAGCCTGGTTTCTAAGTGACAGGACAGCTCCTGCTCCTCTCAGCCTGGTATCTAAGTGACAGAACAACTCCTGTTCCCCTCAGCCTGGTATCTAGGTGACAGGACAGCTCCTGTTCCCCTCAGCCTGTAATCTAAGTGACAGGACACCTCCTGTTCCCCTCAGCCTGGTATCTAAGTGACAGGATAGTTACTGTTTCCCTCAGCCTGGTATCTATGTGACAGGATAACTGCTGTTCCCCTCAGCCTGGTATCTAAGTGACAGGACACCTCCTGTTCCCCTCAGCTTGGTATCTAAGTGTCAGGACACCTCCTGTTCCCCTCAGCCTGGTATGAAAGTGAAGGGACAGCTCCTGTTCCCCTCAGCCTGGTATCTAAGTGACAGGACAGCTCCTGTTACCCTCAGCCTGGTATCTAAGTGACAGGACAGCTCCTGTTCCCCTCAGCCTGTAATCTAAGTGACAGGACACCTCCAGTTCCCCTCAACCTGTAATCCAAGTGACAGGACACCTCCTGTTCCCCTCAACCTGGTATCTAAGTGACAGGACAACTCCTGTTCCCCTCAACCTGTTATCTGAGTGACAGGACATTTCCTGTTCCCCTCAGCCTGGTATCTAAGTGACCGGACAGCTCCTGATCCTCTCAGCCTGGTATCTAAGTGACAGGACAACTCCTGTTCCCCTCAGCCTGGTATCTCATTAACAGGACAGCTCCAGTTGCCCTCAGCCTTGTATCTGAGTGACAGGACAGCTCCTGTTCCCCTCAGCCTGGTATCTAAGTGAAAGGGCAGCTTCTGTTCCCCTCAACCTGGTATCTAAGTGAGAGGACAGCTCCTGTTCCCCTCAGCCTTTTATCTAAGATACCGGACAGCTCCTGTTCCCCTCAGCCTGGTAACTAAGTGAAAGGATAGCTCCTGATCCCCTCAGCCTGGTTTCTAAGTGACAGGACAGCTCCTGATCCTCTCAGCCTGGTATCTAAGTGACAGAACAACTCCTGTTCCCCTCAGCCTGGTATCTAGGTGACAGGACAGCTCCTGTTCCCCTCAGCCTGTAATCTAAGTGACAGGACACCTCCTGTTCCCCTCAGCCTGGTATCTAAGTGACAGGATAGTTACTGTTTCCCTCAGGCTGGTATCTATGTGACAGGACAACTGCTGTTCCCCTCAGCCTGGTATCTAAGTGACAGGACACCTCCTGTTCCCCTCAGCTTGGTATCTAAGTGTCAGGACACCTCCTGTTCCCCTCAGCCTGGTATGAAAGTGAAGGGACAGCTCCTGTTCCCCTCAGCCTGGTATCTAAGTGACAGGACAGCTCCTGTTCCCCTCAGCCTGGTATCTAAGTGACAGGACAGCTCCTGTTCCCCTCAGCCTGTAATCTAAGTGACAGGACACCTCCAGTTCCCCTCAACCTGTAATCCAAGTGACAGGACACCTCCTGTTCCCCTCAACCTGGTATCTAAGTGACAGGACAACTCCTGTTCCCCTCAACCTGTTATCTGAGTGACAGGACATTTCCTGTTCCCCTCAGCCTGGTATCTAAGTGACCGGACAGCTCCTGATCCTCTCAGCCTGGTATCTAAGTGACAGGACAACTCCTGTTCCCCTCAGCCTGGTATCTCATTGACAGGACAGCTCCAGTTGCCCTCAGCCTTGTATCTTAGTGAAAGGACAGCTTCTGTTCCCCTCAACCTGGTATCTAAGTGAGAGGACAGCTCGTGTTCCCCTCAGCCTTTTATCTAAGTGACAGGACAGTTCCTGTTCCCCTCAGCCTGTAATCTAAGTGACCGGACAGCTCCTGTTCCCATCAGATTGGGAACTAAGTGTAAGGATCTCTCCTGATCCCCTCAGCCTTGTTTCTAAGTGACAGGACAGCTCCTGATCCTCTCAGCCTGGTATCTTAGTGACAGAACAACTCCTGTTCCCCTCAGCCTTGTATCTAGGTGACAGGATAGATCCTGTTCCCCTCAGCCTAGTATCTAAGTGACAGGACAGCTCCTGTTCCCCTCAGCCTGTAATCTAAGTGACAGGACACCTCCTGTTCCCCTCAGCCTGGTATCTAAGTGACAGGATAGTTACTGTTTCCCTCAGCCTGGTATCTAAGTGACAGGACAACTCCTGTTCCCCTCAGCCTGGTATCTAAGTGACAGGACAGCTCCTGTTCCCCTCAGCCTCGTATCTAAGTGACAGGACAGCTCCTGTTCTCCTCAGCCTGTAATCTAAGTGACAGGACACCTCCTGTTCCCCTCAACCTGTAATCCAAGTGACAGGACACCTTCTGTTCCCCTCAGCCTTGTATCTAGGTGACAGGATAGTTCCTGTTCCCCTCAGCCTAGTATCTAAGTGACAGGACAGCTCCTGTTCCCCTCAGCCTGTAATCTAAGTGACAGGACACCTCCTGTTCCCCTCAGCCTGGTATCTCATTGACAGGACAGCTCCAGTTGCTCTCAGCCTTGTATCTGAGTGACAGGACAGCTCCTGTACCCCTCAGCCAGGTATCTAAGTGACAGGATAGTTCCTGTTCCCCTTAGCCTGGTATCTAAGTGACAGAACAACTCCTGTTCCACTCAGACTGGTATCTAAGTGACAGGATAGTTCCTGTTCCCCTCAGCCTGGTAACTAAGTGACAGGACAGCTCCTGATCCTCTCAGCCTGTTATCTAAGTGACAGGACAACTCCTGTTCCCCTCAGCCTGGTATCTAAGTGACAGGACAGCACCTGTTGCCCTCAGGCAGGTATCTAAGTGACAGGACAGCACCTGTTCCCCTCAGCCTGTAATCGAAGTGGCAGGACCGCACCTGTTTCCCTCAGCCTGATATCTAAGTGACCGGACAGCTCCTGATCCTCTCAGCCTGGTATCTAAGTGACAGGACAACTCCTGTTCCCCTCAGCCTGGTATCTCATTAACAGGACAGCTCCAGTTGCCCTCAGCCTTGTATCTGAGTGACAGGACAGCTCCTGTTCCCCTCAGCCTGGTATCTAAGTGAAAGGGCAGCTTCTGTTCCCCTCAACCTGGTATCTAAGTGAGAGGACAGCTCCTGTTCCCCTCAGCCTTTTATCTAAGTGACAGGACATTTCCTGTTCCCCTCAGCCTGTAATCTAAGATACCGGACAGCTCCTGTTCCCCTCAGCCTGGTAACTAAGTGAAAGGATAGCTCCTGATCCCCTCAGCCTGGTTTCTAAGTGACAGGACAGCTCCTGATCCTCTCAGCCTGGTATCTAAGTGACAGAACAACTCCTGTTCCCCTCAGCCTGGTATCTAGGTGACAGGACAGCTCCTGTTCCCCTCAGCCTGTAATCTAAGTGACAGGACACCTCCTGTTCCCCTCAGCCTGGTATCTAAGTGACAGGATAGTTACTGTTTCCCTCAGGCTGGTATCTATGTGACAGGACAACTGCTGTTCCCCTCAGCCTGGTATCTAAGTGACAGGACACCTCCTGTTCCCCTCAGCTTGGTATCTAAGTGTCAGGACACCTCCTGTTCCCCTCAGCCTGGTATGAAAGTGAAGGGACAGCTCCTGTTCCCCTCAGCCTGGTATCTAAGTGACAGGACAGCTCCTGTTCCCCTCAGCCTGGTATCTAAGTGACAGGACAGCTCCTGTTCCCCTCAGCCTGTAATCTAAGTGACAGGACACCTCCAGTTCCCCTCAACCTGGTATCTAAGTGACAGGACAACTCCTGTTCCCCTCAACCTGTTATCTGAGTGACAGGACATTTCCTGTTCCCCTCAGCCTGGTATCTAAGTGACAGGACACCTCCTGTTACCCTCAGCCTGGTATCTAAGTGAAAGGACAGCTCCTGTTCCCCTCAGCCTGGTATCTAAGTGACAGGACAGCTCCTGTTTCCCTCAGCCTGTTATCTAAGTGGCAGGAGAGCTGTTGATCCCCTCAGCCTGGTATCTAAGTGACAGGACATTTCCTATTCCCCTCAGCCTGGTATCTAAGTGACAGGACAGCTCCTGATCCTCTCAGCCTTGTATCTAAGTGACAGGACAGCTCCTTTTCCCCTGAGCCTGTAATCGAAGTGGCAGGACAGCACCTGTTTCCCTCAGCCTGGTATCTAAGTGACCGGACAGCTCCTGATACTCTCAGCCTGGTATCTAAGTGACAGGACAACTCCTGTGCCCCTGTGCCTGGTATCTCATTGACAGGACAGCTCCAGTTGCTCTCAGCCTTGTATCTGAGTGACAGGACAGCTCCTGTACCCCTCAGCCAGGTATCTAAGTGACAGGATAGTTCCTGTTCCCCTTAGCCAGGTATCTAAGTGACAGAACAACTCCTGTTCCCCTCAGACTGGTATCTAAGTGACAGGATAGTTCCTGTTCCCCTCAGCCTGGTAACTAAGTGACAGGACAGCTCCTGATCCTCTCAGCCTGTTATCTAAGTGACAGGACAACTCCTGTTCCCCTCAGCCTGGTATCTAAGTGACAGGACAGCACCTGTTCCCCTCAGCCTGTAATCGAAGTTGCAGGACCGCACCTGTTTCCCTCAGCCTGATATCTAAGTGACCGGACAGCTCCTGATCCTCTCAGCCTGGTATCTAAGTGACAGGACAACTCCTGTTCCCCTCAGCCTGGTATCTCATTAACAGGACAGCTCCAGTTGCCCTCAGCCTTGTATCTGAGTGACAGGACAGCTCCTGTTCCCCTCAGCCTGGTATCTAAGTGAAAGGGCAGCTTCTGTTCCCCTCAACCTGGTATCTAAGTGAGAGGACAGCTCCTGTTCCCCTCAGACTTTTATCTAAGTGACAGGACATTTCCTGTTCCCCTCAGCCTGTAATCTAAGATACCGGACAGCTCCTGTTCCCCTCAGCCTGGTAACCAAGTGAAAGGATAGCTCCTGATCCCCTCAGCCTGGTTTCTAAGTGACAGGACAGCTCCTGCTCCTCTCAGCCTGGTATCTAAGTGACAGAACAACTCCTGTTCCCCTCAGCCTGGTATCTAGGTGACAGGACAGCTCCTGTTCCCCTCAGCCTGTAATCTAAGTGACAGGACACCTCCTGTTCCCCTCAGCCTGGTATCTAAGTGACAGGATAGTTACTGTTTCCCTCAGCCTGGTATCTATGTGACAGGATAACTGCTGTTCCCCTCAGCCTGGTATCTAAGTGACAGGACACCTCCTGTTCCCCTCAGCTTGGTATCTAAGTGTCAGGACACCTCCTGTTCCCCTCAGCCTGGTATGAAAGTGAAGGGACAGCTCCTGTTCCCCTCAGCCTGGTATCTAAGTGACAGGACAGCTCCTGTTACCCTCAGCCTGGTATCTAAGTGACAGGACAGCTCCTGTTCCCCTCAGCCTGTAATCTAAGTGACAGGACACCTCCAGTTCCCCTCAACCTGTAATCCAAGTGACAGGACACCTCCTGTTCCCCTCAACCTGGTATCTAAGTGACAGGACAACTCCTGTTCCCCTCAACCTGTTATCTGAGTGACAGGACATTTCCTGTTCCCCTCAGCCTGGTATCTAAGTGACCGGACAGCTCCTGATCCTCTCAGCCTGGTATCTAAGTGACAGGACAACTCCTGTTCCCCTCAGCCTGGTATCTCATTAACAGGACAGCTCCAGTTGCCCTCAGCCTTGTATCTGAGTGACAGGACAGCTCCTGTTCCCCTCAGCCTGGTATCTAAGTGAAAGGGCAGCTTCTGTTCCCCTCAACCTGGTATCTAAGTGAGAGGACAGCTCCTGTTCCCCTCAGCCTTTTATCTAAGATACCGGACAGCTCCTGTTCCCCTCAGCCTGGTAACTAAGTGAAAGGATAGCTCCTGATCCCCTCAGCCTGGTTTCTAAGTGACAGGACAGCTCCTGATCCTCTCAGCCTGGTATCTAAGTGACAGAACAACTCCTGTTCCCCTCAGCCTGGTATCTAGGTGACAGGACAGCTCCTGTTCCCCTCAGCCTGTAATCTAAGTGACAGGACACCTCCTGTTCCCCTCAGCCTGGTATCTAAGTGACAGGATAGTTACTGTTTCCCTCAGGCTGGTATCTATGTGACAGGACAACTGCTGTTCCCCTCAGCCTGGTATCTAAGTGACAGGACACCTCCTGTTCCCCTCAGCTTGGTATCTAAGTGTCAGGACACCTCCTGTTCCCCTCAGCCTGGTATGAAAGTGAAGGGACAGCTCCTGTTCCCCTCAGCCTGGTATCTAAGTGACAGGACAGCTCCTGTTCCCCTCAGCCTGGTATCTAAGTGACAGGACAGCTCCTGTTCCCCTCAGCCTGTAATCTAAGTGACAGGACACCTCCAGTTCCCCTCAACCTGTAATCCAAGTGACAGGACACCTCCTGTTCCCCTCAACCTGGTATCTAAGTGACAGGACAACTCCTGTTCCCCTCAACCTGTTATCTGAGTGACAGGACATTTCCTGTTCCCCTCAGCCTGGTATCTAAGTGACCGGACAGCTCCTGATCCTCTCAGCCTGGTATCTAAGTGACAGGACAACTCCTGTTCCCCTCAGCCTGGTATCTCATTGACAGGACAGCTCCAGTTGCCCTCAGCCTTGTATCTTAGTGAAAGGACAGCTTCTGTTCCCCTCAACCTGGTATCTAAGTGAGAGGACAGCTCGTGTTCCCCTCAGCCTTTTATCTAAGTGACAGGACAGTTCCTGTTCCCCTCAGCCTGTAATCTAAGTGACCGGACAGCTCCTGTTCCCATCAGATTGGGAACTAAGTGTAAGGATCTCTCCTGATCCCCTCAGCCTTGTTTCTAAGTGACAGGACAGCTCCTGATCCTCTCAGCCTGGTATCTTAGTGACAGAACAACTCCTGTTCCCCTCAGCCTTGTATCTAGGTGACAGGATAGATCCTGTTCCCCTCAGCCTAGTATCTAAGTGACAGGACAGCTCCTGTTCCCCTCAGCCTGTAATCTAAGTGACAGGACACCTCCTGTTCCCCTCAGCCTGGTATCTAAGTGACAGGATAGTTACTGTTTCCCTCAGCCTGGTATCTAAGTGACAGGACAACTCCTGTTCCCCTCAGCCTGGTATCTAAGTGACAGGACAGCTCCTGTTCCCCTCAGCCTCGTATCTAAGTGACAGGACAGCTCCTGTTCTCCTCAGCCTGTAATCTAAGTGACAGGACACCTCCTGTTCCCCTCAACCTGTAATCCAAGTGACAGGACACCTTCTGTTCCCCTCAGCCTTGTATCTAGGTGACAGGATAGTTCCTGTTCCCCTCAGCCTAGTATCTAAGTGACAGGACAGCTCCTGTTCCCCTCAGCCTGTAATCTAAGTGACAGGACACCTCCTGTTCCCCTCAGCCTGGTATCTCATTGACAGGACAGCTCCAGTTGCTCTCAGCCTTGTATCTGAGTGACAGGACAGCTCCTGTACCCCTCAGCCAGGTATCTAAGTGACAGGATAGTTCCTGTTCCCCTTAGCCTGGTATCTAAGTGACAGAACAACTCCTGTTCCACTCAGACTGGTATCTAAGTGACAGGATAGTTCCTGTTCCCCTCAGCCTGGTAACTAAGTGACAGGACAGCTCCTGATCCTCTCAGCCTGTTATCTAAGTGACAGGACAACTCCTGTTCCCCTCAGCCTGGTATCTAAGTGACAGGACAGCACCTGTTGCCCTCAGGCAGGTATCTAAGTGACAGGACAGCACCTGTTCCCCTCAGCCTGTAATCGAAGTGGCAGGACCGCACCTGTTTCCCTCAGCCTGATATCTAAGTGACCGGACAGCTCCTGATCCTCTCAGCCTGGTATCTAAGTGACAGGACAACTCCTGTTCCCCTCAGCCTGGTATCTCATTAACAGGACAGCTCCAGTTGCCCTCAGCCTTGTATCTGAGTGACAGGACAGCTCCTGTTCCCCTCAGCCTGGTATCTAAGTGAAAGGGCAGCTTCTGTTCCCCTCAACCTGGTATCTAAGTGAGAGGACAGCTCCTGTTCCCCTCAGCCTTTTATCTAAGTGACAGGACATTTCCTGTTCCCCTCAGCCTGTAATCTAAGATACCGGACAGCTCCTGTTCCCCTCAGCCTGGTAACTAAGTGAAAGGATAGCTCCTGATCCCCTCAGCCTGGTTTCTAAGTGACAGGACAGCTCCTGATCCTCTCAGCCTGGTATCTAAGTGACAGAACAACTCCTGTTCCCCTCAGCCTGGTATCTAGGTGACAGGACAGCTCCTGTTCCCCTCAGCCTGTAATCTAAGTGACAGGACACCTCCTGTTCCCCTCAGCCTGGTATCTAAGTGACAGGATAGTTACTGTTTCCCTCAGGCTGGTATCTATGTGACAGGACAACTGCTGTTCCCCTCAGCCTGGTATCTAAGTGACAGGACACCTCCTGTTCCCCTCAGCTTGGTATCTAAGTGTCAGGACACCTCCTGTTCCCCTCAGCCTGGTATGAAAGTGAAGGGACAGCTCCTGTTCCCCTCAGCCTGGTATCTAAGTGACAGGACAGCTCCTGTTCCCCTCAGCCTGGTATCTAAGTGACAGGACAGCTCCTGTTCCCCTCAGCCTGTAATCTAAGTGACAGGACACCTCCAGTTCCCCTCAACCTGGTATCTAAGTGACAGGACAACTCCTGTTCCCCTCAACCTGTTATCTGAGTGACAGGACATTTCCTGTTCCCCTCAGCCTGGTATCTAAGTGACCGGACAGCTCCTGATCCTCTCAGCCTGGTATCTAAGTGACAGGACAACTCCTGTTCCCCTCAGCCTGGTATCTCATTGACAGGACAGCTCCAGTTGCCCTCAGCCTTGTATCTTAGTGAAAGGACAGCTTCTGTTCCCCTCAACCTGGTATCTAAATGAGAGGACAGCTCGTGTTCCCCTCAGCCTTTTATCTAAATGACAGGACAGTTCCTGTTCCCCTCAGCCTGTAATCTAAGTGACCGGACAGCTCCTGTTCCCATCAGACTGGGAACTAAGTGTAAGGATATCTCCTGATCCCCTCAGCCTGGTTTCTAAGTGACAGGACAGCTCCTGATCCTCTCAGCCTGGTATCTTAGTGACAGAACAACTCCTGTTCCCCTCAGCCTTGTATCTAGGTGACAGGATAGATCCTGTTCCCCTCAGCCTAGTATCTAAGTGATAGGACAGCTCCTGTTCCCCTCAGCCTGTAATCTAAGTGACAGGACACCTCCTGTTCCCCTCAGCCTGGTATCTAAGTGACAGGATAGTTACTGTTTCCCTCAGCCTGGTATCTAAGTGACAGGACAACTCCTGTTCCCCTCAGCCTGTATTCTAAGTGACAGGACACCTCCTGTTCCCCTCAGCCTGGTATCTAAGTGACAGGACAGCTCCTGTTCCCCTCAGCCTGGTATCTAAGTGATTGGACAACTCCTGTTCCCCTCAGCCTGTATTCTAAGTGACAGGACACCGCCTGTTCCCCTCAGCCTGGTATCCAAGTGACAGGACAGCTCCTGTTCCCCTCAGCCTGGTATCTCAGTGACAGGATAGCTCCTGCTTCCCTCAGCCTGGCATCTAAGTGACAGGACACCTCCTGTTCGCTTCCGACTGTAATCTAAGTGACAGGACAGCACCTGTTCACCTCAGACTGGTATCTAAGTGACAGGACAGCTCCTGTTTCCCTCAGCCTAGTAACTAAGTGAAAGGACACCTCCTGTTCCTCTGAGCCTGGTATCTATGTGACAGGACAGCTCCTGTTTCCCTCAGCCTGGTTTCTAAGTGACCGGATAGTTCCTGTTCCCCTCAGCATGGTATCAATGTGACAGGACAGCACCTGTTTCCCTCAGCCTTGTATCTAAGTGACAGGACAGCTCCTGTTTCCATCATCCAGGTATCGAAGTGACAGGACATTTCCTGTTCCCCTCAGCCTGTAATCTAAGTGTCAGGACAGCTCCTGATTCTCTCAGCCTGGTATCTAAGTGACAGGACAACTCCTGTTCCCCTCAACCTGTTATCTGAGTGACAGGACATCTCCTGTTCCCCTCAGCCTGGTATCTACGTGACAGAACAACTCCTGTCCCCCTCATCCTGGTATCTAAGTGACAGGACAGCTCCTGTTCCCCTCAACCTGGTCTCTAAGTGAAAGAACAACTCCTGTTCCCCTCAGCCTGGTATCTATGTGACAGGACAGCACCTGTTCCCCTCAGCCTGGTATCTAAGTGAAAGTACAGCTCCTCTTTACCTCAGCCTAGTATCTAAGTGAAAGGACACCTCCTGTTCCCCTCAGCCTGGTATCTAAGTGACAGAAAAACTCCTTTTCCCCTCAGCCTGGTATCTAAGTGACAGAACAACTCCTGTTCCCCTCAGCCTGGTGTCTAAGTGACAGAACAACTCCAGTTCCCCTCTGCCTGCTATCTAAGTGAAAGGACAGCTCCTGTTTCCCTCAGCCTATTATCAAAGTGAAAGGACAGCTCCTGTTTCCCTCAGCCTAGTATCTAAGTGAAAGGACAACTACTGTTCTCCTCAGCCTGGTATCTAAGTGACAGGACAGTTCCTGTTCCCCTCAGCCTGGTATCTAAGTGACAGAACAACTGCTGTTCCCCTCAGACTGGTATCTAAGTGAAAGGACAGCTCCTGTTTCCCTCAGCCTGTATTCTGAGTGAAAGGACACCTCCTGTTCCCCTCAGCCTGGTATCTAAGGGACAGGACAGCTCTTGATCCTCTCAGCCTGGTATCTATGTGACAGGACAGCAACTGTTTCCCACAGCCTGGTATCTAAGTGACAGGACATTTCCTGTTCCCCTCTGCCTGTAATCTAAGTGTCAGGACAGCTCCTGATCCTCTCAGCCTGGTATCTAAGTGACAGGATAGCTCCTGTTCCCCTCAGCCTGTTATCTAAGTGACAGGACAGCTGTTGTTCCCCTCTGCCTGGTATCTAATTGACAGGACACATCCTGTTCCTTCAGCCTGGTATCGAAGTGACAGGACAGCTCCTGTTTCCCTCAGTCTGGTATCTAAGTGACAGGAAACCTCCTGTTCCCCTCAGCCTGGTATCTAAGTGAAAGGACACCTCCTGTTCCTCTGACCCTGGTGTCTAAGTGACAGGACATTTCCTGTTCCCCTCAGCCTGTAATCTGAGAGACAGGACAGCTCCTGATCCTCTCAGCCTGGTATCTAAGTGAAAGGATAGCTCCTGCTCCCCTCAGCCTGTTATCTAAGTGACAGGACTGCTCCTGTTTCCCTCAGCCTGGTATTCACGTGACAGGAAACCTCCTGTTCCCCTCAGCCTGGTATCAAAGTGAAACAACAGCTCCTGTTACCCTCAGCCTGGTATCTAAGTGACAGGACAGCTCCTGTTCCCCTCAGCCAGGTATCTAAGTGACAGGACAGCTCCTGTTCCCCTCAGCCTGTAATCTATGTGACAGGACACCTCCTGTTCCCCTCAACTTGGTATCTAAGTGACAAGACAGCTCCTGTTACCCTCAGCCTGGTATCTAAGTGACAGAACAACTCCTGTTCCCCTCAGCCTGTAATCCAAGTGACAGGACACCTCCAGTTCCCCTCAACCTGGTATATAAGTGATAGGACAACTCCTGTTCCCCTCAGCCTGTAATCCAAGTGACAGGACACCTCCTGTTCCTCTCAGCCTGTTATGTAAGTGACAGGACAGCTCCAGTTCCCCTCAGCCTGGTATCTAAGTGAGAGGACACCTCCTGTTACCCTCAGACTGGTATCTAAGTGGCAGGACAGCTCCTGTTCCCCTCTGCCTGGTATCAATGTGACAGGACAGCTCCTGTTTCCCTCAGCCTGGTATCTAAGTGACAGGACAGCTGTTGATCCCCTCAGCCTGGTATCTAAGTGACAGGACATTTCCTATTCCCCTCAGCCTGGTATCTAAGTGACAGGACAGCTCCTGATCCTCTCAGCCTGGTATCTAAGTGAAAGTATAGCTCCTGCTCCCTCTCAGCCTGGTATCTAAGTGACAGGACTGCTCCTGTTTCCCTCAGCCTGGTATTCACGTGACAGGAAACCTCCTGTCGCCCTCAGTCTGGTATCTAAGTGACAGGACACCTCCTGTTCCCCTCAGCCTTGTATCTAATTGTCAGGACACCTCCTGTTCCCCTCAGCCTGGTATCAAAGTGAAAGGACAGCTCCTGTTACCCTCAGCCTGGTATCTAAGTGACAGGACAGCTCCTGTTCCCCTCAGCCAGGTATCTAAGTGACAGGACAGCTCCTGTTCCCCTCAGCCTGTAATCTATGTGACAGGACACCTCCTGTTCCCCTCAACCTGGTATCTAAGTGACAGGACAGCTCCTGTTACCCTCAGCCTGGTATCTAAGTGACAGAACAACTCCTGTTCCCCTCAGCCTGTAATCCAAGTGACAGGATACCTCCTGTTCCCCTCAACCTGGTATCTAAGTGAGAGGACAGCTCGTGTTCCCCTCAGCCTTTTATCTAAGTGACAGGACAGTTCCTGTTCCCCTCAGCCTGTAATCTAAGTGACCGGACAGCTCCTGATCCTCTCAGCCTGGTATCTTAGTGACAGAACAACTCCTGTTCCCCTCAGCCTTGTATCTAGGTGACAGGATAGATCCTGTTCCCCTCAGCCTAGTATCTAAGTGACAGGACAGCTCCTGTTCCCCTCTGCCTGTAATCTAAGTGACAGGACACCTCCTGTTCCCCTCAGCCTGGTATCTAAGTGACAGGATAGTTACTGTTTCCCTCAGCCTGGTACTTAAGTGACAGGACAACTCCTGTTCCCCTCAGCCTGTATTCTAAGTGACAGGACACCTCCTGTTCCCCTCAGCCTGGTATCTAAGTGACAGGACAGCTCCTGTTCCCCTCAGCCTGGTATCTAAGTGACAGGATAGTTCCTGTTCCCCTCAGCCTGGTATCTAAGTGATTGGACAACTCCTGTTCCCCTCAGCCTGTATTCTAAGTGACAGGACACCGCCTGTTCCCCTCAGCCTGGTATCCAAGTGACAGGACAGCTCCTGTTCCCCTCAGCCTGGTATCTCAGTGACAGGATAGCTCCTGCTTCCCTCAGCCTGGTATCTAAGTGACAGGACACCTCCTGTTCGCTTCCGCCTGTAATCTAAGTGTCAGGACAGCTCCTGATCCTCTCAGCCTGGTATCTAAGTGACAGGACAGCACCTGTTCACCTCAGACTGGTATCTAAGTGACAGGACAGCTCCTGTTTCCCTCAGCCTAGTAACTAAGTGAAAGGACACCTCCTGTTCCTCTGAGCCTTGTATCTATGTGACAGGACAGCTCCTGTTTCCCTCAGCCTGGTTTCTAAGTGACAGGATAGTTTCTGTTCCCCTCAGCATGGTATCAATGTGACAGGACAGCACCTGTTTCCCTCAGCCTTGTATCTAAGTGACAGGACAGCTCCTGTTTCCATCATCCAGGTATCGAAGTGACAGGACATTTCCTGTTCCCCTCAGCCTGTAATCTAAGTGTCAGGACAGCTCCTGATTCTCTCAGCCTGGTATCTAAGTGACAGGACAACTCCTGTTCCCCTCAACCTGTTATCTGAGTGACAGGACATCTCCTGTTCCCCTCAGCCTGGTATCTACGTGACAGAACAACTCCTGTCCCCCTCATCCTGATATCTAAGTGACAGGACAGCTCCTGTTCCCCTCAACCTGGTCTCTAAGTGAAAGAACAACTCCTGTTCCCCTCAGCCTGGTATCTATGTGACAGGACAGCACCTGTTCCCCTCAGCCTGGTATCGAAGTGAAAGTACAGCTCCTCTTTACCTCAGCCTAGTATCTAAGTGAAAGGACACCTCCTGTTCCCCTCAGCCTGGTATCTAAGTGACAGAAAAACTCCTTTTCCCCTCAGCCTGGTATCTAAGTGACAGAACAACTCCTGTTCCCCTCAGCCTGGTGTCTAAGTGACAGAACAACTCCTGTTCCCCTCTGCCTGCTATCTAAGTGAAAGGACAGCTCCTGTTTCCCTCAGCCTAGTATCGAAGTGAAAGGACAGCTCCTGTTTCTCTCAGCCTGGTATCTAAGTGACAGGACAGTTCCTGTTCCCCTCAGCCTGGTATCTAAGTGACAGAACAACTGCTGTTCCCCTCAGACTGGTATCTAAGTGAAAGGACAGCTCCTGTTTCCCTCAGCCTGTATTCTGAGTGAAAGGACACCTCCTGTTCCCCTCAGCCTGGTATCTAAGGGACAGGACAGCTCTTGATCCTCTCAGCCTGGTATCTATGTGACAGGACAGCAACTGTTTCCCACAGCCTGGTATCTAAGTGACAGGACATTTCCTGTTCCCCTCTGCCTGTAATCTCAGTGTCAGGACAGCTCCTGATCCTCTCAGCCTGGTATCTAAGTGACAGGATAGCTCCTGTTCCCCTCAGCCTGTTATCTAAGTGACAGGACAGCTGTTGTTCCCCTCTGCCTGGTATCTAATTGACAGGACACATCCTGTTCCTTCAGCCTGGTATCGAAGTGACAGGACAGCTCCTGTTTCCCTCAGTCTGGTATCTAAGTGACAGGAAACCTCCTGTTCCCCTCAGCCTGGTATCTACGTGAAAGGACACCTCCTGTTCCTCTGACCCTGGTGTCTAAGTGACAGGACATTTCCTGTTCCCCTCAGCCTGTAATCTGAGAGACAGGACAGCTCCTGATCCTCTCAGCCTGGTATCTAAGTGAAAGGATAGCTCCTGCTCCCCTCAGCCTGTTATCTAAGTGACAGGACTGCTCCTGTTTCCCTCAGACTGGTATTCACGTGACAGGAAACCTCCTGTTCCCCTCAGCCTGGTATCTAAGTGACAGGACACCTCCTGTTCCCCTCAGCCTTGTATCTAATTGTCAGGACACCTCCTGTTCCCCTCAGCCTGGTATCAAAGTGAAACAACAGCTCCTGTTACCCTCAGCCTGGTATCTAAGTGACAGGACAGCTCCTGTTCCCCTCAGCCAGGTATCTAAGTGACAGGACAGCTCCTGTTCCCCTCAGCCTGTAATCTATGTGACAGGACACCTCCTGTTCCCCTCAACTTGGTATCTAAGTGACAGGACAGCTCCTGTTACCCTCAGCCTGGTATCTAAGTGACAGAACAACTCCTGTTCCCCTCAGCCTGTAATCCAAGTGACAGGACACCTCCAGTTCCCCTCAACCTGGTATATAAGTGATAGGACAACTCCTGTTCCCCTCAGCCTGTAATCCAAGTGACAGGACACCTCCTGTTCCTCTCAGCCTGTTATGTAAGTGACAGGACAGCTCCAGTTCCCCTCAGCCTGGTATCTAAGTGAGAGGACACCTCCTGTTCCCCTCAGACTGGTATCTAAGTGGCAGGACAGCTCCTGTTCCCCTCTGCCTGGTATCAATGTGACAGGACAGCTCCTGTTTCCCTCAGCCTGGTATCTAAGTGACAGGACAGCTGTTGATCCCCTCAGCCTCGTATCTAAGTGACAGGACATTTCCTATTCCCCTCAGCCTGGTATCTAAGTGACAGGACAGCTCCTGATCCTCTCAGCCTGGTATCTAAGTGAAAGGATAGCTCCTGCTCCCTCTCAGCCTGGTATCTAAGTGACAGGACTGCTCCTGTTTCCCTCAGCCTGGTATTCACGTGACAGGAAACCTCCTGTCCCCCTCAGTCTGGTATCTAAGTGACAGGACACCTCCTGTTCCCCTCAGCCTTGTATCTAATTGTCAGGACACCTCCTGTTCCCCTCAGCCTGGTATCAAAGTGAAAGGACAGCTCCTGTTACCCTCAGCCTGGTATCTAAGTGACAGGAGAGCTCCTGTTCCCCTCAGCCAGGTATCTAAGTGACAGGACAGCTCCTGTTCCCTTCAGCCTGTAATCTATGTGACAGGACACCTCCTGTTCCCCTCAACCTGGTATCTAAGTGACAGGACAGCTCCTGTTACCCTCAGCCTGGTATCTAAGTGACAGAACAACTCCTGTTCCCCTCAGCCTGTAATCCAAGTGACAGGACACCTCCTGTTCCCCTCAACCTGGTATCTAAGTGACAGGACAACTCCTGTTCCCCTCAGCCTGTAATCCAAGTGACAGGACACCTCCTGTTCCTCTCAGCCTGTTATCTAAGTGACAGGACAGCTCCTGTTCCCCTCAGCCTGGTATCTAAGTGAGAGGACACCTCCTGTTACCCTCAGCCTGGTATCTAAGTGAAAGGACAGCTCCTGTTCCCCTCTGCCTGGTATCAATGTGACAGGACAGCTCCTGTTTCCCTCAGCTTGGTATCTAAGTGACAGGACAGCTGTTCATCCCCTCAGCCTGGTATCTAAGTGACAGGACATTTCCTATTCCCCTCAGCCTGGTATCTAAGTGACAGGACAGCTCCTGATCCTCTCAGCCTGGTATCTAAGTGACAGGATAGCTCCTTTTCCCCTCAGCCTGTTATCTAAGTGACAGGACAGCTGTTATTCCCCTCTGCCTGGTATCTAATTGACAGGACACATCCTGTTCCTTCAGCCTGGTTTCGAAGTGACAGGACAGCTCCTGTTTCCCTCAGTCTAGTATCTAAGTGACAGGAAACCTCCTGTTCCCCTCAGCCTGGTATCTAAGTGAAAGTACACCTCCTGTTCATCTGACCCTGGTATCTAAGTGACAGGGCATTTCCTGTTCCCCTCAGCCTGTAATCTGAGTGACAGGACAGCTCCTGATCCTCTCAGCCTGGTATCTAAGTGAAAGGACAGCTCCTGCTCCCCTCAGTCTGGTATCCACGTGACAGGAAACCTCCTGTTCCCCTCAGCCTGGTATCTAAGTGACAGGACTGCTCCTGTTTCCCTCAGCCTGGTATCCACGTGACAGGAAACCTCCTGTTCCCCTCAGCCTGGTATCTAAGTGACAGGACACCTCCTGTTCCCCTCAGCCTTGTATCTAATTGTCAGGACACCTCCTGTTCCCCTCAGCCTGATATCAAAGTGAAAGGACAGCTCCTGTTACCCTCAGCCTGGTATCTAAGTGACAGGACAGCTCCTGTTCCCCTCAGCCTGGTATCTAAGTGACAGGACAGCTCCTGTTCCCCTCAGCCTGTAATCTATGTGACAGGACACCTCCTGTTCCCCTCAACCTGGTATCTAAGTGACAGGACAGCTCCTGTTCCCCTCAGCCTGGTATCTAAGTGACAGGACACCTCCTGTTCCCCTCAGCCTTGTATCTAATTGTCAGGACACCTCCTGTTCCCCTCAGCCTGGTATCAAAGTGAAACAACAGCTCCTGTTACCCTCAGCCTGGTATCTAAGTGACAGGACAGCTCCTGTTCCCCTCAGCCAGGTATCTAAGTGACAGGACAGCTCCTGTTCCCCTCAGCCTGTAATCTATGTGACAGGACACCTCCTGTTCCCCTCAACTTGGTATCTAAGTGACAGGACAGCTCCTGTTACCCTCAGCCTGGTATCTAAGTGACAGAACAACTCCTGTTCCCCTCAGCCTGTAATCCAAGTGACAGGACACCTCCAGTTCCCCTCAACCTGGTATATAAGTGATAGGACAACTCCTGTTCCCCTCAGCCTGTAATCCAAGTGACAGGACACCTCCTGTTCCTCTCAGCCTGTTATGTAAGTGACAGGACAGCTCCAGTTCCCCTCAGCCTGGTATCTAAGTGAGAGGACACCTCCTGTTACCCTCAGACTGGTATCTAAGTGGCAGGACAGCTCCTGTTCCCCTCTGCCTGGTATCAATGTGACAGGACAGCTCCTGTTTCCCTCAGCCTGGTATCTAAGTGACAGGACAGCTGTTGATCCCCTCAGCCTGGTATCTAAGTGACAGGACATTTCCTATTCCCCTCAGCCTGGTATCTAAGTGACAGGACAGCTCCTGATCCTCTCAGCCTGGTATCTAAGTGAAAGGATAGCTCCTGCTCCCTCTCAGCCTGGTATCTAAGTGACAGGACTGCTCCTGTTTCCCTCAGCCTGGTATTCACGTGACAGGAAACCTCCTGTCCCCCTCAGTCTGGTATCTAAGTGACAGGACACCTCCTGTTCCCCTCAGCCTTGTATCTAATTGTCAGGACACCTCCTGTTCCCCTCAGCCTGGTATCAAAGTGAAAGGACAGCTCCTGTTACCCTCAGCCTGGTATCTAAGTGACAGGAGAGCTCCTGTTCCCCTCAGCCAGGTATCTAAGTGACAGGACAGCTCCTGTTCCCTTCAGCCTGTAATCTATGTGACAGGACACCTCCTGTTCCCCTCAACCTGGTATCTAAGTGACAGGACAGCTCCTGTTACCCTCAGCCTGGTATCTAAGTGACAGAACAACTCCTGTTCCCCTCAGCCTGTAATCCAAGTGACAGGACACCTCCTGTTCCCCTCAACCTGGTATCTAAGTGACAGGACAACTCCTGTTCCCCTCAGCCTGTAATCCAAGTGACAGGACACCTCCTGTTCCTCTCAGCCTGTTATCTAAGTGACAGGACAGCTCCTGTTCCCCTCAGCCTGGTATCTAAGTGAGAGGACACCTCCTGTTACCCTCAGCCTGGTATCTAAGTGAAAGGACAGCTCCTGTTCCCCTCTGCCTGGTATCAATGTGACAGGACAGCTCCTGTTTCCCTCAGCCTGGTATCTAAGTGACAGGACAGCTGTTCATCCCCTCAGCCTGGTATCTAAGTGACAGGACATTTCCTATTCCCCTCAGCCTGGTATCTAAGTGACAGGACAGCTCCTGATCCTCTCAGCCTGGTATCTAAGTGACAGGATAGCTCCTGTTCCCCTCAGACTGTTATCTAAGTGACAGGACAGCTGTTATTCCCCTCTGCCTGGTATCTAATTGACAGGACACATCCTGTTCCTTCAGCCTGGTTTCGAAGTGACAGGACAGCTCCTGTTTCCCTCAGTCTAGTATCTAAGTGACAGGAAACCTCCTGTTCCCCTCAGCCTGGTATCTAAGTGAAAGTACACCTCCTGTTCATCTGACCCTGGTATCTAAGTGACAGGGCATTTCCTGTTCCCCTCAGCCTGTAATCTGAGTGACAGGACAGCTCCTGATCCTCTCAGCCTGGTATCTAAGTGAAAGGACAGCTCCTGCTCCCCTCAGTCTGGTATCCACGTGACAGGAAACCTCCTGTTCCCCTCAGCCTGGTATCTAAGTGACAGGACTGCTCCTGTTTCCCTCAGCCTGGTATCCACGTGACAGGAAACCTCCTGTTCCCCTCAGCCTGGTATCTAAGTGACAGGACACCTCCTGTTCCCCTCAGCCTTGTATCTAATTGTCAGGACACCTCCTGTTCCCCTCAGCCTGATATCAAAGTGAAAGGACAGCTCCTGTTACCCTCAGCCTGGTATCTAAGTGACAGGACAGCTCCTGTTCCCCTCAGCCTGGTATCTAAGTGACAGGACAGCTCCTGTTCCCCTCAGCCTGTAATCTATGTGACAGGACACCTCCTGTTCCCCTCAACCTGGTATCTAAGTGACAGGACAGCTCCTGTTCCCCTCAGCCTGGTATCTAAGTGACAGAACAACTCCTGTTCCCCTCAGCCTGTAATCCAAGTGACAGGACACCTCCTGTTCCCCTCAACCTGGTATCTAAGTGACAGGACAACACCTGTTCCCCTCAGCCTGTAATCCAAGTGACAGGACACCTCCTGTTCCTCTCAGCCTGGTATCTAAGTGACAGGACACCTCCTGTTCCTCTCAGCCTGGTATCTAAGTGACAGGACATTTCCTATTCCCCTCAGCCTGGTATCTAAGTGACAGGATAGATCCTGTTCCCCTCAGCCTGTTATCTAAGTGACAGGACAGCTGTTATTCCCCTCTGCCTGGTATCTAAGTGACAGGAAACCTCCTGTTCCCCTCAGCCTGGTATCTAAGTGAAAGGACACCTCCTGTTCCTCTGACCCTGGTATCTAAGTGACAGGACATTTCCTGTTCCCCTCAGCCTGTAATCTGAGTGACAGGACAGCTCCTGATCCTCTCAGCCTGGTATCTAAGTGAAAGGACAGCTCCTGTTCCCCTCAGCCTGGTATCTAAGTGACAGGATTGCTCCTGTTTCCCTCAGCCTGGTATCTAAGTGACAGAACAACTCCTGTTCCCCTCATCCTGGTATCGAGGTGACAGGATAGATCCTGTTGCCCTCAGCCTAGTATCCAAGTGACAGGACAGCTCCTGTTCCCCTCAGCCTGTAATCGAAGTGACAGGATACCTGCTGTTCCCCTCAGCCTGGTATCTAAGTGACAGGATAGTTACTGTATCCCTCAGCCTGGTATCTAAGTGACAGGACAACTCCTGTTCCCCTCAGCCTGGTATCTAAGTGACAGGACAGCTCCTGTTCCCCTCAGCCTGGTATCTAAGTGACAGGACAGCTCCTGTTCCCCTCAGCCTGTAATCTAAGTGACAGGACACCTCCTGTTCCCCTCAACCTGTAATCCAAGTGACAGGACACCTTCTGTTCCCCTCAGCCTTGTATCTAGGTGACAGGATAGTTCCTGTTCCCCTCAGCCTAGTATCTAAGTGACAGGACAGCTCCTGTTCCCCTCAGCCTGTAATCTAAGTGACAGGACACCTCCTGTTCCCCTCAGCCTGGTATCTAAGTGACAGGATAGTTCCTGTTTCCCTCAGCCTGGTATCTAAGTGACAGGACAACTCCTGTTCCCCTCAGCCTGTATTCTAAGTGACAGGACACCTCCTGTTCCCCTCAGCCTGGTATCTAAGTTACAGGACAGCTCCTGTTCCCCTCAGCCTGGTATCTAAGTGACAGGATAGTTCCTGTTCCCCTCAGCCTGGTATCTAAGTGATTGGACAACTCCTGTTCCCCTCAGCCTGTATTCTAAGTGACAGGACACCGCCTGTTCCCCTCAGCCTGGTATCCAAGTGACAGGACAGCTCCTGTTCCCCTCAGCCTGGTATCTCAGTGACAGGATAGCTCCTGCTTCCCTCAGCCTGGTATCTAAGTGACAGGACACCTCCTGTTCGCTTCCGCCTGTAATCTAAGTGTCAGGACAGATCCTGATCCTCTCAGCCTGGTATCTAAGTGACAGGACAGCACCTGTTCACCTCAGACTGGTATCTAAGTGAAAGGACACCTCCTGTTCCTCTGAGCCTGGTATCTATGTGACAGGACAGCTCCTGTTTCCCTCAGCCTGGTTTCTAAGTGACAGGATAGTTCCTGTTCCCCTCAGCATGGTATCAATGTGACAGGACAGCACCTGTTTCCCTCAGCCTTGTATCTAAGTGACAGGACAGCTCCTGTTTCCATCATCCAGGTATCGAAGTGACAGGACATTTCCTGTTCCCCTCAGCCTGTAATCTAAGTGTCAGGACAGCTCCTGATTCTCTCAGCCTGGTATCTAAGTGACAGGACATCTCCTGTTCCCCTCAGCCTGGTATCTACGTGACAGAACAACTCCTGTCCCCCTCATCCTGGTATCTAAGTGACAGGACAGCTCCTGTTCCCCTCAACCTGGTATCTAAGTGAAAGAACAACTCCTGTTCCCCTCAGCCTGGTATCTATGTGACAGGACAGCACCTGTTCCCCTCAGCCCGGTATCTAAGTGAAAGTACAGCTCCTCTTTACCTCAGCCTAGTATCTAAGTGAAAGGACACCTCCTGTTCCCCTCAGCCTGGTATCTAAGTGACAGAAAAACTCCTTTTCCCCTCAGCCTGGTATCTAAGTGACAGAACAACTCCTGTTCCCCTCAGCCTGGTGTCTAAGTGACAGAACAACTCCTGTTCCCCTCTGCCTGCTATCTAAGTGAAAGGACAGCTCCTGTTTCCCTCAGCCTAGTATCAAAGTGAAAGGACAGCTCCTGTTTCTCTCAGCCTAGTATCTAAGTGAAAGGACAACTACTGTTCTCCTCAGCCTGGTATCTAAGTGACAGGACAGTTCCTGTTCCCCTCAGCCTGGTATCTAAGTGACAGAACAACTGCTGTTCCCCTCAGACTGGTATCTAAGTGAAAGGACAGCTCCTGTTTCCCTCAGCCTGTATTCTGAGTGAAAGGACACCTCCTGTTCCCCTCAGCCTGGTATCTAAGGGACAGGACAGCTCTTGATCCTCTCAGCCTGGTATCTATGTGACAGGACAGCAACTGTTTCCCACAGCCTGGTATCTAAGTGACAGGACATTTCCTGTTCCCCTCTGCCTGTAATCTAAGTGTCAGGACAGCTCCTGATCCTCTCAGCCTGGTATCTCAGTGACAGGATAGCTCCTGTTCCCCTCAGCCTGTTATCTAAGTGACAGGACAGCTGTTGTTCCCCTCTGCCTGGTATCTAATTGACAGGACACATCCTGTTCCTTCAGCCTGGTATCGAAGTGACAGGACAGCTCCTGTTTCCCTCAGTCTGGTATCTAAGTGACAGGAAACCTCCTGTTCCCCTCAGCCTGGTATCTAAGTGAAAGGACACCTCCTGTTCCTCTGACCCTGGTGTCTAAGTGACAGGACATTTCCTGTTCCCCTCAGCCTGTAATCTGAGAGACAGGACAGCTCCTGATCCTCTCAGCCTGGTATCTAAGTGAAAGGATAGCTCCTGCTCCCCTCAGCCTGTTATCTAAGTGACAGGACTGCTCCTGTTTCCCTCAGCCTGGTATTCACGTGACAGGAAACCTCCTGTTCCCCTCAGCCTGGTATCTAAGTGACAGGACACCTCCTGTTCCCCTCAGCCTTGTATCTAATTGTCAGGACACCTCCTGTTCCCCTCAGCCTGGTATCAAAGTGAAACAACAGCTCCTGTTACCCTCAGCCTGGTATCTAAGTGACAGGACAGCTCCTGTTCCCCTCAGCCAGGTATCTAAGTGACAGGACATCTCCTGTTCCCCTCAGCCTGTAATCTATGTGACAGGACACCTCCTGTTCCCCTCAACCTGGTATCTAAGTGACAGGACAGCTCCTGTTACCCTCAGCCTGGTATCTAAGTGACAGAACAACTCCTGTTCCCCTCAGCCTGTAATCCAAGTGACAGGACACCTCCAGTTCCCCTCAACCTGGTATATAAGTGATAGGACAACTCCTGTTCCCCTCAGCCTGTAATCCAAGTGACAGGACACCTCCTGTTCCTCTCAGCCTGTTATGTAAGTGACAGGACAGCTCCAGTTCCCCTCAGCCTGGTATCTAAGTGAGAGGACACCTCCTGTTACCCTCAGACTGGTATCTAAGTGGCAGGACAGCTCCTGTTCCCCTCTGCCTGGTATCAATGTGACAGGACAGCTCCTGTTTCCCTCAGCCTGGTATCTAAGTGACAGGACAGCTGTTGATCCCCTCAGCCTGGTATCTAAGTGACAGGACATTTCCTATTCCCCTCAGCCTGGTATCTAAGTGACAGGACAGCTCCTGATCCTCTCAGCCTGGTATCTAAGTGAAAGGATAGCTCCTGCTCCCTCTCAGCCTGGTATCTAAGTGACAGGACTGCTCCTGTTTCCCTCAGCCTGGTATTCACGTGACAGGAAACCTCCTGTCGCCCTCAGTCTGGTATCTAAGTGACAGGACACCTCCTGTTCCCCTCAGCCTTGTATCTAATTGTCAGGACACCTCCTGTTCCCCTCAGCCTGGTATCAAAGTGAAAGGACAGCTCCTGTTACCCTCAGCCTGGTATCTAAGTGACAGGACAGCTCCTGTTCCCCTCAGCCAGGTATCTAAGTGACAGGACAGCTCCTGTTCCCCTCAGCCTGTAATCTATGTTACAGGACACCTCCTGTTCCCCTCAACCTGGTATCTAAGTGACAGGACACCTCCTGTTCCCCTCAACCTGGTATCTAAGTGACAGGACAACTCCTGTTCCCCTCAGCCTGCAATCCAAGTGACAGGACACCTCCTGTTCCTCTCAGCCTGTTATCTAAGTGACAGGACAGCTCCTGTTCCCCTCAGCCTGGTATCTAAGTGAGAGGACACCTCCTGTTACCCTCAGCCTGGTATCTAAGTGAAAGGACAGCTCCTGTTCCACTCTGCCTGGTATCAATGTGACAGGACAGCTCCTGCTTCCCTCAGCCTGGTATCTAAGTGACAGGACAGCTGTTCATCCCCTCAGCCTGGTATCTAAGTGACAGGACATTTCCTATTCCCCTCAGCCAGGTATCTAAGTGACAGGACAGCTCCTGATCCTCTCAGCCTGGTATCTAAGTGACAGGATAGCTCCTGTTCCCCTCAGCCTGTTATCTAAGTGACAGGACAGCTGTTATTCCCCTCTGCCTGGTATCTAATTGACAGGACACATCCTGTTCCTTCAGCCTGGTTTCGAAGTGACAGTACAGCTCCTGTTTCCCTCAGTCTAGTATCTAAGTGACAGGAAACCTCCTGTTCCCCTCAGCCTGGTATCTAAGTGAAAGTACACCTCCTGTTCCTCTGACCCTGGTATCTAAGTGACAGGGCATTTCCTGTTCCCCTCAGCCTGTAATCTGAGTGACAGGACAGCGATTGATCCTCTCAGCCTGTAATCTAAGTGAAAGGACAGCTCCTGCTCCCCTCAGCCTGGTATCCACGTGACAGGAAACCTCCTGTTCCCCTCAACCTGGTATCTAAGTGACAGGACACCTCCTGTTCCCCTCAGCCTTGTATCTAATTGTCAGGACACCTCCTGTTCCCCTCAGCCTGATATCAAAGTGAAAGGACAGCTCCTGTTACCCTCAGCCTGGTATCTAAGTGACAGGACAGCTCCTGTTCCCCTCAGCCTGGTATCTAAGTGACAGGACAGCTCCTGTTCCCCTCAGCCTGGTATCTAAGTGACAGGACAGCTCCTGTTTCCCTCAGTCTAGTATCTAAGTGACAGGAAACCTCCTGTTCCCCTCAGCCTGGTATCTAAGTGACAGGACACCTCCTGTTCCCCTCAGCCTTGTATCTAATTGTCAGGACACCTCCTGTTCCCCTCAGCCTGATATCAAAGTGAAAGGACAGCTCCTGTTACCCTCAGCCTGGTATCTAAGTGACAGGACAGCTCCTGTTCCCCTCAGCCTGGTATCTAAGTGACAGGACAGCTCCTGTTCCCCTCAGCCTGGTATCTAAGTGACAGGACAGCTCCTGTTCCCCTCAGCCTGGTATCTAAGTGACAGGACAGCTCCTGTTCCCCTCAGCCTGGTATCTAAGTGACAGGACACCTACTGTTCCCCTCAGCCTGATATCAAAGTGAAAGGACAGCTCCTGTTACCCTCAGCCTGGTATCTAAGTGACAGGACAGCTCCTGTTCCCCTCAGCCTGGTATCTAAGTGACAGGACACCTCCTGTTCCCCTCAACCTGGTATCTAAGTGACAGGACAGCTCCTGTTCCCCTCAGCCTGGTATCTAAGTGACAGCACACCTCCTGTTCCCCTCAACCTGGTATCTAAGTGACAGGACAGCTCCTGTTCCCCTCAACCTGGTATCTAAGTGACAGGACAGCTCCTGTTCCCCTCAGCCTGGTATCTAAGTGACAGGACAGCTCCTGTTCCCCTCAGCCTGGTATCTAAGTGACAGGACAGCTCCTGTTCCCCTCAGCCTGGTATCTAAGTGACAGGACAGCTCCTGTTCCCCTCAGCCTGTAATCTATGTGACAGCACACCTCCTGTTCCCCTCAACCTGGTATCTAAGTGACAGAACAACTCCTGTTCCCCTCAACCTGGTATCTAAGTGACAGGACAGCTCCTGTTCCCCTCAGCCTGGTATCTAAGTGACAGAACAACTCCTGTTCCCCTCAGCCTGTAATCCAAGTGACAGGACACCTCCTGTTCCCCTCAACCTGGTATCTAAGTGACAGGACAACACCTGTTCCCCTCAGCCTGTAATCCAAGTGACAGGACACCTCCTGTTCCTCTCAGCCTGGTATCTAAGTGACAGGACACCTCCTGTTCCTCTCAGCCTGGGATCTAAGTGACAGGACATTTCCTATTCCCCTCAGCCTGGTATCTAAGTGACAGGATAGATCCTGTTCCCCTCAGCCTGTTATCTAACTGACAGGACAGCTGTTATTCCCCTCTGCCTGGTATCTAAGTGACAGGAAACCTCCTGTTCCCCTCAGCCTGGTATCTAAGTGAAAGGACACCTCCTGTTCCTCTGACCCTGGTATCTAAGTGACAGGACATTTCCTGTTCCCCTCAGCCTGTAATCTGAGTGACAGGACAGCTCCTGATCCTCTCAGCCTGGTATCTAAGTGAAAGGACAGCTCCTGCTCCCCTCAGCCTGGTATCTAAGTGACAGGACTGCTCCTGTTTCCCTCAGCCTGGTATCCACGTGACAGGAAACCTCCTGTTCCCCTCAGCCTGGTATCTAAGTGACAGGACACCTCCTGTTCCCCTCAGCCTTGTATCTGATTGTCAGGACACCTCCTGTTACCCTCAGCCTGGTATCTAAGTGAAAGGACAGCTCCTGTTCCCCTCAGCCTGGTATCTAAGTGACAGGACAGCTCCTGATCCTCTCAGCCTGGTATCTAAGTGACAGAACAACTCCTATTCCCCTCATCCTGGTATCGAGGTGACAGGATAGATCCTGTTCCCCTCAGCCTAGTATCCAAGTGACAGGACAGCTCCTGTTCCCCTCAGCCTGTAATCGAAGTGACAGGACACCTCCTGTTCCCCTCAGCCTGGTATCTAAGTGACAGGATAGTTACTGTATCCCTCAGCCTGGTATCTAAGTGACAGGACAACTCCTGTTCCCCTCAGCCTGGTATCTAAGTGACAGGACAGCTCCTGTTCCCCTCAGCCTGGTATCTAAGTGACAGGAGAGCTCCTGTTCCCCTCAGCCTGTAATCTAAGTGACAGGACACCTCCTGTTCCCCTCAACCTGTAATCCAAGTGACAGGACACCTCCTGTTCCCCTCAACCTGGTATCTAAGTGACAGGACTGCTCCTGTTCCCCTCAGCCTGTAATCCAAGTGACAGGACACCTCCTGTTCCCCTCAACCTGGTATCTAAGTGACAGGACAACTCCTGTTCCCCTCAGCCTGTAATCCAAGTGACAGGACACCTCCTGTTCCTCTCAGCCTGTTATCTAAGAGACAGGACAGCTCCTGTTCCCCTCAGCCTGGTATCTAAGTGACAGGACACCTCCTGTTACCCTCAGCCTGGTATCAAAGTGAAAGGACAGCTCCTGTTCCCCTCAGCCTGGTATCTAAGTGACAGGACAGCTCCTGTTTCCCTCAGCCTGTTATCTAAGTGGCAGGACAGCTGTTGATCCCCTCAGCCTGCTATCTAAGTGACAGGACATTTCCTATTCCCCTCAGCCTGTAATCTAAGTGACAGGACACCTCCTGTTCCCCTCAGCCTGGTAGCTAAGTGACAGGATAGTTCCTGTTTCACTCAGCCTGGTATCTAAGTGACAGGACAACTCCAGTTCCCCTCAGCCTGTATTCTAAGTGACAGGACACCTCCTGTTCCCCTCAGCCTGGTATCTAAGTGACAGGCCAGCTCCTGTTCCCCTCAGCCTGGTATCTAAGTGACAGGAGAGCACCTGTTTCCCTCAGCCTGGTATCTAAGTGACAGGATAGTTCCTTTTCCCCTCAGCCTGGTATCTAAGTGATTGGACAACTCCTGTTCCCCTCAGCCTGTATTCTAAGTGACAGGACACCTCCTGTTCCCCTCAGCCTGGTATCTAAGTGACAGGACAGCTCCTGTTCCCCTCAGCCTGGTATCTCAGTGACAGGATAGCTCCTGCTTCCCTCAGCATGGTATCTAAGTGACAGGACACCTCCTGTTCGCCTCTGCCTGTAATCTAAGTGTCAGGACAGCTCCTGATCCTCTCAGCCTGGTATCTAATTGACAGGACAGCACCTGTTCACCTCAGACTGGAATCTAAGTGACAGGACAGCTCCTGTTCCCCTCAGCCTGGTACATAAGTGACAGAACAGCTCCTGTTCCCCTCAGCCTTGTATCTATGTGACAGGACAGCACCTGTTCCTCTCAGACTGGTATCTAAGTGAAAGGACAGCTCCTGTTCCCCTCAGCCTGGTATCTAAGTGAAAGGACAGCTCCTGTTCCCCTCAGCCTGGTATCTAAGTGACAGGACACCTCCTGTTCCCCTCAGCCTGTAATCTGAGTGACAGGACAGCTCCTGATCCTCTCAGCCTGGTAACTAAGTGAATGGACAGCTCCTGTTCCCCTCAGCCTGGTATCAAAGTGAAACAACAGCTCCTGTTACCCTCAGCCTGGTATCTAAGTGACAGGACAGCTCCTGTTCCCCTCAGCCAGGTATCTAAGTGACAGGACAGCTCCTGTTCCCCTCAGCCTGTAATCTATGTGACAGGACACCTCCTGTTCCCCTCAACTTGGTATCTAAGTGACAGGACAGCTCCTGTTACCCTCAGCCTGGTATCTAAGTGACAGAACAACTCCTGTTCCCCTCAGCCTGTAATCCAAGTGACAGGACACCTCCAGTTCCCCTCAACCTGGTATATAAGTGATAGGACAACTCCTGTTCCCCTCAGCCTGTAATCCAAGTGACAGGACACCTCCTGTTCCTCTCAGCCTGTTATGTAAGTGACAGGACAGCTCCAGTTCCCCTCAGCCTGGTATCTAAGTGAGAGGACACCTCCTGTTACCCTCAGACTGGTATCTAAGTGGCAGGACAGCTCCTGTTCCCCTCTGCCTGGTATCAATGTGACAGGACAGCTCCTGTTTCCCTCAGCCTGGTATCTAAGTGACAGGACAGCTGTTGATCCCCTCAGCCTGGTATCTAAGTGACAGGACATTTCCTATTCCCCTCAGCCTGGTATCTAAGTGACAGGACAGCTCCTGATCCTCTCAGCCTGGTATCTAAGTGAAAGGATAGCTCCTGCTCCCTCTCAGCCTGGTATCTAAGTGACAGGACTGCTCCTGTTTCCCTCAGCCTGGTATTCACGTGACAGGAAACCTCCTGTCCCCCTCAGTTTGGTATCTAAGTGACAGGACACCTCCTGTTCCCCTCAGCCTTGTATCTAATTGTCAGGACACCTCCTGTTCCCCTCAGCCTGGTATCAAAGTGAAAGGACAGCTCCTGTTACCCTCAGCCTGGTATCTAAGTGACAGGAGAGCTCCTGTTCCCCTCAGCCAGGTATCTAAGTGACAGGACAGCTCCTGTTCCCTTCAGCCTGTAATCTATGTGACAGGACACCTCCTGTTCCCCTCAACCTGGTATCTAAGTGACAGGACAGCTCCTGTTACCCTCAGCCTGGTATCTAAGTGACAGAACAACTCCTGTTCCCCTCAGCCTGTAATCCAAGTGACAGGACACCTCCTGTTCCCCTCAACCTGGTATCTAAGTGACAGGACAACTCCTGTTCCCCTCAGCCTGTAATCCAAGTGACAGGACACCTCCTGTTCCTCTCAGCCTGTTATCTAAGTGACAGGACAGCTCCTGTTCCCCTCAGCCTGGTATCTAAGTGAGAGGACACCTCCTGTTACCCTCAGCCTGGTATCTAAGTGAAAGGACAGCTCCTGTTCCCCTCAGCCTGGTATCAATGTGACAGGACAGCTCCTGTTTCCCTCAGCCTGGTATCTAAGTGACAGGACAGCTGTTCATCCCCTCAGCCTGGTATCTAAGTGACAGGACATTTCCTATTCCCCTCAGCCTGGTATCTAAGTGACAGGACAGCTCCTGATCCTCTCAGCCTGGTATCTAAGTGACAGGATAGCTCCTGTTCCCCTCAGCCTGTTATCTAAGTGACAGGACAGCTGTTATTCCCCTCTGCCTGGTATCTAATTGACAGGACACATCCTGTTCCTTCAGCCTGGTTTCGAAGTGACAGGACAGCTCCTGTTTCCCTCAGTCTAGTATCTAAGTGACAGGAAACCTCCTGTTCCCCTCAGCCTGGTATCTAAGTGAAAGTACACCTCCTGTTCATCTGACCCTGGTATCTAAGTGACAGGGCATTTCCTGTTCCCCTCAGCCTGTAATCTGAGTGACAGGACAGCTCCTGATCCTCTCAGCCTGGTATCTAAGTGAAAGGACAGCTCCTGCTCCCCTCAGTCTGGTATCCACGTGACAGGAAACCTCCTGTTCCCCTCAGCCTGGTATCTAAGTGACAGGACTGCTCCTGTTTCCCTCAGCCTGGTATCCACGTGACAGGAAACCTCCTGTTCCCCTCAGCCTGGTATCTAAGTGACAGGACACCTCCTGTTCCCCTCAGCCTTGTATCTAATTGTCAGGACACCTCCTGTTCCCCTCAGCCTGATATCAAAGTGAAAGGACAGCTCCTGTTACCCTCAGCCTGGTATCTAAGTGACAGGACAGCTCCTGTTCCCCTCAGCCTGGTATCTAAGTGACAGGACAGCTCCTGTTCCCCTCAGCCTGTAATCTATGTGACAGGACACCTCCTGTTCCCCTCAACCTGGTATCTAAGTGACAGGACAGCTCCTGTTCCCCTCAGCCTGGTATCTAAGTGACAGAACAACTCCTGTTCCCCTCAGCCTGTAATCCAAGTGACAGGACACCTCCTGTTCCCCTCAACCTGGTATCTAAGTGACAGGACAACACCTGTTCCCCTCAGCCTGTAATCCAAGTGACAGGACACCTCCTGTTCCTCTCAGCCTGGTATCTAAGTGACAGGACACCTCCTGTTCCTCTCAGCCTGGTATCTAAGTGACAGGACATTTCCTATTCCCCTCAGCCTGGTATCTAAGTGACAGGATAGATCCTGTTCCCCTCAGCCTGTTATCTAAGTGACAGGACAGCTGTTATTCCCCTCTGCCTGGTATCTAAGTGACAGGAAACCTCCTGTTCCCCTCAGCCTGGTATCTAAGTGAAAGGACACCTCCTGTTCCTCTGACCCTGGTATCTAAGTGACAGGACATTTCCTGTTCCCCTCAGCCTGTAATCTGAGTGACAGGACAGCTCCTGATCCTCTCAGCCTGGTATCTAAGTGAAAGGACAGCTCCTGTTCCCCTCAGCCTGGTATCTAAGTGACAGGATTGCTCCTGTTTCCCTCAGCCTGGTATCTAAGTGACAGAACAACTCCTGTTCCCCTCATCCTGGTATCGAGGTGACAGGATAGATCCTGTTGCCCTCAGCCTAGTATCCAAGTGACAGGACAGCTCCTGTTCCCCTCAGCCTGTAATCGAAGTGACAGGATACCTGCTGTTCCCCTCAGCCTGGTATCTAAGTGACAGGATAGTTACTGTATCCCTCAGCCTGGTATCTAAGTGACAGGACAACTCCTGTTCCCCTCAGCCTGGTATCTAAGTGACAGGACAGCTCCTGTTCCCCTCAGCCTGGTATCTAAGTGACAGGACAGCTCCTGTTCCCCTCAGCCTGTAATCTAAGTGACAGGACACCTCCTGTTCCCCTCAACCTGTAATCCAAGTGACAGGACACCTTCTGTTCCCCTCAGCCTTGTATCTAGGTGACAGGATAGTTCCTGTTCCCCTCAGCCTGGTATCTAAGTGACAGGATAGTTCCTGTTTCCCTCAGCCTGGTATCTAAGTGACAGGACAACTCCTGTTCCCCTCAGCCTGTATTCTAAGTGACAGGACACCTCCTGTTCCCCTCAGCCTGGTATCTAAGTGACAGGACAGCTCCTGTTCCCCTCAGCCTGGTATCTAAGTGACAGGATAGTTCCTGTTCCCCTCAGCCTGGTATCTAAGTGATTGGACAACTCCTGTTCCCCTCAGCCTGTATTCTAAGTGACAGGACACCGCCTGTTCCCCTCAGCCTGGTATCCAAGTGACAGGACAGCTCCTGTTCCCCTCAGCCTGGTATCTCAGTGACAGGATAGCTCCTGCTTCCCTCAGCCTGGTATCTAAGTGACAGGACACCTCCTGTTCGCTTCCGCCTGTAATCTAAGTGTCAGGACAGATCCTGATCCTCTCAGCCTGGTATCTAAGTGACAGGACAGCACCTGTTCACCTCAGACTGGTATCTAAGTGAAAGGACACCTCCTGTTCCTCTGAGCCTGGTATCTATGTGACAGGACAGCTCCTGTTTCCCTCAGCCTGGTTTCTAAGTGACAGGATAGTTCCTGTTCCCCTCAGCATGGTATCAATGTGACAGGACAGCACCTGTTTCCCTCAGCCTTGTATCTAAGTGACAGGACAGCTCCTGTTTCCATCATCCAGGTATCGAAGTGACAGGACATTTCCTGTTCCCCTCAGCCTGTAATCTAAGTGTCAGGACAGCTCCTGATTCTCTCAGCCTGGTATCTAAGTGACAGGACATCTCCTGTTCCCCTCAGCCTGGTATCTACGTGACAGAACAACTCCTGTCCCCCTCATCCTGGTATCTAAGTGACAGGACAGCTCCTGTTCCCCTCAACCTGGTATCTAAGTGAAAGAACAACTCCTGTTCCCCTCAGCCTGGTATCTATGTGACAGGACAGCACCTGTTCCCCTCAACCCGGTATCTAAGTGAAAGTACAGCTCCTCTTTACCTCAGCCTAGTATCTAAGTGAAAGGACACGTCCTGTTCCCCTCAGCCTGGTATCTAAGTGACAGAAAAACTCCTTTTCCCCTCAGCCTGGTATCTAAGTGACAGAACAACTCCTGTTCCCCTCAGCCTGGTGTCTAAGTGACAGAACAACTCCTGTTCCCCTCTGCCTGCTATCTAAGTGAAAGGACAGCTCCTGTTTCCCTCAGCCTAGTATCAAAGTGAAAGGACAGCTCCTGTTTCTCTCAGCCTAGTATCTAAGTGAAAGGACAACTACTGTTCTCCTCAGCCTGGTATCTAAGTGACAGGACTGTTCCTGTTCCCCTCAGCCTGGTATCTAAGTGACAGAACAACTGCTGTTCCCCTCAGACTGGTATCTAAGTGAAAGGACAGCTCCTGTTTCCCTCAGCCTGTATTCTGAGTGAAAGGACACCTCCTGTTCCCCTCAGCCTGGTATCTAAGGGACAGGACAGCTCTTGATCCTCTCAGCCTGGTATCTATGTGACAGGACAGCAACTGTTTCCCACAGCCTGGTATCTAAGTGACAGGACATTTCCTGTTCCCCTCTGCCTGTAATCTAAGTGTCAGGACAGCTCCTGATCCTCTCAGCCTGGTATCTCAGTGACAGGATAGCTCCTGTTCCCCTCAGCCTGTTATCTAAGTGACAGGACAGCTGTTGTTCCCCTCTGCCTGGTATCTAATTGACAGGACACATCCTGTTCCTTCAGCCTGGTATCGAAGTGACAGGACAGCTCCTGTTTCCCTCAGTCTGGTATCTAAGTGACAGGAAACCTCCTGTTCCCCTCAGCCTGGTATCTAAGTGAAAGGACACCTCCTGTTCCTCTGACCCTGGTGTCTAAGTGACAGGACATTTCCTGTTCCCCTCAGCCTGTAATCTGAGAGACAGGACAGCTCCTGATCCTCTCAGCCTGGTATCTAAGTGAAAGGATAGCTCCTGCTCCCCTCAGCCTGTTATCTAAGTGACAGGACTGCTCCTGTTTCCCTCAGCCTGGTATTCACGTGACAGGAAACCTCCTGTTCCCCTCAGCCTGGTATCTAAGTGACAGGACACCTCCTGTTCCCCTCAGCCTTGTATCTAATTGTCAGGACACCTCCTGTTCCCCTCAGCCTGGTATCAAAGTGAAACAACAGCTCCTGTTACCCTCAGCCTGGTATCTAAGTGACAGGACAGCTCCTGTTCCCCTCAGCCAGGTATCTAAGTGACAGGACATCTCCTGTTCCCCTCAGCCTGTAATCTATGTGACAGGACACCTCCTGTTCCCCTCAACCTGGTATCTAAGTGACAGGACAGCTCCTGTTACCCTCAGCCTGGTATCTAAGTGACAGAACAACTCCTGTTCCCCTCAGCCTGTAATCCAAGTGACAGGACACCTCCAGTTCCCCTCAACCTGGTATATAAGTGATAGGACAACTCCTGTTCCCCTCAGCCTGTAATCCAAGTGACAGGACACCTCCTGTTCCTCTCAGCCTGTTATGTAAGTGACAGGACAGCTCCAGTTCCCCTCAGCCTGGTATCTAAGTGAGAGGACACCTCCTGTTACCCTCAGACTGGTATCTAAGTGGCAGGACAGCTCCTGTTCCCCTCTGCCTGGTATCAATGTGACAGGACAGCTCCTGTTTCCCTCAGCCTGGTATCTAAGTGACAGGACAGCTGTTGATCCCCTCAGCCTGGTATCTAAGTGACAGGACATTTCCTATTCCCCTCAGCCTGGTATCTAAGTGACAGGACAGCTCCTGATCCTCTCAGCCTGGTATCTAAGTGAAAGGATAGCTCCTGCTCCCTCTCAGCCTGGTATCTAAGTGACAGGACTGCTCCTGTTTCCCTCAGCCTGGTATTCACGTGACAGGAAACCTCCTGTCGCCCTCAGTCTGGTATCTAAGTGACAGGACACCTCCTGTTCCCCTCAGCCTTGTATCTAATTGTCAGGACACCTCCTGTTCCCCTCAGCCTGGTATCAAAGTGAAAGGACAGCTCCTGTTACCCTCAGCCTGGTATCTAAGTGACAGGACAGCTCCTGTTCCCCTCAGCCAGGTATCTAAGTGACAGGACAGCTCCTGTTCCCCTCAGCCTGTAATCTATGTTACAGGACACCTCCTGTTCCCCTCAACCTGGTATCTAAGTGACAGGACACCTCCTGTTCCCCTCAACCTGGTATCTAAGTGACAGGACAACTCCTGTTCCCCTCAGCCTGTAATCCAAGTGACAGGACACCTCCTGTTCCTCTCAGCCTGTTATCTAAGTGACAGGACAGCTCCTGTTCCCCTCAGCCTGGTATCTAAGTGAGAGGACACCTCCTGTTACCCTCAGCCTGGTATCTAAGTGAAAGGACAGCTCCTGTTCCACTCTGCCTGGTATCAATGTGACAGGACAGCTCCTGCTTCCCTCAGCCTGGTATCTAAGTGACAGGACAGCTGTTCATCCCCTCAGCCTGGTATCTAAGTGACAGGACATTTCCTATTCCCCTCAGCCAGGTATCTAAGTGACAGGACAGCTCCTGATCCTCTCAGCCTGGTATCTAAGTGACAGGATAGCTCCTGTTCCCCTCAGCCTGTTATCTAAGTGACAGGACAGCTGTTATTCCCCTCTGCCTGGTATCTAATTGACAGGACACATCCTGTTCCTTCATCCTGGTTTCGAAGTGACAGTACAGCTCCTGTTTCCCTCAGTCTAGTATCTAAGTGACAGGAAACCTCCTGTTCCCCTCAGCCTGGTATCTAAGTGAAAGTACACCTCCTGTTCCTCTGACCCTGGTATCTAAGTGACAGGGCATTTCCTGTTCCCCTCAGACTGTAATCTGAGTGACAGGACAGCGCCTGATCCTCTCAGCCTGTAATCTAAGTGAAAGGACAGCTCCTGCTCCCCTCAGCCTGGTATCCACGTGACAGGAAACCTCCTGTTCCCCTCAACCTGGTATCTAAGTGACAGGACTGCTCCTGTTTCCCTCAGTCTAGTATCTAAGTGACAGGAAACCTCCTGTTCCCCTCAGCCTGGTATCTAAGTGAAAGTACACCTCCTGTTCCTCTGACCCTGGTATCTAAGTGACAGGGCATTTCCTGTTCCCCTCAGCCTGTAATCGGAGTGACAGGACAGCGCCTGATCCTCTCAGCCTGTAATCTAAGTGAAAGGACAGCTCCTGCTCCCCTCAGCCTGGTATCCACGTGACAGGAAACCTCCTGTTCCCCTCAACCTGGTATCTAAGTGACAGGACTGCTCCTGTTTCCCTCAGCCTGGTATCCACGTGACAGGAAACCTCCTGTTCCCCTCAGCCTGGTATCTAAGTGACAGGACACCTCCTGTTCCCCTCAGCCTTGTATCTAATTGTCAGGACACCTCCTGTTCCCCTCAGCCTGATATCAAAGTGAAAGGACAGCTCCTGTTACCCTCAGCCTGGTATCTAAGTGACAGGACAGCTCCTGTTCCCCTCAGCCTGTAATCTATGTGACAGCACACCTCCTGTTCCCCTCAACCTGGTATCTAAGTGACAGGACAGCTCCTGTTCCCCTCAGCCTGGTATCTAAGTGACAGAACAACTCCTGTTCCCCTCAGCCTGTAATCCAAGTGACAGGACACCTCCTGTTCCCCTCAACCTGGTATCTAAGTGACAGGACAACACCTGTTCCCCTCAGCCTGTAATCCAAGTGACAGGACACCTCCTGTTCCTCTCAGCCTGGTATCTAAGTGACAGGACACCTCCTGTTCCTCTCAGCCTGGGATCTAAGTGACAGGACATTTCCTATTCCCCTCAGCCTGGTATCTAAGTGACAGGATAGATCCTGTTCCCCTCAGCCTGTTATCTAAGTGACAGGACAGCTGTTATTCCCCTCTGCCTGGTATCTAAGTGACAGGAAACCTCCTGTTCCCCTCAGCCTGGTATCTAAGTGAAAGGACACCTCCTGTTCCTCTGACCCTGGTATCTAAGTGACAGGACATTTCCTGTTCCCCTCAGCCTGTAATCTGAGTGACAGGACAGCTCCTGATCCTCTCAGCCTGGTATCTAAGTGAAAGGACAGCTCCTGCTCCCCTCAGCCTGGTATCTAAGTGACAGGACTGCTCCTGTTTCCCTCAGCCTGGTATCCACGTGACAGGAAACCTCCTGTTCCCCTCAGCCTGGTATCTAAGTGACAGGACACCTCCTGTTCCCCTCAGCCTTGTATCTGATTGTCAGGACACCTCCTGTTACCCTCAGCCTGGTATCTAAGTGAAAGGACAGCTCCTGTTCCCCTCAGCCTGGTATCTAAGTGACAGGACAGCTCCTGATCCTCTCAGCCTGGTATCTAAGTGACAGAACAACTCCTATTCCCCTCATCCTGGTATCGAGGTGACAGGATAGATCCTGTTCCCCTCAGCCTAGTATCCAAGTGACAGGACAGCTCCTGTTCCCCTCAGCCTGTAATCGAAGTGACAGGACACCTCCTGTTCCCCTCAGCCTGGTATCTAAGTGACAGGATAGTTACTGTATCCCTCAGCCTGGTATCTAAGTGACAGGACAACTCCTGTTCCCCTCAGCCTGGTATCTAAGTGACAGGACAGCTCCTGTTCCCCTCAGCCTGGTATCTAAGTGACAGGAGAGCTCCTGTTCCCCTCAGCCTGTAATCTAAGTGACAGGACACCTCCTGTTCCCCTCAACCTGTAATCCAAGTGACAGGACACCTCCTGTTCCCCTCAACCTGGTATCTAAGTGACAGGACAGCTCCTGTTCCCCTCAGCCTGTAATCCAAGTGACAGGACACCTCCTGTTCCCCTCAACCTGGTATCTAAGTGACAGGACAACTCCTGTTCCCCTCAGCCTGTAATCCAAGTGACAGGACACCTCCTGTTCCTCTCAGCCTGTTATCTAAGAGACAGGACAGCTCCTGTTCCCCTCAGCCTGGTATCTAAGTGACAGGACACCTCCTGTTACCCTCAGCCTGGTATCAAAGTGAAAGGACAGCTCCTGTTCCCCTCAGCCTGGTATCTAAGTGACAGGACAGCTCCTGTTTCCCTCAGCCTGTTATCTAAGTGGCAGGACAGCTGTTGATCCCCTCAGCCTGCTATCTAAGTGACAGGACATTTCCTATTCCCCTCAGCCTGTAATCTAAGTGACAGGACACCTCCTGTTCCCCTCAGCCTGGTAGCTAAGTGACAGGATAGTTCCTGTTTCACTCAGCCTGGTATCTAAGTGACAGGACAACTCCAGTTCCCCTCAGCCTGTATTCTAAGTGACAGGACACCTCCTGTTCCCCTCAGCCTGGTATCTAAGTGACAGGCCAGCTCCTGTTCCCCTCAGCCTGGTATCTAAGTGACAGGAGAGCACCTGTTTCCCTCAGCCTGGTATCTAAGTGACAGGATAGTTCCTTTTCCCCTCAGCCTGGTATCTAAGTGATTGGACAACTCCTGTTCCCCTCAGCCTGTATTCTAAGTGACAGGACACCTCCTGTTCCCCTCAGCCTGGTATCTAAGTGACAGGACAGCTCCTGTTCCCCTCAGCCTGGTATCTCAGTGACAGGATAGCTCCTGCTTCCCTCAGCATGGTATCTAAGTGACAGGACACCTCCTGTTCGCCTCTGCCTGTAATCTAAGTGTCAGGACAGCTCCTGATCCTCTCAGCCTGGTATCTAAGTGACAGGACAGCACCTGTTCACCTCAGACTGGTATCTAAGTGACAGGACAGCTCCTGTTCCCCTCAGCCTGGTACATAAGTGACAGAACAGCTCCTGTTCCCCTCAGCCTTGTATCTATGTGACAGGACAGCACCTGTTCCTCTCAGACTGGTATCTAAGTGAAAGGACAGCTCCTGTTCCCCTCAGCCTGGTATCTAAGTGAAAGGACAGCTCCTGTTCCCCTCAGCCTGGTATCTAAGTGACAGGACACCTCCTGTTCCCCTCAGCCTGTAATCTGAGTGACAGGACAGCTCCTGATCCTCTCAGCCTGGTAACTAAGTGAATGGACAGCTCCTGTTCCCCTCAGCCTGGTATCTAAGTGAAAGGACAGCTCCTGTTCCCCTCAGCCTGGTATCTAAGTGACAGGACTGCTCCTGTTTCCCTCAGCCTGGTATCCACGTGACAGGGAACCTCCTGTTCCCCTCAGCCTGGTATCTAAGAGACACGACCCCTCCTGTTCCCCTCAGCCTGGTATCTAAGTGAAAGGACACCTCCTGTTCCTCTGACCCTGGTATCTAAGTGACAGGACATTTCCTGTTCCCCTCAGCCTGTAATCTGAGAGGCAGGACAGCTCCTGATCCTCTCAGCCTGGTATCTAAGTGAAAGGACAGCTCCTGCTCCCCTCAGCCTGGTATCTAAGTGACAGGACTGCTCCTGTTTGCCTCAGCCTGGTATCCACGTGACAGGAAACCTCCAGTTCCCCTCAGCCTGGTATCTAAGTGACAGGACACCGCCTGTTCCCCTCAGCCTTGTATCTATGTGACAGGACAGCACCTGTTCCTCTCAGACTGGTATCTAAGTGAAAGGACAGCTCCTGTTACCCTCAGCCTGATATCAAAGTGACAGGAATGCTCCTGTTTCCCTCAGCCTGGTATCCACGTGACAGGGAACCTCCTGTTCCCCTCAGCCTGGTAACTAAGAGACAGGACACCTCCTGTTCCCCTCAGCCTGGTATCTAAGTGAACGGACACCTCCTGATCCTCTCAGCCTGGTATCTAAGTGAAAGGACAGCTCCTGCTCCCCTCAGCCTGGTTTCTATGTGACAGGACTGCTCCTGTTTGCCTCAGCCTGGTATCCACGTGACAGGAAACCTCCAGTTCCCCTCAGCCTGGTATCTAAGTGACAGGACACCTCCTGTTCCCCTCAGCCTTGTATCTAATTGTCAGGACACCTCCTGTTCCCCTCGGCCTGGTATCAAAGTGAAAGGACAGCTCCTGTTCCCCTCAGCCTGGTATCTAAGTGACAGGACAGCTCCTGATCCTCTCAGCCTGGTATCTAAGTGACAGAACAACTCCTGTTCCCCTCATCCTGGTATCGAGGTGACAGGATAGATCCTGTTCCCCTCAGCCTTGTATCTAATTGTCAGGCCACCTCCTGTTCCCCTCAGCCTGGTATCTAAGTGAAAGGACAGCTCCTGCTCCCCTCAGCCTGGTATCTAAGTGACAGGACTGCTCCTGTTTCCCTCAGCCTGGTATCCACGTGACAGGAAACTTCCTGTTCCCCTCAGCCTGGTATCTAAGTGACAGGACACCTCCTGTTCCCCTCAGCCTGGTATCAAAGTGAAAGGACAGCTCCTGTTACCCTCAGCCTGGTATCTAAGTGACAGGACAGCTCCTGTTCCCCTCAGCCTGGTATCTAAGTGACAGGACAGCTCCTGTTCCCCTCAGCCTGTAATCTATGTGACAGGATACCTCCTGTTCCCCTCAACCTGGTATCTAAGTGACAGGACAGCTCCTGTTCCCCTCAGCCTGGTATCGAAGTGACAGAACAACTCCTGTTCCCCTCAGCCTGTAATCCAAGTGACAGGACACCTCCTGATCCCCTCAACCTGGTATCTAAGTGACAGGACAACACCTGTTCCCCTCAGCCTGTAATCCAAGTGACAGGACACCTCCTGTTCCTCTCAGCCTGGTATCTAAGTGACAGGACACCTCCTGTTCCTCTCAGCCTGTTATCTAAGTGACAGGACATTTCCTATTCCCCTCAGCCTGGTATCTAAGTGACAGGACAGCTCCTGATCCTCTCAGCCTGGTATCTAAGTGACAGGATAGCTCCTGTTCCCCTCAGCCTGTTATCTAAGTGACAGGACAGCTGTTATTCCCCTCTGCCTGGTATCTAAGTGACAGGAAACCTCCTGTTCCCCTCAGCCTGGTATCTAAGTGAAAGGACACCTCCTGTTCCTCTGACCCTGGTAGCTAAGTGGCAGGACATTTCCTGTTCCCCTCAGCCTGTAATCTGAGTGACAGGACAGCTCCTGATCCTCTCAGCCTGTTATCTAAGTGAAAGGACAGCTCCTGCTCCCCTCAGCCTGGTATCTAAGTGACAGGACTGCTCCTGTTTCCCTCAGCCTGGTATCCACGTGACAGGAAACCTCCTGTTCCCCTCAGCCTGGTATCTAAGTGACAGGACACCTCCTGTTCCCCTCAGCCTTGTATCTGATTGTCAGGACACCTCCTGTTACCCTCAGCCTGGTATCTAAGTGAAAGGACAGCTCCTGTTCCCCTCAGCCTGGTATCTAAGTGACAGGACAGCTCCTGATCCTCTCAGCCTGGTATCTAAGTGACAGAACAACTCCTGTTCCCCTCATCCTGGTATCTAGGTGACAGGATAGATCCTGTTCGCCTCAGCCTAGTATCCAAGTGACAGGACAGCTCCTGTTCCCCTCAGCCTGTAATCGAGGTGACAGGACACCTCCTGTTCCCCTCAGCCTGGTATCTAAGTGACAGGATAGTTACTGTTTCCCTCAGCCTGTTATCTAAGTGACAGGACACCTCCAGTTCCCCTCAGCCTGGTATCTAAGTGACAGGACAGCTCCTGTTCCCCTCAGCCAGGTATCTAAGTGACAGGACAGCTCCTGTTCCCCTCAGCCAGGTATCTAAGTGACAGGACAGCTCCTGTTCCCCTCAGCCTGTAATCCAAGTGACAGGACACCTCCTGTTCCTCTCAACCTGTAATCCAAGTGACAGGACACCTCCTGTTCCCCTCAACCTGGTATCTAAGTGACAGGACAGCGCCTGTTCCCCTCAGCCTGTAATCCAAGTGACAGGACACCTCCTGTTCCCCTCAACCTGGTATCTAAGTGACAGGACATCTCCTGTTCCCCTCAGCCTGTAATCCAAGTGACAGGACACCTCCTGTTCCTCTCAGCCTGTTATCTAAGAGACAGGACAGCTCCTGTTCCCCTCAGCCTGGTATCTAAGTGACAGGACACCTCCTGTTACCCTCAGCCTGGTATCTAAGTGAAAGGACAGCTTCTGTTCCCCTCAGCCTGGTATCTAAGTGACAGGACACCTCCTGTTACCCTCAGCCTTGTATCTAAGTGAAAGGACAGCTTCTGTTGCCCTCAGCCTGGTATCTAAGTGACAGGACAGCTCCTGTTTCCCTCAGCCTGTTATCTAAGTGGCAGGACAGCTGTTGATCCCCTCAGCCTGCTATCTAAGTGACAGGACATTTCCTATTCCCCTCAGCCTGGTATCTAAGTGACAGGACAACTGCTGTTCCCCTCAGCCTTTTATCTAAGTGACAGGACAGCACCTGTTGTCCTCAGACTGGTATCTAAGTGACTGGACAGCACCTGTTCCCCTCAGCCTGGTATCGAAGTGGCAGGACAGCACCTGTTTCCCTCAGCCTGGTATCTAAGTGACCGGACAGCTCTTGATCCTCTCAGCCTGGTATCTAAGTGACAGGACAGCTCCTGTTCCCCTCAGCCTGTAATCTAAGTGACAGGACACCTCCTGTTCCCCTCAGCCTGGTAGCTAAGTGACAGGATAGTTCCTGTTTCCCTCAGCCTGGTATCTAAGTGACAGGACAACTCCAGTTCCCCTCAGCCTGTATTCTAAGTGACAGGACACATCCTGATCCTCTCAGCCTGGTATCTAAGTGACAGAACAACTCCTGTTCCCCTCATCCTGGTATCTAGGTGACAGGATAGATCCTGTTCGCCTCAGCCTAGTATCCAAGTGACAGGACAGCTCCTGTTCCCCTCAGCCTGTAATCGAGGTGACAGGACACCTCCTGTTCCCCTCAGCCTGGTATCTAAGTGACAGGATAGTTACTGTTTCCCTCAGCCTGTTATCTAAGTGACAGGACACCTCCAGTTCCCCTCAGCCTGGTATCTAAGTGACAGGACAGCTCCTGTTCCCCTCAGCCAGGTATCTAAGTGACAGGACAGCTCCTGTTCCCCTCAGCCTGTAATCCAAGTGACAGGACACCTCCTGTTCCTCTCAACCTGTAATCCAAGTGACAGGACACCTCCTGTTCCCATCAACCTGGTATCTAAGTGACAGGACAGCTCCTGTTCCCCTCAGCCTGTAATCCAAGTGACAGGACACCTCCTGTTCCCCTCAACCTGGTATCTAAGTGACAGGACATCTCCTGTTCCCCTCAGCCTGTAATCCAAGTGACAGGACACCTCCTGTTCCTCTCAGCCTGTTATCTAAGAGACAGGACAGCTCCTGTTCCCCTCAGCCTGGTATCTAAGTGACAGGACACCTCCTGTTACCCTCAGCCTGGTATCTAAGTGAAAGGACAGCTTCTGTTCCCCTCAGCCTGGTATCTAAGTGACAGGACACCTCCTGTTACCCTCAGCCTGGTATCTAAGTGAAAGGACAGCTTCTGTTGCCCTCAGCCTGGTATCTAAGTGACTGGACAGCTCCTGTTTCCCTCAGCCTGTTATCTAAGTGGCAGGACAGCTGTTGATCCCCTCAGCCTGCTATCTAAGTGACAGGACATTTCCTATTCCCCTCAGCCTGGTATCTAAGTGACAGGACAACTGCTGTTCCCCTCAGCCTTTTATCTAAGTGACAGGACAGCACCTGTTGTCCTCAGACTGGTATCTAAGTGACTGGACAGCACCTGTTCCCCTCAGCCTAGTATCGAAGTGGCAGGAAAGCACCTGTTTCCCTCAGCCTGGTATCTAAGTGACCGGACAGCTCCTGATCCTCTCAGCCTGGTATCTAAGTGACAGGACAGCTCCTGTTCCCCTCAGCCTGTAATCTAAGTGACAGGACACCTCCTGTTCCCCTCAGCCTGGTAGCTAAGTGACAGGATAGTTCCTGTTTCCCTCAGCCTGGTATCTAAGTGACAGGACAACTCCAGTTCCCCTCAGCCTGTATTCTAAGTGACAGGACACATCCTGTTCCCCTCAGCCTGGTATCTAAGTGACAGGACAGCTCCTGTTCACCTCAGCCTGGTATCTAAGTGACAGGACAGCACCTGTTTCCCTCAGCCTGGTATCTAAGTGACCGGACAGCTCCTGATCCTCTCAGGCTGGTATCTAAGTGACAGGACAGCTCCTGTTCCCCTCAGCCTGTAATCTAAGTGACAGGACACCTCCTGTTCCCCTCAGCCTGGTAGCTAAGTGACAGGATAGTTCCTGTTTCCCTCAGCCTGGTATCTAAGTGACAGGACAACTCCAGTTCCCCTCAGCCTGTATTCTAAGTGACAGGACAGCTCCTGTTCCCCTCAGCCTGTAATCCAAGTGACAGGACACCTCCTGTTACCCTCAGCCTGGTATCAAAGTGAAAGGACAGCTCCTGTTACCCTCAGCCTGGTATCTAAGTGAAAGGACAGCTCCTGCTCCCCTCAGCCTGGTATCTAAGTGACAGGACTGCTCCTGTTTCCCTCAGCCTGGTATCCACGTGATAGGAAACCTCCTGTTCCCCTCAGCCTGGTATATATGTGACAGGACAACTCCTGTTCCCCTCAGCCTTGTATCTAATTGTCAGGACACCTCCTGTTCCCCTCAGCCTGGTATCAAAGTGAAAGGACAGCTCCTGTTAGCCTCAGCCTGGTATCTAAGTGACAGGACAGCTCCTGTTCCCCTCAGCCTGGTATCTAAGTGCCAGGACAGCTCCTGTTCCCCTCAGCCTGTAATCTATGTGACAGGACACCTCCTGTTCCCCTCAACCTGGTATCTAAGTGACCGGACAGCTCCTGTTCCCCTCAGCATGGTATCGAAGTGACAGAACAACTCCTGTTCCCCTCAGCCTGTAATCCAAGTGACAGGACACCTCCTGTTCCCCTCAACCTGGTATCTAAGTGACAGGACAACACCTGTTCCCCTCAGCCTGTAATCCAAGTGACAGGACACCTCCTGTTCCTCTCAGCCTGGTATCTAAGTGACAGGACACCTCCTGTTCCTCTCAGCCTGTTATCTAAGTGACAGGACATTTCCTATTCCCCTCAGCCTGGTATCTAAGTGACAGGACAGCTACTGATCCTCTCAGCCTGGTATCTAAGTGACAGGATAGCTCCTGTTCCCCTCAGCCTGTTATCTAAGTGACAGGACAGCTGTTATTCCCCTCTGCCTGGTATCTAAGTGACAGGAAACCTCCTGTTCCCCTCAGCCTGGTATCTAAGTGAAAGGACACCTCCTGTTCCTCTGACCCTGGTATCTAAGTGGCAGGACATTTCCTGTTCTCCTCAGCCTGTAATCTGAGTGACAGGACAGCTCCTGATCCTCTCAGCCTGGTATCTAAGTGAAAGGACAGCTCCTGCTCCCCTCAGCCTGGTATCTAAGTGACAGGACTGCTCCTGTTTCCCTCAGCCTGGTATCTAAGTGACAGGACACCTCCTGTTCCCCTCAGCCTGGTATCTAAGTGTCAGGACACCTCCTGTTCCCCTCAGCCTGGTATGAAAGTGAAGGGACAGCTCCTGTTCCCCTCAGCCTGGTATCTAAGTGACAGGACAGCTCCTGATCCTCTCAGCCTGGTATCTAAGTGACAGAACAACTCCTGTTCCCCTCATCCATGTATCTAGGTGACAGGATAGATCCTGTTCCCCTCAGCCTAGTATCCAAGTGACAGGACAGCTCCTGTTCCCCTCAGCCTGTAATCGAAGTGACAGGACACCTCCTGTTCCCCTCAGCCTGGTATCTAAGTGACAGGATAGTTACTGTTTCCCTCAGCCTGTTATCTAAGTGACAGGACACCTCCTGTTCCCCTCAGCCTGGTATCTAAGTGACAGGACAGCTCCTGTTCCCCTCAGCCTGGTATCTAAGTGACAGGACAGCTCCTGTTCCCCTCAGCCTGTAATCCAAGTGACAGGACACCTCCTGTTCCCCTCAACCTGTAATCCAAGTGACAGGACACCTCCTGTTCCCCTCAACCTGGTATCTAAGTGACAGGACAACTCCTGTTCCCCTCAGCCTGTAATCCAAGTGACAGGACACCTCCTGTTCCTCTCAGCCTGTTATCTAAGAGACAGGACACCTCCTGTTCCCCTCAGCCTGGTATCTAAGTGACAGGACACCTCCTGTTACCCTCAGCCTGGTATCTAAGTGAAAGGACAGCTTCTGTTCCCCTCAGCCTGGTATCTAAGTGACAGGACACCTCCTGTTACCCTCAGCCTGGTATCTAAGTGAAAGGACAGCTTCTGTTCCCCTCAGCCTGGTATCTAAGTGACAGGACAGCTCCTGTTTCCCTCAGCCTTTTATCTAAGTGGCAGGACAGCTGTTGATCCCCTCAGCCTGCTATCTAAGTGACAGGACATTTCCTATTCCCCTCAGCCTGGTATCTAAGTGACAGGACAACTGCTGTTCCCCTCAGCCTTTTATCTAAGTGACAGGACAGCACCTGTTGTCCTCAGACTGGTATCTAAGTGACTGGACAGCACCTGTTCCCCTCAGCCTGGTATCGAAGTGGCAGGACAGCACCTGTTTCCCTCAGCCTGGTATCTAAGTGACCGGACAGCTCCTGATCCTCTCAGCCTGGTATCTAAGTGACAGGACAGCTCCTGTTCCCCTCAGCCTGTAATCTAAGTGACAGGACACCTCCTGTTCCCCTCAGCCTGGTAGCTAAGTGACAGGATAGTTCCTGTTTCCCTCAGCCTGGTATCTAAGTGACAGGACAACTGCAGTTCCCCTCAGCCTGTATTCTAAGTGACAGGACATCTCCTGTTCCCCTCAGCCTGGTATCTAAGTGACAGGACAGCTCCTGTTTACCTCAGCCTGGTATCTAAGTGACAGGACAGCACCTGTTTCCCTCAGCCTGGTATCTAAGTGACCGGACAGCTCCTGATCCTCTCAGGCTGGTATCTAAGTGACAGGACAGCTCCTGTTCCCCTCAGCCTGTAATCTAAGTGACAGGACACCTCCTGTTCCCCTCAGCCTGGTAGCTAAGTGACAGGATAGTTCCTGTTTCCCTCAGCCTGGTATCTAAGTGACAGGACAACTCCAGTTCCCCTCAGCCTGTATTCTAAGTGACAGGACAGCTCCTGTTCCCCTCAGCCTGTAATCCAAGTGACAGGACACCTCCTGTTCCCCTCAACCTGTAATCCAAGTGACAGGACACCTCCTGTTCCCCTCAACCTGGTATCTAAGTGACAGGACAGCTCCTGTTCCCCTCAGCCTGTAATCCAAGTGACAGGACACCTCCTGTTCCCCTCAACCTGGTATCTAAGTGACAGGACAACTCCTGTTCCCCTCAGCCTGTAATCCAAGTGACAGGACACCTCCTGTTCCTCTCAGCCTGTTATCTAAGAGACAGGACTGCTCTTGTTCCCCTCAGCCTGGTATCTAAGTGACAGGACACCTCCTGTTACCCTCAGCCTGGTATCTAAGTGAAAGGACAGCTCCTGTTCCCCTCAGCCTGTTATCTAAGAGACAGGACTGCTCTTGTTCCCCTCAGCCTGGTATCTAAGTGACAGGACACCTCCTGTTACCCTCAGCCTGGTATCTAAGTGACAGGACACCTCCTGTTTCCCTCAGCCTGGTATCTAAGTGACCGGACAGCTCCTGATCCTCTCAGGCTGGTATCTAAGTGACAGGACAGCTCCTGTTCCCCTCAGCCTGTAATCTAAGTGACAGGACACCTCCTGTTCCCCTCAGCCTGGTAGCTAAGTGACAGGATAGTTCCTGTTTCCCTCAGCCTGGTATCTAAGTGACAGGACAACTCCAGTTCCCCTCAGCCTGTATTCTAAGTGACAGGACAGCTCCTGTTCCCCTCAGCCTGTAATCCAAGTGACAGGACACCTCCTGTTCCCCTCAACCTGTAATCCAAGTGACAGGACACCTCCTGTTCCCCTCAACCTGGTATCTAAGTGACAGGACAGCTCCTGTTCCCCTCAGCCTGTAATCCAAGTGACAGGACACCTCATGTTCCCCTCAACCTGGTATCTAAGTGACAGGACAACTCCTGTTCCCCTCAGCCTGTAATCCAAGTGACAGGACACCTCCTGTTCCTCTCAGCCTGTTATCTAAGAGACAGGACTGCTCTTGTTCCCCTCAGCCTGGTATCTAAGTGACAGGACACCTCCTGTTACCCTCAGCCTGGTATCTAAGTGAAAGGACAGCTCCTGTTCCCCTCAGCCTGGTATCTAAGTGACAGGACATTTCCTATTCCCCTCAGCCTGGTATCTAAGTGACAGGACAACTGCTGTTCCCTTCAGCCTTATATCTAAGTGACAGGACAGCACCTGTTGTCCTCAGGCAGGTATCTAAGTGACAGGACACCTCCTGTTCCCCTCAACCTGGTATCTAAGTGACAGGACAACACCTGTTCCCCTCAGGCTGTAATCCAAGTGACAGGGCACCTCCTGTTCCTCTCAGCCTGGTATCTAAGTGACAGGACACCTCCTGTTCCTCTCAGCCTGTTATCTAAGTGACAGGACATTTCCTATTCCCCTCAGCCTGGTATCTAAGTGACAGGACAGCTCCTGATCCTCTCAGCCTGGTATCTAAGTGACAGGATAGCTCCTGTTCCCCTCAGCCTGTTATCTAAGTGACAGGACAGCTGTTATTCCCCTCTGCCTGGTATCTAAGTGACAGGAAACCTCCTGTTCCCCTCAGCCTGGTATCTAAGTGAAAGGACACCTCCTGTTCCTCTGACCCTGGTATCTAAGTGGCAGGACATTTCCTGTTCCCCTCAGCCTGTAATCTGAGTGACAGGACAGCTCCTGATCCTCTCAGCCTGGTATCTAAGTGAAAGGACAGCTCCTGCTCCCCTCAGCCTGGTATCTAAGTGACAGGACTGCTCCTGTTTCCCTCAGCCTGGTATCCACGTGACAGGAAAACTCCTGTTCCCCTCAGCCTGGTATCTAAGTGACAGGACACCTCCTGTTCCCCTCAGCCTTGTATCTGATTGTCAGGACACCTCCTGTTACCCTCAGCCTGGTATCTAAGTGAAAGGACAGCTCCTGTTCCCCTCAGCCTGGTATCTAAGTGACAGGACAGCTCCTGATCCTCTCAGCCTGGTATCTAAGTGACAGAACAACTCCTGTTCCCCTCATCCTGGTATCTAGGTGACAGGATAGATCCTGTTCCCCTCAGCCTAGTATCCAAGTGACAGGACAGCTCCTGTTCCCCTCAGCCTGTAATCGAAGTGACAGGACACCTCCTGTTCCCCTCAGCCTGGTATCTAAGTGACAGGATAGTTACTGTTTCCCTCAGCCTGTTATCTAAGTGACAGGACACCTCCTGTTCCCCTCAGCCTGGTATCTAAGTGACAGGACAGCTCCTGTTCCCCTCAGCCTGGTATCTAAGTGACAGGACAGCTTCTGTTCCCCTCAGCCTGTAATCCAAGTGACAGGACACCTCCTGTTCCCCTCAAACTGTAATCCAAGTGACAGGACACCTCCTGTTCCCCTCAACCTGGTATCTAAGTGACAGGACAGCTCCTGTTCCCCTCAGCCTGTAATCCAAGTGACAGGACACCTCCTGTTCCCCTCAACCTGGTATCTAAGTGACAGGACAACTCCTGTTCCCCTCAGCCTGTAATCCAAGTGACAGGACACCTTCTGTTCCTCTCAGCCTGTTATCTAAGAGACAGGACAGCTCCTGTTCCCCTCAGCCTGGTATCTAAGTGACAGGACACCTCCTGTTACCCTCAGCCTGGTATCTAAGTGAAAGGACAGCTTCTGTTCCCCTCAGCCTGGTATCTAAGTGACAGGACACCTCCTGTTACCCTCAGCCTGGTATCTAAGTGAAAGGACAGCTTCTGTTCCCCTCAGCCTGGTTTCTAAGTGACAGGACAGCTCCTGTTTCCCTCAGCCTGTTATCTAAGTGGCAGGACAGCTGTTGATCCCCTCAGCCTGCTATCTAAGTGACAGGACATTTCCTATTCCCCTCAGCCTGGTATCTAAGTGACAGGACAACTGCTGTTCCCCTCAGCCTTTTATCTAAGTGACAGGACAGCACCTGTTGTCCTCAGACTGGTATCTAAGTGACTGGACAGCACCTGTTCCCCTCAGCCTGGTATCGAAGTGGCAGGACAGCACCTGTTTCCCTCAGCCTGGTATCTAAGTGACCGGACAGCTCCTGATCCTCTCAGCCTGGTATCTAAGTGACAGGACAGCTCCTGTTCCCCTCAGCCTGTAATCTAAGTGACAGGACACCTCCTGTTCCCCTCAGCCTGGTAGCTAAGTGACAGGATAGTTCCTGTTTCCCTCAGCCTGGTATCTAAGTGACAGGACAACTCCAGTTCCCCTCAGCCTGTATTCTAAGTGACAGGACACCTCCTGTTCCCCTCAGCCTGGTATCTAAGTGACAGGACAGCTCCTGTTCACCTCAGCCTGGTATCTAAGTGACAGGACAGCAGCTGTTTCCCTCAGCCTGGTATCTAAGTGACCGGACAGCTCCTGATCCTCTCAGGCTGGTATCTAAGTGACAGGACAGCTCCTGTTCCCCTCAGCCTGTAATCTAAGTGACAGGACACCTCCTGTTCCCCTCAACCTGTAATCCAAGTGACAGGACACCTCCTGTTCCCCTCAACCTGGTATCTAAGTGACAGGACAGCTCCTGTTCCCCTCAGCCTGTAATCCAAGTGACAGGACACCTCCTGTTCCCCTCAACCTGGTATCTAAGTGACAGGACAACTCCTGTTCCCCTCAGCCTGTAATCCAAGTGACAGGACCCCTCCTGTTCCTCTCAGCCTGTTATCTAAGAGACAGGACAGCTCCTGTTCCCCTCAGCCTGGTATCTAAGTGACAGGACACCTCCTGTTACCCTCAGCCTGGTATCTAAGTGAAAGGACAGCTCCTGTTCCCCTCAGCCTGGTATCTAAGTGACAGGACAGCTCCTGTTTCCCTCAGCCTGTTATCTAAGTGGCAGGACAGCTGTTGATCCCCTCAGCCTGCTATCTAAGTGACAGGACATTTCCTATTCCCCTCAGCCTGGTATCTAAGTGACAGGACAACTGCTGTTCCCTTCAGCCTTTTATCTAAGTGACAGGACAGCACCTGTTGTCCTCAGGCAGGTATCTAAGTGACTGGACAGCACCTGTTCCCCTCAGCCTGGTATCGAAGTGGCAGGACAGCACCTGTTTCCCTCAGCCTGGTATCTAAGTGACCGGACAGCTCCTGATCCTCTCAGCCTGGTATCTAAGTGACAGGACACCTCCTGTTCCCCTCAGCCTGTAATCTAAGTGACAGGACACCTCCTGTTCCCCTCAGCCTGGTAGCTAAGTGACAGGATAGTTCCTGTTTCCCTCAGCCTGGTATCTAAGTGACAGGACAACTCCAGTTCCCCTCAGCCTGTATTCTAAGTGACAGGACACCTCCTGTTCCCCTCAGCCTAGTATCTAAGTGACAGGACAGCTCCTGTTCCCCTCAGCCTGGTATCTTAGTGACAGGAGAGCACATGTTTCCCTCAGCCTGGTATCTAAGTGACAGGATAGTTCCTTTTCCCCTCAGCCTGGTATCTAAGTGATTGGACAACTCCTGTTCCCCTCAGCCTGTATTCTAAGTGACAGGACACCTCCTGTTCCCCTCAGCCTGGTATCTAAGTGACAGGACAGCTCCTGTTCCCCTCAGCCTGGTATCTCAGTGACAGGATAGCTCCTGCTTCCCTCAGCATGGTATCTAAGTGACAGGACACCTCCTGTTCGCCTCTGCCTGCAATCTAAGTGACAGGACAGCACCTGTTTCCCTCAGCCTGGTATCTAAGTGACCGGACAGCTCCTGATCCTCTCAGCCTGGTATCTAAGTGACAGGACAGCTCCTGTTCCCCTCAGCCTGTAATTTAAGTGACAGGACACCTCCTGTTCCCCTCAGCCTGGTAGCTAAGTGACAGGATAGTTCCTGTTTCCCTCAGCCTGGTATCTAAGTGACAGGACAACTCCAGTTCCCCTCAGCCTGTATTCTAAGTGACAGGACAGCTCCTGTTCCCCTCAGCCTGTAATCTAAGTGACAGGACACCTCCTGTTCCCCTCAACCTGTAATCCAAGTGACAGGACACCTCCTGTTCCCCTCAACCTGGTATCTAAGTGACAGGACAGCTCCTGTTCCCCTCAACCTGTAATCCAAGTGACAGGACACCTCCTGTTCCCCTCAACCTGGTATCTAAGTGACAGGACAGCTCCTGTTCCCCTCAGCCTGTAATCCAAGTGACAGGACACCTCCTGTTCCCCTCAACCTGGTATCTAAGTGACAGGACAACTCCTGTTCCCCTCAGCCTGTAATCCAAGTGACAGGACACCTCCTGTTCCTCTCAGCCTGTTATCTAAGAGACAGGACAGCTCCTGTTCCCCTCAGCCTGGTATCTAAGTGACAGGACAACTGCTGTTCCCTTCAGCCTTTTATCTAAGTGGCAGGACAGCACCTGTTTCCCTCAGCCTGGTATCTAAGTGACCGGACAGCTCCTGATCCTCTCAGCCTGGTATCTAAGTGACAGGACAGCTCCTGTTCCCCACAGCCTGTAATCTAAGTGACAGGACACCTCCTGTTCCCCTCAGCCTGGTAGCTAAGTGACAGGATAGTTCCTGTTTCCCTCAGCCTGGTATCTAAGTGACAGGACAACTCCAGTTCCCCTCAGCCTGTATTCTAAGTGACAGGACACCTCCTGTTCCCCTCAGCCTGTAATCTAAGTGACAGGACACCTCCTGTTTCCCTCAGCCTGGTATCTAAGTGACAGGATAGTTCCTTTTACCCTCAGCCTGGTATCTAAGTGATTGGACAACTCCTGTTCCCCTCAGCCTGTATTCTAAGTGACAGGACACCTCCTGTTCCCCTCAGCCTGGTATCTAAGTGACAGGACAGCTCCTGTTCCCCTCAGCCTGGTATCCCAGTGACAGGATAGCTCCTGCTTCCCTCAGCATGGTATCTAAGTGACAGGACACCTCCTGTTCCCCTCTGCCTGCAATCTAAGTGTCAGGACAGCTCCTGATCCTCTCAGCCTGGTATCTAAGTGACAGGACAGCACCTGTTCACCTCAGACTGGTATCTAAGTGACAGGACAGCTCCTGTTCCCCTCAGCCTGGTACATAAGTGACAGAACAGCTCCTGTTCCCCTCAGCCTTGTATCTATGTGACAGGACAGCACCTGTTCCTCTCAGACTGGTATCTAAGTGAAAGGACAGCTCCTGTTCCCCTCAGCCTGGTATCTAAGTGAAAGGACAGCTCCTGTTCCCCTCAGCCTGGTATCTAAGTGACAGGACACCTCCTGTTCCCCTCAGCCTGTAATCTGAGTGACAGGACAGCTCCTGATCCTCTCAGCCTGGTAACTAAGTGAATGCACAGCTCCTGTTCCCCTCAGCCTGGTATCTAAGTGAAAGGACAGCTCCTGTTCCCCTCAGCCTGGTATCTAAGTGACAGGACTGCTCCTGTTTCCCTCAGCCTGGTATCCACGTGACAGGGAACCTCCTGTTCCCCTCAGCCTGGTATCTAAGAGACAGGACACCTCCTGTTCCCCTCAGCCTGGTATCTAAGTGAAAGGACACCTCCTGTTCCTCTGACCCTGGTATCTAAGTGACAGGACATTTCCTGTTCCCCTCAGCCTGTAATCTGAGAGACAGGACAGCTCCTGATCCTCTCAGCCTGGTATCTAAGTGAAAGGACAGCTCCTGCTCCCCTCAGCCTGGTATCTAAGTGACAGGACTGCTCCTGTTTGCCTCAGCCTGGTATCCACGTGACAGGAAACCTCCAGTTCCCCTCAGCCTGGTATCTAAGTGACAGGACACCTCCTGTTCCCCTCAGCCTTGTATCTAATTGTCAGGACACCTCCTGTTCCCCTCAGCCTTGTATCTATGTGTCAGGACAGCACCTGTTCCTCTCAGACTGGTATCTAAGTGCAAGGACAGCTCCTGTTCCCCTCAGCCTGGTATCTAATTGACAGGAATGCTCCTGTTTCCCTCAGCCTGGTATCCACGTGACAGGGAACCTCCTGTTCCCCTCAGCCTGGTAACTAAGAGACAGGACAGCTCCTGTTCCCCTCAGCCTGGTATCTAAGTGAAAGGACACCTCCTGTTCCTCTGACCCTGGTAGCTAAGTGACAGGACATTTCCTGTTCCCCTCAGCCTGTAATCTGAGAGACAGGACAGCTCCTGATCCTCTCAGCCTGGTATCTAAGAGAAAGGACAGCTCCTGCTCCCCTCAGCCTGGTTTCTAAGTGACAGGACTGCTCCTGTTTGCCTCAGCCTGGTATCCACGTGACAGGAAACCTCCAGTTCCCCTCAGCCTGGTGTCTAAGTGACAGGACACCTCCTGTTCCCCTCAGCCTTGTATCTAATTGTCAGGACACCTCCTGTTCCCCTCAGCCTGGTATCAAAGTGAAAGGACAGCTCCTGTTACCCTCAGCCTGGTATCTAAGTGAAAGGACAGCTCCTGCTCCCCTCAGCCTGGTATCTAAGTGACAGGACTGCTCCTGTTTCCCTCAGCCTGGTATCCACGTGACAGGAAACCTCCTGTTCCCCTCAGCCTGGTATCTAAGTGACAGGACACCTCCTGTTCCCCTCAGCCTTGTATCTAATTGTCAGGACACCTCCTGTTCCCCTCAGCCTGGTATCAAAGTGAAAGGACAGCTCCTGTTACCCTCAGCCTGGTATCTAAGTGACAGGACAGCTCCTGTTCCCCTCAGCCTGGTATCTAAGTGACAGGACAGCTCCTGTTCCCCTCAGCCTGTAATCTATGTGACAGGACACCTCCTGTTCCCCTCAACCTGGTATCTAAGTGACAGGACAGCTCCTGTTCCCCTCAGCCTGGTATCTAAGTGACAGAACAACTCCTGTTCCCCTCAGCCTGTAATCCAAGTGACAGGACACCTCCTGTTCCCCTCAACCTGGTATCTAAGTGACAGGACAACACCTGTTCCCCTCAGCCTGTAATCCAAGTGACAGGACACCTCCTGTTCCTCTCAGCCTGGTATCTAAGTGACAGGACACCTCCTGTTCCTCTCAGCCTGGTATCTATGTGACAGGACATTTCCTATTCCCCTCAGCCTGGTATCTAAGTGACAGGATAGCTCCTGATCCTCTCAGCCTGGTATCTAAGTGACAGGATAGCTCCTGTTCCCCTCAGCCTGTTATCTAAGTGACAGGACAGCTGTTATTCCCCTCTGCCTGGTATCTAAGTGACAGGAAACCTCCTGTTCCCCTCAGCCTGGTATCTAAGTGAAAGGACACCTCCTGTTCCTCTGACCCTGGTATCTAAGTGACAGGACATTTCCTGTTCCCCTCAGCCTGTAATCTGAGTGACAGGACAGCTCCTGATCCTCTAAGCCTGGTATCTAATTGAAAGGACAGCTCCTGCTCCCCTCAGCCTGGTATCTAAGTGACAGGACTGCTCCTGTTTCCCTCAGCCTGGTATCCACGTGACAGGAAACCTCCTGTTCCCCTCAGCCTGGTATCTAAGTGACAGGACACCTCCTGTTCCCCTCAGCCTTGTATCTGATTGTCAGGACACCTCCTGTTACCCTCAGCCTGGTATCTAAGTGAAAGGACAGCTCCTGTTCCCCTCAGCCTGGTATCTAAGTGACAGGACAGCTCCTGATCCTCTCAGCCTGGTATCTAAGTGACAGAACAACTCCTGTTCCCCTCATCCTGGTATCTAGGTGACAGGATAGATCCTGTTCCTCTCAGCCTAGTATCCAAGTGACAGGACAGCTCTTGTTCCCCTCAGTCTGTAATCGAAGTGACAGGACACCTCCTGTTCCCCTCAGCCTGGTATCTAAGTGACAGGATAGTTACTGTTTCCCTCAGCCTGGTATCTAAGTGACAGGACAACTCCTGTTCCCCTCAGCCTGGTATCTAAGTGACAGGACAGCTCCTGTTCCCCTCAGCCTGGTATCTAAGTGACAGGACAGCTCCTGTTCCCCTCAGCCTTGTATCTAATTGTCAGGACACCTCCTGTTCCCCTCAGCCTGGTATCAAAGTGAAAGGACAGCTCCTGTTACCCTCAGCCTGGTATCTAAGTGAAAGGACAGCTCCTGCTCCCCTCAGCCTGGTACCTAAGTGACAGAACAGCTCCTGTTCCCCTCAGCCTTGTATCTATGTGACAGGACAGCACCTGTTCCTCTCAGACTGGTATCTAAGTGAAAGGACAGCTCCTGTTCCCCTCAGCCTGGTATCTAAGAGAAAGGACAGCTCCTGCTCCCCTCAGCCTGGTTTCTAAGTGACAGGACTGCTCCTGTTTGCCTCAGCCTGGTATCCACGTGACAGGAAACCTCCAGTTCCCCTCAGCCTGGTGTCTAAGTGACAGGACACCTCCTGTTCCCCTCAGCCTTGTATCTAATTGTCAGGACACCTCCTGTTCCCCTCAGCCTGGTATCAAAGTGAAAGGACAGCTCCTGTTACCCTCAGTCTGGTATCTAAGTGAAAGGACAGCTCCTGCTCCCCTCAGCCTGGTATCTAAGTGACAGGACTGCTCCTGTTTCCCTCAGCCTGGTATCCACGTGACAGGAAACCTCCTGTTCCCCTCAGCCTGGTATCTAAGTGACAGGACACCTCCTGTTCCCCTCAGCCTTGTATCTAATTGTCAGGACACCTCCTGTTCCCCTCAGCCTGGTATCAAAGTGAAAGGACAGCTCCTGTTACCCTCAGCCTGGTATCTAAGTGACAGGACAGCTCCTGTTCCCCTCAGCCTGGTATCTAAGTGACAGGACAGCTCCTGTTCCCCTCAGCCTGTAATCTATGTGACAGGACACCTCCTGTTCCCCTCAACCTGGTATCTAAGTGACAGGACAGCTCCTGTTCCCCTCAGCCTGGTATCTAAGTGACAGAACAACTCCTGTTCCCCTCAGCCTGTAATCCAAGTGACAGGACACCTCCTGTTCCCCTCAACCTGGTATCTAAGTGACAGGACAACACCTGTTCCCCTCAGCCTGTAATCCAAGTGACAGGACACCTCCTGTTCCTCTCAGCCTGGTATCTAAGTGACAGGACACCTCCTGTTCCTCTCAGCCTGGTATCTAAGTGACAGGACATTTCCTATTCCCCTCAGCCTGCTATCTAAGTGACAGGATAGCTCCTTATCCTCTCAGCCTGGTATCTAAGTGACAGGATAGCTCCTGTTCCCCTCAGCCTGTTATCTAAGTGACAGGACAGCTGTTATTCCCCTCTGCCTGGTATCTAAGTGAGAGGAAACCTCCTGTTCCCCTCAGCCTGGTATCTAAGTGAAAGGACACCTCCTGTTCCTCTGACCCTGGTATCTAAGTGACAGGACATTTCCTGTTCCCCTCAGCCTGTAATCTGAGTGACAGGACAGCTCCTGATCCTCTACGCCTGGTATCTAATTGAAAGGACAGCTCCTGCTCCCCTCAGCCTGGTATCTAAGTGACAGGACTGCTCCTGTTTCCCTCAGCCTGGTATCCACGTGACAGGAAACCTCCTGTTCCCCTCAGCCTGGTATCTAAGTGACAGGACACCTCCTGTTCCCCTCAGCCTTGTATCTGATTGTCAGGACACCGCCTGTTACCCTCAGCCTGGTATCTAAGTGAAAGGACAGCTCCTGTTCCCCTCAGCCTGGTATCTAAGTGACAGGACAGCTCCTGATCCTCTCAGCCTGGTATCTAAGTGACAGAACAACTCCTGTTCCCCTCATCCTGGTATCTAGGTGACAGGATAGATCCTGTTCCTCTCAGCCTAGTATCCAAGTGACAGGACAGCTCCTGTTCCCCTCAGCCTGTAATCGAAGTGACAGGACACCTCCTGTTCCCCTCAGCCTGGTATCTAAGTGACAGGATAGTTACTGTTTCCCTCAGCCTGGTATCTAAGTGACAGGACAACTCCTGTTCCCCTCAGCCTGGTATCTAAGTGACAGGACAGCTCCTGTTCCCCTCAGCCTGGTATCTAAGTGACAGGACAGCTCCTGTTCCCCTCAGCCTGTAATCTAAGTGACAGGACACCTCCTGTTCCCCTCAACCTGTAATCCAAGTGACAGGACACCTCCTGTTCCCCTCAACCTGGTATCTAAGTGACAGGACAGCTCCTGTTCCCCTCAGCCTGTAATCCAAGTGACAGGACACCTCCTGTTCCCCTCAACCTGGTATCTAAGTGACAGGACAGCTCCTGTTCCCCTCAGCCTGTAATCCAAGTGACAGGACACCTCCTGTTCCTCTCAGCCTGTTATCTAAGAGACAGGACAGCTCCTGTTCCCCTCAGCCTGGTATCTAAGTGACAGGACACCTCCTGTTAACCTCAGCCTGGTATCTAAGTGAAAGGACAGCTCCTGTTCCCCTCAGCCTGGTTTCTAAGTGACAGGACAGCTCCTGTTTCCCTCAGCCTGTTATTTAAGTGGCAGGACAGCTGTTGATCCCCTCAGCCTGCTATCTAAGTGACAGGACATTTCCTATTCCCCTCAGCCTGGTATCTAAGTGACAGGACAACTGCTGTTCCCCTCAGCCTTTTATCTAAGTGACAGGACAGCACCTGTTGCCCTCAGGCAGGTATCTAAGTGACTGGACAGCACCTGTTCCCCTCAGCCTGGTATCGAAGTGGCAGGACAGCACCTGTTTCCCTCAGCCTGGTATCTAAGTGACCGGACAGCTCCTGATCCTCTCAGCCTGGTATCTAAGTGACAGGACAGCTCCTGTTCCCCTCAGCCTGTAATCTAAGTGACAGGACACCTCCTGTTCCCCTCAGCCTGGTATCTAAGTGACAGGATAGTTTATGTTTCCCTCAGCCTGGTATCTAAGTGACAGGACAACTCCAGTTCCCCTCAGCCTGTATTCTAAGTGACAGGACACCTCCTGTTCCCCTCAGCCTGGTATCTAAGTGACAGGACAGCTCCTGTTCCCCTCAGCCTGGTATCTAAGTGACAGGAGAGCACCTGTTTCCCTCAGCCTAGTATCTAAGTGACAGGATAGTTCCTTTTCCCCTCAGCCTGGTATCTAAGTGATTGGACAACTCCTGTTCCCCTCAGCCTGTATTCTAAGTGACAGGACACCTCCTGTTCCCCTCAGCCTGGTATCTAAGTGACAGGACAGCTCCTGTTCCCCTCAGCCTGGTATCTCAGTGACAGGATAGCTCCTGCTTCCCTCAGCATGGTATCTAAGTGACAGGACACCTCCTGTTCGCCTCTGCCTGTAATCTAAGTGTCAGGACAGCTCCTGATCCTCTCAGCCTGGTATCTAAGTGACAGGACAGCACCTGTTCACCTCAGACTGGTATCTAAGTGACAGGACAGCTCCTGTTCCCCTCAGCCTGGTACCTAAGTGACAGAACAGCTCCTGTTCCCCTCAGCCTTGTATCTATGTGACAGGACAGCACCTGTTCCTCTCAGACTGGTATCTAAGTGAAAGGACAGCTCCTGTTCCCCTCAGCCTGGTATCTAAGTGAAAGGACAGCTCCTGTTCCCCTCAGCCTGGTATCTAAGTGACAGGACATTTCCTGTTCCCCTCAGCCTGTAATCTGAGAGACAGGACAGCTCCTGATCCTCTCAGCCTGGTATCTAAGTGAAAGGACAGCTCCTGCTCCCCTCAGCCTGGTATCTAAGTGACAGAACTACTCCTGTTTGCCTCAGCCTGGTCTCCACGTGACAGGAAACCTCCAGTTCCCCTCAGCCTGGTATCTGAGTGACAGGACACCTCCTGTTCCCCTCAGCCTTGTATCTAATTGTCAGGACACCTCCTGTTCCCCTCAGCTTTGTATCTATGTGACAGGACAGCACCTGTTCCTCTCAGACTGGTATCTAAGTGAAAGGACAGCTCCAGTTCCCCTCAGCCTGGTATCTAAGTGACAGGACTGCTCCTGTTTTCCTCAGCCTGGTATCCACGTGACAGGGAACCTCCTGTTCCCCTCAGCCTGGTAACTAAGAGACAGGACACCTCCTGTTCCCCTCAGCCTGTTATCTAAGTGAAAGGACACCTCCTGTTCCTCTGACCCTGGTATCTAAGTGACAGGACATTTCCTGTTCCCCTCAGCCTGTAATCTGAGAGACAGGACAGCTCCTGATCCTCTCAGCCTGGTATCTAAGTGAAAGGACAGCTCCTGCTCCCCTCAGCCTGGTATCTAAGTGACAGGGCTGCTCCTGTTTGCCTCAGCCTGGTATCCACGTGACAGGAAACCTCCAGTTCCCCTCAGCCTGGTATCTAAGTGACAGGACACCTCCTGTTCCCCTCAGCCTTGTATCTAATTGTCAGGACACCTCCTGTTACCCTCAGCCTGGTATCAAAGTGAAAGGACAGCTCCTGTTACCCTCAGCCTGGTATCTAAGTGACAGGACAGCTCCTGTTCCCCTCAGCCATGTATCTAAGTGACAGGACAGCTCCTGTTCCCCTCAGCCTGCAATCTATGTGACAGGCAACCTCCTGTTCCTCTCAAACTGGTATCTAAGTGACAGGACAGCTCCTGTTCCCCTCAGCCTGGTATCTAAGTGAGAGAACAACTCCTGTTCCCCTCAGCCTGTAATCCAAGTGACAGGACAGCTCCTGTTCCCCTCAGCCTGGTATCTAAGTGACAGGAGAGCACCTGTTTCCCTCAGCCTAGTATCTAAGTGACAGGATAGTTCCTTTTCCCCTCAGCCTGGTATCTAAGTGATTGGACAACTCCTGTTCCCCTCAGCCTGTATTCTAAGTGACAGGACACCTCCTGTTCCCCTCAGCCTGGTATCTAAGTGACAGGACAGCTCCTGTTCCCCTCAGCCTGGTATCTCAGTGACAGGATAGCTCCTGCTTCCCTCAGCATGGTATCTAAGTGACAGGACACCTCCTGTTCGCCTCTGCCTGTAATCTAAGTGTCAGGACAGCTCCTGATCCTCTCAGCCTGGTATCTAAGTGACAGGACAGCACCTGTTCACCTCAGACTGGTATCTAAGTGACAGGACAGCTCCTGTTCCCCTCAGCCTGGTACCTAAGTGACAGAACAGCTCCTGTTCCCCTCAGCCTTGTATCTATGTGACAGGACAGCACCTGTTCCTCTCAGACTGGTATCTAAGTGAAAGGACAGCTCCTGTTCCCCTCAGCCTGGTATCTAAGTGAAAGGACAGCTCCTGTTCCCCTCAGCCTGGTATCTAAGTGACAGGACATTTCCTGTTCCCCTCAGCCTGTAATCTGAGAGACAGGACAGCTCCTGATCCTCTCAGCCTGGTATCTAAGTGAAAGGACAGCTCCTGCTCCCCTCAGCCTGGTATCTAAGTGACAGAACTACTCCTGTTTGCCTCAGCCTGGTCTCCACGTGACAGGAAACCTCCAGTTCCCCTCAGCCTGGTATCTGAGTGACAGGACACCTCCTGTTCCCCTCAGCCTTGTATCTAATTGTCAGGACACCTCCTGTTCCCCTCAGCTTTGTATCTATGTGACAGGACAGCACCTGTTCCTCTCAGACTGGTATCTAAGTGAAAGGACAGCTCCAGTTCCCCTCAGCCTGGTATCTAAGTGACAGGACTGCTCCTGTTTTCCTCAGCCTGGTATCCACGTGACAGGGAACCTCCTGTTCCCCTCAGCCTGGTAACTAAGAGACAGGACACCTCCTGTTCCCCTCAGCCTGTTATCTAAGTGAAAGGACACCTCCTGTTCCTCTGACCCTGGTATCTAAGTGACAGGACATTTCCTGTTCCCCTCAGCCTGTAATCTGAGAGACAGGACAGCTCCTGATCCTCTCAGCCTGGTATCTAAGTGAAAGGACAGCTCCTGCTCCCCTCAGCCTGGTATCTAAGTGACAGGACTGCTCCTGTTTGCCTCAGCCTGGTATCCACGTGACAGGAAACCTCCAGTTCCCCTCAGCCTGGTATCTAAGTGACAGGACACCTCCTGTTCCCCTCAGCCTTGTATCTAATTGTCAGGACACCTCCTGTTACCCTCAGCCTGGTATCAAAGTGAAAGGACAGCTCCTGTTACCCTCAGCCTGGTATCTAAGTGACAGGACAGCTCCTGTTCCCCTCAGCCATGTATCTAAGTGACAGGACAGCTCCTGTTCCCCTCAGCCTGCAATCTATGTGACAGGCCACCTCCTGTTCCCCTCAACCTGGTATCTAAGTGACAGGACAGCTCCTGTTCCCCTCAGCCTGGTATCTAAGTGAGAGAACAACTCCTGTTCCCCTCAGCCTGTAATCCAAGTGACAGGACACCTCCTGTTCCCCTCAACCTGGTATCTAAGTGACAGGACAACTCCTGTTCCCCTCAGCCTGTAATCCAAGTGACAGGACACCTCCTGTTCCTCTCAGCCTGTTATCTAAGTGACAGGACAGCTCCTGTTCCCCTCAGCCTGGTATCTAAGTGAGAGGGCACCTCCTGTTACCCTCAGACTGGTATCTAAGTGAAAGGACAGCTCCTGTTCCCCTCAGCCTGGTATCCATGTGACAGGATAGCTCCTGTTTCCCTCAGCCTGTTATCTAAGTGGCAGGACAGCTGTTGATCCCCTCAGCCTGGTATCTAAGTGACAGGACATTTCCTATTCCCCTCAGCCTGGTATCTAAGTGGCAGGACAGCTCCTGATCCTCTCAGCCTGGTATCTAAGTGACAGGATAGCTCCTGTTCCCCTCAGCCTGTTATCTAAGTGACAGGACAGCTGTTATTCCCCTCTGCCTGGTATCTAATTGACAGGACACATCCTGTTCCTTCAGCCTGGTATCTAAGTGAAAGGACAGCTCCTGTTCCCCTCAGCCTGGTTTCTAAGTGACAGGACAGCTCCTGTTTCCCTCAGCCTGGTATCTAAGTGACAGGACACCTCCTGTTCCCCTCAGCCTTGTATCTAATTGTCAGGACACCTCCTGTTCCCCTCAGCTTTGTATCTATGTGACAGGGCAGCACCTGTTCCTCTCAGACTGGTATCTAAGTGAAAGGACAGCTCCAGTTCCCCTCAGCCTGGTATCTAAGTGACAGGACTGCTCCTGTTCCCCTCAGCCTGGTTTCTAAGTGACAGGACAGCTCCTGTTTCCCTCAGCCTGTTATCTAAGTGGCAGGACAGCTGTTGATCCCCTCAGCCTGCTATCTAAGTGACAGGACATTTCCTATTACCCTCAGCCTGGTATCTAAGTGACAGGACAACTGCTGTTCCCCTCAGCCTTTTATCTAAGTGACAGGACAGCACCTGTTCCCCTCAGCCTGGTATCGAAGTGGCAGGACAGCACCTGTTTCCCTCAGCCTGGTATCTAAGTGACCGGACAGCTCCTGATCCTCTCAGCCTGGTATCTAAGTGACAGGACAGCTCCTGTTCCCCTCAGCCTGTAATCTAAGTGACAGGACACCTCCTGTTCCCCTCAGCCTGGTATCTAAGTGACAGGATAGTTCCTGTTTCCCTCAGCCTGGTATCTAAGTGACAGGACAACTCCTGTTCCCCTCAGCCTGTATTCTAAGTGACAGGACACCTCCTGTTCCCCTCAGCCTGGTATCTAAGTGACAGGACAGCTCCTGTTCCCCTCAGCCTGGTATCTAAGTGACAGGAGAGCACCTGTTTCCCTCAGCCTGGTATCTAAGTGACAGGATAGTTCCTTTTCCCCTCAGCCTGGTATCTAAGTGATTGGACAACTCCTGTTCCCCTCAGCCTGTATTCTAAGTGACAGGACACCTCCTGTTCCCCTCAGCCTGGTATCTAAGTGACAGGACAGCTCCTGTTCCCCTCAGCCTGGTATCTCAGTGACAGGATAGCTCCTGCTTCCCTCAGCATGGTATCTAAGTGACAGGACACCTCCTGTTCGCCTCTGCCTGTAATCTAAGTGTCAGGACAGCTCCTGATCCTCTCAGCCTGGTATCTAAGTGACAGGACAGCACCTGTTCACCTCAGACTGGTATCTAAGTGACAGGACAGCTCCTGTTCCCCTCAGCCTGGTACCTAAGTGACAGAACAGCTCCTGTTCCCCTCAGCCTTGTATCTATGTGACAGGACAGCACCTGTTCCTCTCAGACTGGTATCTAAGTGAAAGGACAGCTCCTGTTCCCCTCAGCCTGGTATCTAAGTGAAAGGACAGCTCCTGTTCCCCTCAGCCTGGTATCTAAGTGACAGGACATTTCCTGTTCCCCTCAGCCTGTAATCTGAGAGACAGGACAGCTCCTGATCCTCTCAGCCTGGTATCTAAGTGAAAGGACAGCTCCTGCTCCCCTCAGCCTGGTATCTAAGTGACAGGACTACTCCTGTTTGCCTCAGCCTGGTCTCCACGTGACAGGAAACCTCCAGTTCCCCTCAGCCTGGCATCTAAGTGACAGGACACCTCCTGTTCCCCTCAGCCTTGTATCTAATTGTCAGGACACCTCCTGTTCCCCTCAGCTTTGTATCTATGTGACAGGACAGCACCTGTTCCTCTCAGACTGGTATCTAAGTGAAAGGACAGCTCCAGTTCCCCTCAGCCTGGTATCTAAGTGACAGGACTGCTCCTGTTCCCCTCAGCCTGGTTTCTAAGTGACAGGACAGCTCCTGTATCCCTCAGCCTGTTATCTAAGTGGCAGGACAGCTGTTGATCCCCTCAGCCTGCTATCTAAGTGACAGGACATTTCCTATTCCCCTCAGCCTGGTATCTAAGTGACAGGACAACTGCTGTTCCCCTCAGCCTTTTATCTAAGTGACAGGACAGCACCTGTTGCCCTCAGGCAGGTATCTAAGTGACTGGACAGCACCTGTTCCCCTCAGCCTGGTATCGAAGTGGCAGGACAGCACCTGTTTCCCTCAGCCTGGTATCTAAGTGACCGGACAGCTCCTGATCCTCTCAGCCTGGTATCTAAGTGACAGGACAGCTCCTGTTCCCCTCAGCCTGTAATCTAAGTGACAGGACACCTCCTGTCCCCCTCAGCCTGGTATCTAAGTGACAGAATAGTTCCTGTTTCCCTCAGCCTGGTATCTAAGTGACAGGACAACTCCAGTTCCCCTCAGCCTGTATTCTAAGTGACAGGACACCTCCTGTTCCCCTCAGCCTGGTATCTAAGTGACAGGACAGCTCCTGTTCCCCTCAGCCTGGTATCTAAGTGACAGGAGAGCACCTGTTTCCCTCAGCCTGGTATCTAAGTGACAGGATAGTTCCTTTTCCCCTCATCCTGGTATCTAAGTGATTGGACAACTCCTGTTCCCCTCAGCCTGTATTCTAAGTGACAGGACACCTCCTGTTCCCCTCAGCCTGGTACCTAAGTGACAGAGCAGCTCCTGTTCCCCTCAGCCTTGTATCTATGTGACAGGACAGCACCTGTTCCTCTCAGACTGGTATCTAAGTGAAAGGACAGCTCCTGTTCCCCTCAGCCTGGTATCTAAGTGAAAGGACAGCTAATGTTCCCCTCAGCCTGGTATCTAAGTGACAGGACATTTCCTGTTCCCCTCAGCCTGTAATCTGAGAGACAGGACAGCTCCTGATCCTCTCAGCCTGGTATCTAAGTGAAAGGACAGCTCCTGCTCCCCTCAGCCTGGTATCTAAGTGACAGGACTACTCCTGTTTGCCTCAGCCTGGTCTCCACGTGACAGGGAACCTCCTGTTCCCCTCAGCCTGGTAACTAAGAGACAGGACACCTCCTGTTCCCCTCAGCCTGTTATCTAAGTGAAAGGACACCTCCTGTTCCTCTGACCCTGGTATCTAAGTGACAGGACATTTCCTGTTCCCCTCAGCCTGTAATCTGAGAGACAGGACAGCTCCTGATCCTCTCAGCCTGGTATCTAAGTGAAAGGACAGCTCCTGCTCCCCTCAGCCTGGTATCTAAGTGACAGAACTGCTCCTGTTTGCCTCAGCCTGGTATCCACGTGACAGGAAACCTCCAGTTCCCCTCAGCCTGGTATCTAAGTGACAGGACACCTCCTGTTCCCCTCAGCCTTGTATCTAATTGTCAGGACACCTCCTGTTCCCCTCAGCCTGGTATCAAAGTGAAAGGATAGCTCCTGTTACCCTCAGCCTGGTATCTAAGTGACAGGACAGCTCCTGTTCCCCTCAGCCATGTATCTAAGTGACAGGACAGCTCCTGTTCCCCTCAGCCTGCAATCTATGTGACAGGACACCTCCTGTTCCCCTCAACCTGGTATCTAAGTGACAGGACAGCTCCTGTTCCCCTCAGCCTGGTATCTAAGTGAGAGAACAACTCCTGTTCCCCTCAGCCTGTAATCCAAGTGACAGGACACCTCCTGTTCCCCTCAACCTGGTATCTAAGTGACAGGACAACTCCTGTTCCCCTCAGCCTGTAATCCAAGTGACAGGACACCTCCTGTTCCTCTCAGCCTGTTATCTAAGTGACAGGACAGCTCCTGTTCCCCTCAGCCTGGTATCTAAGTGAGAGGTCACCTCCTGTTACCCTCAGACTGGTATCTAAGTGACAGGATAGCTCCTGTTCCCCTCAGCCTGTTATCTAAGTGACAGGACAGCTGTTATTCCCCTCTGCCTGGTATCTAATTGACAGGACACATCCTGTTCCTTCAGCCTGGTATCTAAGTGAAAGGACAGCTCCTGTTCCCCTCAGCCTGGTTTCTAAGTGACAGGACAGTTCCTGTTTCCCTCAGCCTGTTATCTAAGTGGCAGGACAGCTGTTGATCCCCTCAGCCTGCTATCTAAGTGACAGGACATTTCCTATTCCCCTCAGCCTGGTATCTAAGTGACAGGACAACTGCTGTTCCCCTCAGCCTTTTATCTAAGTGACAGGACAGCACCTGTTGCCCTCAGGCAGGTATCTAAGTGACTGGACAGCACCTGTTCCCCTCAGCCTGGTATCGAAGTGGCAGGACAGCACCTGTTTCCCTCAGCCTGGTATCTAAGTGACCGGACAGCTCCTGATCCTCTCAGCCTGGTATCTAAGTGACAGGACAGCTCCTGTTCCCCTCAGCCTGTAATCTAAGTGACAGGACACCTCCTGTTCCCCTCAGCCTGGTATCTAAGTGACAGGACAGCTCCTGTTCCCCTCAGCCTGGTATCTAAGTGACAGGACAACTCCAGTTCCCCTCAGCCTGTATTCTAAGTGACAGGACACCTCCTGTTCCCCTCAGCCTGGTATCTAAGTGACAGGACAGCTCCTGTTCCCCTCAGCCTGGTATCTAAGTGACAGGATAGTTCCTTTTCCCCTCAACCTGGTATCTAAGTGATTGGACAACTCCTGTTCCCCTCAGCCTGTATTCTAAGTGACAGGACACCTCCTGTTCCCCTCAGCCTGGTATCTAAGTGACAGGACAGCTCCTGTTCCCCTCAGCCTGGTATCTCAGTGACAGGATAGCTCCTGCTTCCCTCAGCATGGTATCTAAGTGACAGGACACCTCCTGTTCGCCTCTGCCTGTAATCTAAGTGTCAGGACAGCTCCTGATCCTCTCAGCCTGGTATCTAAGTGACAGGACAGCACCTGTTCACCTCAGACTGGTATCTAAGTGACAGGACAGCTCCTGTTCCCCTCAGCCTGGTACCTAAGTGACAGAACTGCTCCTGTTCCCCTCAGCCTTGTATCTATGTGACAGGACAGCACCTGTTCCTCTCAGACTGGTATCTAAGTGAAAGGACAGCTCCTGTTCCCCTCAGCCTGGTATCTAAGTGAAAGGACATTTCCTGTTCCCCTCAGCCTGTAATCTGAGAGACAGGACAGCTCCTGATCCTCTCAGCCTGGTATCTAAGTGAAAGGACAGCTCCTGCTCCCCTCAGCCTGGTATCTAAGTGACAGGACTACTCCTGTTTGCCTCAGCCTGGTCTCCACGTGACAGGAAACCTCCAGTTCCCCTCAGCCTGGTATCTAAGTGACAGGACACCTCCTGTTCCCCTCAGCCTTGTATCTAATTGTCAGGACACCTCCTGTTCCCCTCAGCTTTGTATCTATGTGACAGGACAGCACCTGTTCCTCTCAGACTGGTATCTAAGTGAAAGGACAGCTCCAGTTCCCCTCAGCCTGGTATCTAAGTGACAGGACTGCTCCTGTTCCCCTCAGCCTGGTTTCTAAGTGACAGGACAGCTGCTGTTTCCCTCAGCCTGTTATCTAAGTGGCAGGACAGCTGTTGATCCCCTCAGCCTGCTATCTAAGTGACAGGACATTTCCTATTCCCCTCAGCCTGGTATCTAAGTGACAGGACAACTGCTGTTCCCCTCAGCATTTTATCTAAGTGACAGGACAGCACCTGTTGCCCTCAGGCAGGTATCTAAGTGACTGGACAGCACCTGTTCCCCTCAGCCTGGTATCGAAGTGGCAGGACAGCACCTGTTTCACTCAGCCTGGTATCTAAGTGACCGGACAGCTCCTGATCCTCTCAGCCTGGTATCTAAGTGACAGGACAGCTCCTGTTCCCCTCAGCCTGTAATCTAAGTGACAGGACACCTCCTGTTCCCCTCAGCCTGGTATCTAAGTGACAGGATAGTTCCTGTTTCCCTCAGCCTGGTATCTAAGTGACAGGACAACTCCTGTTCCCCTCAGCCTGTATTCTAAGTGACAGGACACCTCCTGTTCCCCTCAGCCTGGTATCTAAGTGACAGGACAGCTCCTGTTCCCCTCAGCCTGGTATCTAAGTGACAGGAGAGCACCTGTTTCCCTCAGCCTGGTATCTAAGTGACAGGATAGTTCCTTTTCCCCTCAGCCTGGTATCTAAGTGATTGGACAACTCCTGTTCCCCTCAGCCTGTATTCTAAGTGACAGGACACCTCCTGTTCCCCTCAGCCTGGTATCTAAGTGACAGGACAGCTCCTGTTCCCCTCAGCCTGGTATCTCAGTGACAGGATAGCTCCTGCTTCCCTCAGCATGGTATCTAAGTGACAGGACACCTCCTGTTCGCCTCTGCCTGTAATCTAAGTGTCAGGACAGCTCCTGATCCTCTCAGCCTGGTATCTAAGTGACAGGACAGCACCTGTTCACCTCAGACTGGTATCTAAGTGACAGGACAGCTCCTGTTCCCCTCAGCCTGGTACCGAAGTGACAGAACAGCTCCTGTTCCCCTCAGCCTTGTATCTATGTGACAGGACAGCACCTGTTCCTCTCAGACTGGTATCTAAGTGAAAGGACAGCTCCTGTTCCCCTCAGCCTGGTATCTAAGTGAAAGGACAGCTCCTGTTCCCCTCAGCCTGGTATCTAAGTGACAGGACATTTCCTGTTCCCCTCAGCCTGTAATCTGAGAGACAGGACAGCTCCTGATCCTCTCAGCCTGGTATCTAAGTGAAAGGACAGCTCCTGCTCCCCTCAGCCTGGTATCTAAGTGACAGGACTACTCCTGTTTGCCTCAGCCTGGTCTCCACGTGACAGGAAACCTCCAGTTCCCCTCAGCCTGGTATCTAAGTGACAGGACACCTCCTGTTCCCCTCAGCCTTGTATCTAATTGTCAGGACACCTCCTGTTCCCCTCAGCTTTGTATCTATGTGACAGGACAGCACCTGTTCCTCTCAGACTGGTATCTAAGTGAAAGGACAGCTCCAGTTCCCCTCAGCCTGGTATCTAAGTGACAGGACTGCTCCTGTTTCCCTCAGCCTGGTATCTAAGTGACAGGACTGCTCCTGTTTCCCTCAGCCTGGTAACTAAGAGACAGGACACCTCCTGTTCCCCTCAGCCTGTTATCTAAGTGAAAGGACACCTCCTGATCCTCTGACCCTGGTATCTAAGTGACAGGACATTACCTGTTCCCCTCAGCCTGTAATCTGAGAGACAGGACAGCTCCTGATCCTCTCAGCCTGGTATCTAAGTGAAAGGACAGCTCCTGCTCCCCTCAGCCTGGTATCTAAGTGACAGGACTGCTCCTGTTTGCCTCAGCCTGGTATCCACGTGACAGGAAACCTCCAGTTCCCCTCAGCCTGGTATCTAAGTGACAGGACACCTCCTGTTCCCCTCAGCCTTGTATCTAATTGTCAGGACACCTCCTGTTCCCCTCAGCCTGGTATCAAAGTGAAAGGACAGCTCCTGTTACCCTCAGCCTGGTATCTAAGTGACAGGACAGCTCCTGTTCCCCTCAGCCATGTATCTAAGTGACAGGACAGCTCCTGTTCCCCTCAGCCTGCAATCTATGTGACAGGACACCTCCTGTTCCCCTCAACCTGGTATCTAAGTGACAGGACAGCTCCTGTTCCCCTCAGCCTGGTATCTAAGTGAGAGAACAACTCCTGTTCCCCTCAGCCTGTAATCCAAGTGACAGGACACCTCCTGTTCCCCTCAACCTGGTATCTAAGTAACAGGACAACTCCTGTTCCCCTCAGCCTGTAATCCAAGTGACAGGACACCTCCTGTTCCTCTCAGCCTGTTATCTAAGTGACAGGACAGCTCCTGTTCCCCTCAGCCTGGTATCTAAGTGAGAGGACACCTCCTGTTACCCTCAGACTGGTATCTAAATGAAAGGACAGCTCCTGTTCCCCTCAGCCTGGTATCCATGTGACAGGATAGCTCCTGTTTCCCTCAGCCTGTTATCTAAGTGGCAGGACAGCTGTTGATCCCCTCAGCCTGGTACCTAAGTGACAGGACATTTCCTATTCCCCTCAGCCTGGTATCTAAGTGACAGGACAGCTCCTGATCCTCTCAGCCTGGTATCTAAGTGACAGGATAGCTCCTGTTCCCCTCAGCCTGTTATCTAAGTGACAGGACAGCTGTTATTCCCCTCTGCCTGGTATCTAATTGACAGGACACATCCTGTTCCTTCAGCCTGGTATCTAAGTGAAAGGACAGCTCCTGTTCCCCTCAGCCTGGTTTCTAAGTGACAGGACAGCTCCTGTTTCCCTCAGCCTGTTATCTAAGTGGCAGGACAGCTGTTGATCCCCTCAGCCTGCTATCTAAGTGACAGGACATTTCCTATTCCCCTCAGCCTGGTATCTAAGTGACAGGACAACTGCTGTTCCCCTCAGCCTTTTATCTAAGTGACAGGACAGCACCTGTTGCCCTCAGGCAGGTATCTGAGTGACTGGACAGCACCTGTTCCCCTCAGCCTGGTATCGAAGTGGCAGGACAGCACCTGTTTCCCTCAGCCTGGTATCTAAGTGACCGGACAGCTCCTGATCCTCTCAGCCTGGTATCTAAGTGACAGGACAGCTCCTGTTCCCCTCAGCCTGTAATCTAAGTGACAGGACACCTCCTGTTCCCCTCAGCCTGGTATCTAAGTGACAGGATAGTTCCTTTTCCCCTCAGCCTGGTATCTAAGTGATTGGACAACTCCTGTTCCCCTCAGCCTGTATTCTAAGTGACAGGACACCTCCTGTTCCCCTCAGCCTGGTATCTAAGTGACAGGACAGCTCCTGTTCCCCTCAGCCTGGTATCTCAGTGACAGGATAGCTCCTGCTTCCCTCAGCATGGTATCTAAGTGACAGGACACCTCCTGTTCGCCTCTGCCTGTAATCTAAGTGTCAGGACAGCTCCTGATCCTCTCAGACTGGTATCTAAGTGACAGGACAGCTCCTGTTCCCCTCAGCCTGGTATCTAAGTGAAAGGACAGCTCCTGTTCCCCTCAGCCTGGTATCTAAGTGACAGGACATTTCCTGTTCCCCTCAGCCTGTAATCTGAGAGACAGGACAGCTCCTGATCCTCTCAGCCTGGTATCTAAGTGAAAGGACAGCTCCTGCTCCCCTCAGCCTGGTATCTAAGTGACAGGACTACTCCTGTTTGCCTCAGCCTGGTCTCCACGTGACAGGAAACCTCCAGTTCCCCTCAGCCTGGTATCTAAGTGACAGGACACCTCCTGTTCCCCTCAGCCTTGTATCTAATTGTCAGGACACCTCCTGTTCCCCTCAGCTTTGTATCTATGTGACAGGACAGCACCTGTTCCTCTCAGACTGGTATCTAAGTGAAAGGACAGCTCCAGTTCCCCTCAGCCTGGTATCTAAGTGACAGGACTGCTCCTGTTTCCCTCAGCCTGGTATCCACGTGACAGGGAACCTCCTGTTCCCCTCAGCCTGGTAACTAAGAGACAGGACACCTCCTGTTCCCCTCAGCCTGTTATCTAAGTGAAAGGACACCTCCTGTTCCTCTGACCCTGGTATCTAAGTGACAGGACATTTCCTGTTCCCCTCAGCCTGTAATCTGAGAGACAGGACAGCTCCTGATCCTCTCAGCCTGGTATCTAAGTGAAAGGACAGCTCCTGCTCCCCTCCGCCTGGTATCTAAGTGACAGGACTGCTCCTGTTTGCCTCAGCCTGGTATCCACGTGACAGGAAACCTCCAGTTCCCCTCAGCCTGGTATCTAAGTGACAGGACACCTCCTGTTCCCCTCAGCCTTGTATCTAATTGTCAGGACACCTCCTGTTCCCCTCAGCCTGGTATCAAAGTGAAAGGACAGCTCCTGTTACCCTCAGCCTGGTATCTAAGTGACAGGACAGCTCCTGTTCCCCTCAGCCATGTATCTAAGTGACAGGACAGCTCCTGTTCCCCTCAGCCTGCAATCTATGTGACAGGACACCTCCTGTTCCCCTCAACCTGGTATCTAAGTGACAGGACAGCTCCTGTTCCCCTCAGCCTGGTATCTAAGTGAGAGAACAACTCCTGTTCCCCTCAGCCTGTAATCCAAGTGACAGGACACCTCCTGCTCCCCTCAACCTGGTATCTAAGTGACAGGACAACTCCTGTTCCCCTCAGCCTGTAATCCAAGTGACAGGACACCTCCTGTTCCTCTCAGCCTGTTATCTAAGTGACAGGACAGCTCCTGTTCCCCTCAGCCTGGTATCTAAGTGAGAGGACACCTCCTGTTACCCTCAGACTGGTATCTAAGTGAAAGGACAGCTCCTGTTCCCCTCAGCCTGGTATCCATGTGACAGGATAGCTCCTGTTTCCCTCAGCCTGTTATCTAAGTGGCAGGACAGCTGTTGATCCCCTCAGCCTGGTATCTAAGTGACAGGACATTTCCTATTCCCCTCAGCCTGGTATCTAAGTGACAGGACAGCTCCTGATCCTCTCAGCTTGGTATCTAAGTGACAGGATAGCTCCTGTTCCCCTCAGCCTGTTATCTAAGTGACAGGACAGCTGTTATTCCCCTCTGCCTGGTATCTAATTGACAGGACACATCCTGTTCCTTCAGCCTGGTATCAAAGTGACAGGAAACCTCCTGTTCCCCTCAGTCTGGTATCTAAGTGAAAGTACACCTCCTGTTCCTCTGACCCTGGTATCTAAGTGACAGGACATTTCCTGTTCCCCTCAGCCTGTAATCTGAGTGACAGGACAGCTGTTGATCCCCTCAGCCTGGTATCTAAGTGACAGGACATTTCCTATTCCCCTCAGCCTGGTATCTAAGTGACAGGACAGCTTCTTATCCTCTCAGCCTGTTATCTAAGTGACAGGACAACTCCTGTTCCCCTCAGCCTGTTATCTAGGTGATTGGACAGCACCTGTTCCCCTCAGGCAGGTATCTAAATGACCGGACAGCTCCTGTTCCCCTCAGCCTGCAATCTATGTGACAGGACACCTCCTGTTCCCCTCAACCTGGTATCTAAGTGAAAGGACAGCTCCTGTTCCCCTCAGCCATGTATCTAAGTGACAGGACAGCTCCTGTTCCCCTCAGCCTGCAATCTATGTGACAGGACACCTCCTGTTCCCCTCAACCTGGTATCTAAGTGACAGGACAGCTCCTGTTCCCCTCAGCCTGGTATCTAAGTGAGAGAACAACTCCTGTTCCCCTCAGCCTGTAATCCAAGTGACAGGACACCTCCTGTTCCCCTCAACCTGGTATCTAAGTGACAGGACAACTCCTGTTCCCCTCAGCCTGTAATCCAAGTGACAGGACACCTCCTGTTCCTCTCAGCCTGTTATCTAAGTGACAGGACAGCTCCTGTTCCCCTCAGCCTGGTATCTAAGTGAGAGGACACCTCCTGTTACCCTCACACTGGTATCTAAGTGAAAGGACAGCTCCTGTTCCCCTCAGCCTGGTATCCATGTGACAGGATAGCTCCTGTTTCCCTCAGCCTGTTATCTAAGTGGCAGGACAGCTGTTGATCCCCTCAGCCTGGTATCTAAGTGACAGGACATTTCCTATTCCCCTCAGCCTGGTATCTAAGTGACAGGACAGCTCCTGATCCTCTCAGCCTGGTATCTAAGTGACAGGACAGCACCTGTTCCGCTCAGCCTGTAATCGAAGTGGCAGGACAGCACCTGTTTCCCTCAGCCTGGTATCTAAGTGACCGGACAGCTCCTGATCCTCTCAGCCTGGTATCTAAGTGACAGGACAACTCCTGTTCCCCTCAGCCTTGTATCTCATTGACAGGACAGCTCCAGTTGCCCTCAGCCTTGTATCTGAGTGACAGGACAACTCCTGTTCCCCTCAGCCTGTAATCCAAGTGACAGGACACCTCCTGTTCCTCTCAGCCTGTTATCTAAGTGACAGGACAGCTCCTGTTCCCCTCAGCCTGGTATCTAAGTGAGAGGACACCTCCTGTTACCCTCAGACTGGTATCTAAGTGAAAGGACAGCTCCTGTTCCCCTCAGCCTGGTATCCATGTGACAGGATAGCTCCTGTTTCCCTCAGCCTGTTATCTAAGTGGCAGGACAGCTGTTGATCCCCTCAGCCTGGTATCTAAGTGACAGGACATTTCCTATTCCCCTCAGCCTGGTATCTAAGTGACAGGACAGCTCCTGATCCTCTCAGCCTGGTATCTAAGTGACAGGATAGCTCCTGTTCCCCTCAGCCTGTTATCTAAGTGACAGGACAGCTGTTATTCCCCTCTGCCTGGTATCTAATTGACAGGACACATCCTGTTCCTTCAGCCTGGTATCTAAGTGAAAGGACAGCTCCTGTTCCCCTCAGCCTGGTTTCTAAGTGACAGGACAGCTCCTGTTTCCCTCAGCCTGTTATCTAAGTGGCAGGACAGCTGTTGATCCCCTCAGCCTGCTATCTAAGTGACAGGACATTTCCTATTCCCCTCAGCCTGGTATCTAAGTGACAGGACAACTGCTGTTCCCCTCAGCCTTTTATCTAAGTGACAGGACAGCACCTGTTGCCCTCAGGCAGGTATCTAAGTGACTGGACAGCACCTGTTCCCCTCAGCCTGGTATCGAAGTGGCAGGACAGCACCTGTTTCCCTCAGCCTGGTATCTAAGTGACCGGACAGCTCCTGATCCTCTCAGCCTGGTATCTAAGTGACAGGACAGCTCCTGTTCCCCTCAGCCTGTAATCTAAGTGACAGGACACCTCCTGTTCCCCTCAGCCTGGTATCTAAGTGACAGGATAGTTCCTTTTCCCCTCAGCCTGGTATCTAAGTGATTGGACAACTCCTGTTCCCCTCAGCCTGTATTCTAAGTGACAGGACACCTCCTGTTCCCCTCAGCCTGGTATCTAAGTGACAGGACAGCTCCTGTTCCCCTCAGCCTGGTATCTCAGTGACAGGATAGCTCCTGCTTCCCTCAGCATGGTATCTAAGTGACAGGACACCTCCTGTTCGCCTCTGCCTGTAATCTAAGTGTCAGGACAGCTCCTGATCCTCTCAGACTGGTATCTAAGTGACAGGACAGCTCCTGTTCCCCTCAGCCTGGTATCTAAGTGAAAGGACAGCTCCTGTTCCCCTCAGCCTGGTATCTAAGTGACAGGACATTTCCTGTTCCCCTCAGCCTGTAATCTGAGAGACAGGACAGCTCCTGATCCTCTCAGCCTGGTATCTAAGTGAAAGGACAGCTCCTGCTCCCCTCAGCCTGGTATCTAAGTGACAGGACTACTCCTGTTTGCCTCAGCCTGGTCTCCACGTGACAGGAAACCTCCAGTTCCCCTCAGCCTGGTATCTAAGTGACAGGACACCTCCTGTTCCCCTCAGCCTTGTATCTAATTGTCAGGACACCTCCTGTTCCCCTCAGCTTTGTATCTATGTGACAGGACAGCACCTGTTCCTCTCAGACTGGTATCTAAGTGAAAGGACAGCTCCAGTTCCCCTCAGCCTGGTATCTAAGTGACAGGACTGCTCCTGTTTTCCTCAGCCTGGTATCCACGTGACAGGGAACCTCCTGTTCCCCTCAGCCTGGTAACTAAGAGACAGGACACCTCCTGTTCCCCTCAGCCTGTTATCTAAGTGAAAGGACACCTCCTGTTCCTCTGACCCTGGTATCTAAGTGACAGGACATTTCCTGTTCCCCTCAGCCTGTAATCTGAGAGACAGGACAGCTCCTGATCCTCTCAGCCTGGTATCTAAGTGAAAGGACAGCTCCTGCTCCCCTCCGCCTGGTATCTAAGTGACAGGACTGCTCCTGTTTGCCTCAGCCTGGTATCCACGTGACAGGAAACCTCCAGTTCCCCTCAGCCTGGTATCTAAGTGACAGGACACCTCCTGTTCCCCTCAGCCTTGTATCTAATTGTCAGGACACCTCCTGTTCCCCTCAGCCTGGTATCAAAGTGAAAGGACAGCTCCTGTTACCCTCAGCCTGGTATCTAAGTGACAGGACAGCTCCTGTTCCCCTCAGCCATGTATCTAAGTGACAGGACAGCTCCTGTTCCCCTCAGCCTGCAATCTATGTGACAGGACACCTCCTGTTCCCCTCAACCTGGTATCTAAGTGACAGGACAGCTCCTGTTCCCCTCAGCCTGGTATCTAAGTGAGAGAACAACTCCTGTTCCCCTCAGCCTGTAATCCAAGTGACAGGACACCTCCTGTTCCCCTCAACCTGGTATCTAAGTGACAGGACAACTCCTGTTCCCCTCAGCCTGTAATCCAAGTGACAGGACACCTCCTGTTCCTCTCAGCCTGTTATCTAAGTGACAGGACAGCTCCTGTTCCCCTCAGCCTGGTATCTAAGTGAGAGGACACCTCCTGTTACCCTCAGACTGGTATCTAAGTGAAAGGACAGCTCCTGTTCCCCTCAGCCTGGTATCCATGTGACAGGATAGCTCCTGTTTCCCTCAGCCTGTTATCTAAGTGGCAGGACAGCTGTTGATCCCCTCAGCCTGGTATCTAAGTGACAGGACATTTCCTATTCCCCTCAGCCTGGTATCTAAGTGACAGGACAGCTCCTGATCCTCTCAGCTTGGTATCTAAGTGACAGGATAGCTCCTGTTCCCCTCAGCCTGTTATCTAAGTGACAGGACAGCTGTTATTCCCCTCTGCCTGGTATCTAATTGACAGGACACATCCTGTTCCTTCAGCCTGGTATCAAAGTGACAGGAAACCTCCTGTTCCCCTCAGTCTGGTATCTAAGTGAAAGTACACCTCCTGTTCCTCTGACCCTGGTATCTAAGTGACAGGACATTTCCTGTTCCCCTCAGCCTGTAATCTGAGTGACAGGACAGCTGTTGATCCCCTCAGCCTGGTATCTAAGTGACAGGACATTTCCTATTCCCCTCAGCCTGGTATCTAAGTGACAGGACAGCTTCTTATCCTCTCAGCCTGTTATCTAAGTGACAGGACAACTCCTGTTCCCCTCAGCCTGTTATCTAGGTGATTGGACAGCACCTGTTCCCCTCAGGCAGGTATCTAAATGACCGGACAGCTCCTGTTCCCCTCAGCCTGCAATCTATGTGACAGGACACCTCCTGTTCCCCTCAACCTGGTATCTAAGTGAAAGGACAGCTCCTGTTCCCCTCAGCCATGTATCTAAGTGACAGGACAGCTCCTGTTCCCCTCAGCCTGCAATCTATGTGACAGGACACCTCCTGTTCCCCTCAACCTGGTATCTAAGTGACAGGACAGCTCCTGTTCCCCTCAGCCTGGTATCTAAGTGAGAGAACAACTCCTGTTCCCCTCAGCCTGTAATCCAAGTGACAGGACACCTCCTGTTCCCCTCAACCTGGTATCTAAGTGACAGGACAACTCCTGTTCCCCTCAGCCTGTAATCCAAGTGACAGGACACCTCCTGTTCCTCTCAGCCTGTTATCTAAGTGACAGGACAGCTCCTGTTCCCCTCAGCCTGGTATCTAAGTGAGAGGACACCTCCTGTTACCCTCACACTGGTATCTAAGTGGCAGGACAGCTGTTGATCCCCTCAGCCTGGTATCTAAGTGACAGGACATTTCCTATTCCCCTCAGCCTGGTATCTAAGTGACAGGACAGCTCCTGATCCTCTCAGCCTGGTATCTAAGTGACAGGACAGCACCTGTTCCCCTCAGCCTGTAATCGAAGTGGCAGGACAGCACCTGTTTCCCTCAGCCTGGTATCTAAGTGACCGGACAGCTCCTGATCCTCTCAGCCTGGTATCTAAGTGACAGGACAACTCCTGTTCCCCTCAGCCTTGTATCTCATTGACAGGACAGCTCCAGTTGCCCTCAGCCTTGTATCTGAGTGACAGGACAGCTCCTGTTCCCCTCAGCCTGGTATCTAAGTGAAAGGACAGCTTCTGTTCCCCTCAACCTGGTATCTAAGTGAGAGGACAGCTCCTGTTCCCCTCAGCCTGGTATCTAAGTGAAAGGACAGCTTCTGTTCCCCTCAACCTGGTATCTAAGTGAAAGGACAGCTCCTGTTCCCCTCAGCCTTGTATCTGAGTGACAGGACAGCTTCTGTTCCCCTCAACCTGGTATCTAAGTGAGAGGACAGCTCCTGTTCCCCTCAGCCTTTTATCTAAGTGACAGGACATTTCCTGTTCCCCTCAGCCTGTAATCTAAGTGACCGGACAGCTCCTGTTCCCCTCAGCCTGGTAACTAAGTGAAAGGATAGCTCCTGATCCCCTCAGCCTGGTTTCTAAGTGACAGGACAGCTCCTGATCCTCTCAGCCTGGTATCTAAGTGACAGAACAACTCCTGTTCCCCTCAGCCTTGTATCTAGGTGACAGGATAGTTCCTGTTCCCCTCAGCCTAGTATCTAAGTGACAGGACAGCTCCTGTTCCCCTCAGCCTGTAATCTAAGTGACAGGACACCTCCTGTTCCCCTCAGCCTGGTATCTAAGTGACAGGATATTTCCTGTTCCCCTCAGCCTAGTATCTAACTGACAGGACAGCTCCTGTTCCCCTCAGCCTGTTATCTAAGTGACAGGACATTTCCTGCTCCCCTCAGCCTGGTATCTGTCTGCTATCGCCCGCTTATTTCGTCCCACCGTCCTCTGTGAAGCATGCTACCTTCTCAGAGCCACTGTTGGTGCTGACAGCCCTTTTAAATGGTCGTCATCAGCTTCTTATGGCTCTTGCCGCGTCCCTTTCGCGCTGACCTTCCCACCCGCCTGTGCCTTTTCTATTCAAAACTCTGCCTGCGATACGCTAATTGCTCACTTAGCCCTCAATCGCAATGGCAGTCGAATGCGGTATGGGAGCACCATTGGCACCTGCTTCCACTTCCGGGCTGCGACCCCGCCAAAAACTCTGGCCTGAAAGTCAGGGGAGAAGGTTGGATTCTCTCTTGTTGGATGGCCACTGCCTGGCACTTGTGTCGAGCGAATGTTCTTGTCACTTATCAGCCAAAACCTGGATATTGTCCAGTTGTTCTGCATTTCTACATGAACTGCTTCAGTATCTGAGGAGTTGCGAATGGTGCTGAACATTATGCAATCAGCAGCGAACATCCCCACTTCTGACCTTATGATTGAAGGAAGGTCATTGATGAAGCAGCTGAAGATGGTTGGACCTGGGACACTACCCTGAGGAACTCCTGCAGTGATGTCCTGGAGCTCAGATGATTGACCTTCAACAACCACAACCAACTTCCTTTGCGCTAGGTATGACACCAACCAGCGGAGAGTTTTCCTTCTGATTCACATTGACTTCAATTTTGTTCGGGCTCCTTGATGCCATACTCGGTCAAATGCTGCCTTGGTGTCAAGGGCAGTCACTCTCACCTCACCTCTGGAGTTCAGCTCTTTTATCCATATTTGGACCAATGCGGTAATGAGGTCAAGAGCTGAGTGGCCCTGGCTGAACCCAAAATGAGCATTGGAGAGCAGGTGGAAACTGAAAATTAATCATCAGAGCAACTCATTAACAGAGAGCGAGTGACTGAACTAACAGTGAACCTAACAGCCACTGTTAGTAACTTTTAGAGACTGGAAGTGAACCAATGGAGTGGGCACACAAATAACCAGGGAGAAGATCAAACACATTGACACAGTCTGCTATTTTGGAGCCTGAATCACAGAGCACAAGAAGTGTTCAGAAGAGATATGGGCTAAATGGGGCTGAGAACAATATCTGAAAGGTTGAACAAAGTTTGGAAGGATGCAGACTTACCTTTGGGAAAGTGAGCGCGTTTGAAACAATAGTGTCACTAGCAACTGTGTGGAACATGGACACTAAAAGCAAATCGGACAGAAATGTTTCAAACCTTTGAGCATCAGCAACATTAAGTAATGTCATTGGGACTGCAGTCACCAGCCTTGTTAACCAGTCACTCATTTTGTAAAATCTGTTATCCTACATTACAATCGTGACCACACGTCCATTGGCTGTAAAGTGCTTTAGGATGTCCTGATGTCATGAAAGTCACTATTGAAATGCAAGTTCTTTTCTTCCACCTATCCAGAATTGTGTGTTTGTTCCAGGTGACTCATTCTGTCTACTTAAACTGCCCAACAGTATTCCACAAGTCCTGAACTGCTCCCGACAAGAACAACAAATGTGGCAATACAGAAAGGTCTTCAGGGGCCGAAGAAGCAGAGTAATGAATGGATGGGTGAAAGGCTAAAGGTTGTGGCCAAGGCTTGCTGGTCTAGTTTCAAGAGATGGCACAGGTCTGTTCCAGTTTCTCTTTGGAGAAACGCAGTCTCCTTATGCACTGTTCCTCTGAGATGTGCAGGTTGTAAATCTGCACACCCTGTTGGAAGGATAAGGATATCTGTGAATGCTCCTCCTCCTCTCTGGACTCCCTTGTAGCATTGGCTGGACCTCGTTAAGCTTCCCAATGATAGGCTGGCTCACTACAGCACACAAACTGCAACCCCGCACCCAGCAAATCGACTGAGAAACAAAAGCAACATGTCTTCCAATCACTTACAGTGATTTCATTTAGAGCAATGTCTCTGTCTCTTTAAATAGCATTGGAAGTGTGTGCTTCCCACTCTTTGCCGCCCATAGTTTGGGGTTTGGAAACAGCAGTGGCAGCTCTGAGACTTGTAAAAGTACTGTCTGTGTCCTCCTTATGTCATGGGGGAGGGGCTCTAATTCAAATATGGTTTTTTTGATCCACAGGGGCGTTGGTTACCTAAATTGAGGCCTGCCTGAAAATTGCAGCAAGTAGGTTTCTGGCAGAGACTCTGCCATTATTTCTTTGCAGTTTTGATCCCATTGCCATCCCATTCACTGAAAAACTGGTCAGTTTGTGTTGGGACGACTTTAAGAGCGGCCCACCTTAAGAACGGTAAGTGAAGTTCACCGGAGGAAGTGATGTTGTGTCACACATAATGAGGGAGTTGTGGGTGTAGCCTGACAGAGTGAAATGTGTTTAGGTGTGCTCCTGCAATAGCTGTTTGTATTTATATATATATCCCAGTTAAGTAATAATAAAATCCACATATTCTTTGGATATTACTTGTAGTCCTATAAGTGTTACAACAGATTACACACCAAAGGATCAAGTAATATTAAAGTTTGGAGACAAACATTGCTTCCTAGGTGATCATAAATCTCATGCAAATATGTTTATACAAAAACAAACCTTAATTCTAATTCTATTATCTAAGTATCTAAGAGGCCTGGACTACGCAGAAAAATCTTGTCTGGGCAAACCAAGCTACACTCTGCAGTTGCTAAGCAACTATGTGGCTTAATAGTGCTGAGGCCTGTCTTCACCTCCTTCAGCCTATAGAGAGAATATGACTGTAATTGGAAGACACAGCAGGGAGTGGCTGCATTTATTACTTCCTCTGGAAGGAAACCGAGCCAAGAACTATAAGACCTACAAATAAAATTTCCCTGGTAATTTGATGATAATGCACCAGTTTGAGGAGTGGAGACAGAAACATCCCAGAGGTGGAGTTACTCCTGTTTAACTCATTCACAGCTCACTGCCATTGGAACAGAACTTCCTAACTTGACATAGTCTACCCATGGGAGTACAGACTGTCTAGAGAATGAAGCACGTTAAGTCCTAGCAATCCCAGACACCCAATCTCGGCTTGCAGCACTTCTGGCTAAGGTAGAGGGTGAGATCCACTGGTACCATTCCATTAGGAATGTGGAGATCGGAAGATGCTTAGGACATCTCCCTACCAACTGTCTCCGACACCATCAGTCTACGATGACGGCAACTGTTTGCGGGAATATTGCAAACTCGCCAAACATGAACCCCTTGGACCCATCCAGTCATGCAGTCCCTAAAAGACCTCCACATAAACTTCCTGACTACACAGCACTTCACACATGACAGAGAATGTCAGAAACATCACACACGCACTTCCATATGACCATTACTGGAACCAACAGTCTCTATTTTAATCAATTCTCAGCATGTGGGCATCACTGGCAAGGCTGGCAATTATTGCTCATCCCTAGTTGCCCTGACAGGATGGTGGTGGTGAGCCTTCTTCTTGAACTGCTGCAGTCCCACAGTGCTGTTAGGTTGGAAAGTTTTTGATATAACTGTGTGGTTTGATAGGCCTCTTCAGAGAGCAGTGAAGATTCTACCCTGGTGGAATGGGGCTGGACTCACATATAGGCCAGACCAGGTCACTGCAGCAGGTTTCCTTCCCTAAAGAACAATAATGAACCAGTTGGGTTTTTATGACAATCTGACAGCTTCATAGAACTTTTACTGATATCAGCTTCTTATTTCCAGAATTTTCCAACTGAATTCAAATTCTCAAACTGCCACGGTGGGATTTGAACTCACATTAATTGTCTATGTGTTGCATAAGACAACATAAAGAACTCATTATGTGTTGGCAGCTGTGGTGAAAACACAAGTTCTAAGTTTGAAGACCACAGGTTAAAACAGTTGTGAAAAGGACCCTTCCTACAGGCAAAAGAGACAAAGCTCAAAAGAAATACTAGCCCAAACAGTGGAAAAAAGAAAGGACTTACCTCCAGTTGTAGAAGACAGAGCTCAGAATGACAGGCTGCAAGTAAATTCCTGTGATTGGGTGAGTCATTGTGCCGATGGTGGAGGAAACCCAGTTGAAAAGAAAAATCTCTGAAGTGCTTAAAAAATCAAGTTTTTTTTTCAAAGGCTCCGTGGGAGATAGAAAAAAATGGGGAAAACCCGATTCCTCTCGCAGGCTGATCGAGGTCGGCGCCATTACAGGAGATGTCCAATATCAAAAGCGTGGGAAACCCCCGAACACTGCAGAGTCTCCATTCAGGCAGCCAAAGTTTAAAAAAAATTAACTAAACCACTTGAGTGTGAAGGAGAATTTCAATTCACACATCCACAGCTAAGAAAACATCATTAAACCACTCGAGTGTGAAGAACAGTGGCACAGTGGCGTAGTGGTGGGCAGCACAGTGGCACAGTGGTTAGCACCGCAGCCTCACAGCTCCAGCGACCCTGGTTCGATTCTGGGCACTGCCCATGTGGAGTTTGCAAGTTCTCCCTGTGACCGTGTGGGTTTTTGCCGGGTGGCCCGGTTTCCTGCCACAGCCAAAGACTTGCAGGTTAATAGGTAAATTAGCCATGATCAATTGCCCCTAGTATAGGTAGGAAAATTGAGGGAAGATGGGGATGTGGTAGGAAAATGGGTTTAATGTAGGATTAGTATAAATGGGTGGTTGATGGTTGGCACAGACTCGGTGGGCCGAAGGGCCTCTTTCAGTGCTGTATCTCTAAATAAATATGTAAACATATTTATTTAGAGATACAGCACTGAAACAGGCCCTTCGGCCCACCGTGTCTGTGCTGACAAACACCATCAATTTATACTAACCCTACAGTTTCTTTTCTTTCTTTTCTTTTGGGCCTCCTTATCTCGAGAGACAATGGATACGCGCCTGGAGGTGGTCAGTGGTTTGTGAAGCAGCGCCTGGAGTGGCTATAAAGGCCAATTCTGGAGTAACAGGCTCTTCCACAGGTGCTGCAGAGAAATTTGTTTGTTGGGGCTGTTGGACAGTTGGCTCTCCCCTTGCGCCTCTGTCTTTTTTCCTGCCAACTACTAAGTCTCTTCGACTCGCCACAATTTAGCCCTGTCTTTATGGCTGCCCGCCAGCTCTGGCGAATGCTGGCAACTGACTCCCACGACTTGTGATCAATGTCACACGATTTCATGTCGCGTTTGCAGACGTCTTTATAACGGAGACATGGACGGCCGGTGGGTCTGATACCAGTGGCGAGCTCGCTGTACAATGTGTCTTTGGGGATCCTGCCATCTTCCATGCGGCTCACATGGCCAAGCCATCTCAAGCGCCGCTGACTCAGTAGTGTGTATAAGCTGGGGATGTTGGCCGCTTCAAGGACTTCTGTGTTGGAGATATAGTCCTGCCACCTGATGCCAAGTATTCTCCAAAGGCAGCGAAGATGGAATGAATTGAGACGTCGCTCTTGGCTGGCATACCCTACAGTAATTCTAACAAAAAGAAACAACTGAACTGTCTATTGAACAGTTATACAAACAGACAAGCTTAAGTGCTGCAAGCAAAATAAACAGAGAGCACTGCAAAACACTTGCTCCTCTCCATCAAAGCAGCCAGTCCAAATAACAGGGAGTTTCTTAAAGGAGAAACAACAGAGTCATGGAGCAAGTCTTAAAGCATGTTTTAAGCAAAAGAACAGCAGAAAAATGATTAAGTTTCCCAGCATGAATTGAAAGGCCATTGATATCATATCAGAGTTCAAGCTTTTCAAGCAAAGTATGCAGTCATGCTTTACAGAACAAGCGACTGTAGAACCAGAGAAGCAAGCTGTGGAAATACTGAGAGCAGTTGGAAATGAAGGATTATACAGAATCAATACCTCTAGCTTATCTGAAGAGGATCAGAAAGATCCCTCAAAGATATGGAAAGTGCGAGAAGATCAGCTCCAGTTAAGAGTGAATTTTAGAATTCACCGCCTGGAATTGATGTCCTACAGACAATAGCCACAGGAATCAATAGATCAGCTCATCAGTAGATGACATAGTAAGGGCAACAAATGCGATTTCTCAGAAACTGAGCTGTCAGAGCAACTAATGGAGCTGGTGACTGTCTCAACATCCTTTGAAGCATTTCAGAAAGAACTCTTGGGAAAAAGAAAGGTCACAGCACTGATGCGCTGCTAGAAGTTGGCAAGAAATACAAAGCCATTGTCGCCGGACAACAGCATCTGCAGCACTAGGTGCAGCCAATGGTATCGGCATGATTAGCAGGTCAAAAAGAGCAAGCAAGCTGTGTGGTAAAAGTGAGGTTGGTCCCATTCACCGCGAGGTCGTCCTGCATTTCACAGTCTGTGCAAGGCGTGCGGTGCAAAAGGACACTGGGTCTGCCTATGCGAGAAATCTGACTCTAAAGATGCAGTCAGAAGTCACAGTAGGACACAAACAAACATAATATAGGCTCAACAACAGGGCAACAGCAACAAGGAGAGCAGCAGAGATCTGCATAAATGCAAGCCGATACACAAAGTCCACAATGAAACAGACCTGAGACAAGACTCAGAGAGAAGTGATTCTCAGCCAGAAGACGAGCAGGCATTTCATGTTGTGAACCTGACACATCATGTTGATGAAGTCAAACAACTGGAAGCTTTTGCTATGATTAACATCATGTGCCAAAAGAAACCTGGCAAACATACACTCAGAGTTAAGATTGACACTGGAGCTAGTGCAAGTATCCTACCAGTCCAAATCCTGAAGGATATGTACTGGAGTCATTGGAAATTAATGATGCAACTGACAACTGCAAAGTTATCTGCATGCGGTGGGTCACCCATCCCATGCAGTGGCAAACTAACAATGTAATGCAGCTATGGCAAGTTGGCATGGAAATCACAAACATTTTACCTGGCAGACACGGGTGGACCAGCAGTAGCAGGGCTACCAGCGTGTAAGGACCTCAACATCATAACTATCCACGAGGTCACCAAGGTACCAATTACGGCAGAAGAGACCAAAGGTACCAGCGTTGAGCCACTGTTCCTCCAGGATCTCAGTGGTTCTGGTTTGGAAGGTATCAGCCTCTTCTCAGAGACACCACACCAAGAGAATGAGGATCCAAACTCAGATGGTGAAAGTTCTTTGTTAACAGGCAGTGTTTCTTAGCGCTTCAGCGACTCAGAAGAAGAAATTGACATTGTAACCACTGAGAAGCAAAAGCTGGCAGTGGGGTGCATTCCCAAGGGGAAATCTCCAAGGGCCAGAACCCACTTGCAGACTCTGGCCAGCATCAAACAGTGCAGTCTGGAAACCCAACAACACAACTATGCCGTGCCCTCACTTCTGCTCTCTAGAGAACCACCAACACCACAACAAGCCAGAAATTGACAGGTCATGAGGCCAAGTACTATTCCCCCAACAAGTCTTCAACCTGGAGCCCCAGGCCTTTAGACACAGAGGATGACAAGAGGCAAAGGACACTCAATGTCCTGAAGAGGCAGAGGAGGAATGAGTTGAAGCATGTCTGTTGGCTCTTCGAGATGAGGTGCCGGAACTTTCCAAGAATGACAAGGCCTCAAAAGTGGTCATCTTGAGAAAAGCAGCAGAGTATATTAGCGGGCTGAAGGCAGAACAACAGAAACTGTGTGCAGAAAGGAAGAAACTTCAGAAAAAAACAGCAACGGATGAGATGGAAATTCCCCAAGCAAGAGTTGTCAAACCACCAAAATATTATATAGACTTTTAAGCCTCTGTCCTTGTAAATTTCACAATCCCTATCCTTGTACCTGTAAATTTTATAGTCTCTACCCCGTACAACTAATTTTGATGTTATCTAATTTTATATGTTTTTACTTGTAGCATACGAAACTTATCTTTGGAAAGAAAGGGGATATTGCGTGATCGTCTTAAGAGTGATGTCCCCTTAAGAGCTCAGTATGCTAATAAGCTAAGTGCCAGGATGTAGTCATGTGACTAGGAGCCACACTCTGCAACTGTAAGACCCAGACGAAGGTTCTGTAAATAGTTTACTTGGTACTGTAGATAATAGTTTAGCTGTTAAAAAACCTGTTTTGAGATCTTCAGCAAACTGAACTCCATGTATCTCATTTATGTTGCATCAAATAACACAAAGACCTCATTACACTGTCTGGAGTAGACTCCCCCTGCCTGTCTGTGGAGGAGCTCCCCCTGTCTGTCTGGAGTAGACTCCCCCTGCCTGTCTGTGGAGGAGCTCCCCCTGTCTGTCTGGAGTAGACTCCCCCTGCCTGTCTGTGGAGGAGCTCCCCCTGTCTGTCTGGAGTAGACTCCCCCTGCCTGTCTGTGGAGGAGCTCCCCCTGTCTGTCTGGAGTGGAGATTCTCCTGTCTGTCTGGAGTAGACAGCCCCTGCCTATCTGTGGTTGAGCTCCCTCTCTGTCTAGAGCAGATTCCCCCAGCCTGTCTGGAATAGAGCTCCCCCTGTCTGTATGCAGCAGACTCCCCCTGTCTGTGTGTGGTGGTGCTGCCTCTGTCTGTCTGGAGTGGAGCTCCCCTTGTCTGTCTGGAGTAGACACTCCCTGTCTGTGTGCGGTGGTGCTGCCCCTGTCAGTCTGGAATGGAGCTCCCCTTTTCTGTCTGCAGCAGACTCCCCCTGTCTGTGTGTGGTGGTGCTGCCCTGTCTGTCTGGAGTGGAGCTCCCCTTGTCTGTCTGCAGCAGACTCCCCCTGTCTGTGTGTGGTGGTGCTGCCCCTGTCTGTCTGGAGTGGAGCTCCCCTTGTCTGTCTGGAGTAGACACTCCCTGTCTGTGTGTGGTGGTGCTGCCCCTGTCAGTCTGGAATGGAGCTCCCCCTGTCAGTCTGGAATGGAGCTCCCCATGTCTGTCTGGAATGGAGCTCCCCCTGTCTGTCTGGAATGGAGCTCCCCATGTCTGTCTGGAATGGAGCTCCCCATGTCTGTCTGGAGTGGAAAATGCCCAGCTGGCTGGAATGGAGATTCCCTGTTTGTCTGGAGTAGAGCTCCCCCTGTCTGTCTGAAGTAGACTGCCTCTGTCTGTCTGGAGTAGACTCTGCCTGTCTGTCTGGAGTGGAGATTCCCCTGTCTGTCTGGAGTGGAGCTCCCCATGTCTGTCTGCAGTGGAGATTCCTCTGTCTGTCTAGAGTGGAGCTCCCACTGTCTGGAGTGGAGCTTCCCTGTATGTCTGGAGTGAAGGATTCCCTGTCTGTCTGGAGCAGACTCCCCATGTCTGTCTGGAGTAGACAGCCCCTGCCTGTCTGTGATGGAGCTTCCTCTATCTATCTGAAGTGGAATGCCCCCTGTCTGTCTGGAGTGGAGATTCCCCAGTCTGTCTGGAGTAGACAGCCCATGTCTGTTTGCGGTTGAGCTCCCCCTGTCTGTCTAGAGTAGACCTCCCCAGCCTGTCTGGAATAGAGCTCCCCTTGTCTGTCTGGAGCAGACGCCCCCTGTCTGTGATGGAGCTCCCCCTGTCAGTCTGGAGTGGAGCTCCCCCTGTCTGTCTAGGGTAGATCTCCCCCTCTCTGTATGGAGTAGACTCCCTTTGTCTGTATGGAATAGACTCCCCCTGTCTGTCTGGAGCGGAGCTGCCCCTGTCTGTCTGGAGTGGAGCTCCCCCTGCCTGTCTGGAGTGGTGAACTGCTGTCTGACTGGAGTGGAGCTCCCCCTGTTTGTCTGGAGTAGAGCTCCCCCTGTCTGCCTGGAGTGGAGCTTCCCCTGTCTGCCTGGAGTGGAGCTTCCCCTGTCTGTCTGGAGTGGAGATCCTCTGTCTGTCTGAAGTAGAGTGCTCCATGTCTGACTGGAGTGGAGAGTCGCCCCGTCTGTCTGGAGTGGAGTTCCACCCGTCTGTCTGGAGTGGACTCCCCCTGTATGTCTGGAGCACAGTACCCCCTATCTGTGTATATGTAGTACTCCCTGTCCATCTGGAGTAGACTTCCCCTGTCTGTCTGGAATGGAACTCCCCGCATCTGTCTGGAGTAAATTTCTCCCTGTCCGTCTGGAACGGAGCCCCGCCTATCTGTCTGGAGTGGAGCCCCCCATGTATGCCTCAAGGTGAGCCCCCTGTCTGTCTGGAGTGGAGCCCCCTATGTATCCCTCAAGGTGATCCCTCCCTGTCTGTCTGTCTGGAGTGGAGCCGCCCATGTCTGCCTCAAGGTGAGCCCTCTGTCTGGTGTAAAGCCCCATGTCTGTCCCAACATGATCCCTCCCTCCCTGTCTGTCTGGAGTGGAGCCCCCTGTCTGTATGGAGTCGACACCCCTGTCTGGATGGAGTGGAGCTCTCCCTGTCTGTCTGAAGTGGAGCTCCCCCTGTCTGTCTCAAGGTGAGCCCCGCCTGTCTGTCTGGAGTGGAGCCCCCTCCCACCCCTCAGCCTATCAGTCAGGGAGTGCTCTTCTTTTCTGACAATAATTTGGTGTTTGACTGGTATTTGCTGCTGTTCTCCAAACTCTGCTCCCACTTACTCCTCATTCTCCACCTGAAATCTAAACTAAGCTGATTGGGTTCAGCTTTCTCTACAGGAACAGCCCATGCTGTGCTCTTGTCTAATAGATGATCAGGCACAATCCCTGTGTTTAGTGACCATGGAATGGTAAATGCTCTGCTCAACTGGCAGACAGGATCTCAGTTTAACCATGTGCCCAAAGGAAAGCATCACCAGCAATGCAGCACTCGCTCAGCACTGCACTGGAGCATCAGCCTAGACTGTGAGCTCAGCTCATTCTCCGCCGCATCTGCCATCATGTTGAAAGGAAGAAGAAATGAAACTAAATTACAGATCAGATCCCCCCAAGAATCAACTCACTGCCCACATTACAGCCACTGATTGGCTGTCCGAACTCAGTGGATTGATAGGTCCTGCTTGCCCCTTCCTTTGTCACTAGACTCATTCACCTCCCCCACAATCTGAGATGTAATTGGTGTAGGTGGGCTCCCCCTTTTTCTCCTCTCTCTCCTCCCCTCTTTACCCTCCCTCCTCCCCTGTGTCTCTCTTCTTGCCTCGTCCCCCAACCTCCCTCTATCCTCCCCCTCCCTCTCTCTTTCTCATCCCCTCCCTCTCTCCTCCCCTCCTCCCCTCCCTGTTTCTCATCACCTGCTACCCCTCCCTCTCTCTCCTCCTCTCCTCCCCCTCTACGCCCTCTCTCTCCTCGCCTGCAACCCTCCCTCTCTTCTCCCTTTCCCTCTCCCTCTCTCTCCTCCCCTCCTTCCCTCCAGCCCCTGCCTTTCTCTCCTTCCCTCCCTCTCTTTTCTTTCTATTCATGTCTCTTTCTTTCCTCTCCCCTCTCCTCCCTCTCCCTTCTCCCTCTCTCTGTTTCTGTCTCTCACCCCCATCTCTCCTACCTCTCTCTCCTTCCCCTACACCCCTCCTCCCTCTTCCTTCTCTATCTCTGTCTGTCTGTCTGTCTCTCTCTCTCCTTCCAACCCCCATCCCTCCCTCTGCCTATATTTAGAGGGAGGCAGCACTCCATCAACAGTTCCAGGGATTGCAGCTTTTAATTGAGACCAGACGGGCAGGACACAGCAGGCACTGCAGCAACCCAGCCTGCTGCTGCTCCATCCCACTAATTGCTGCCTGTTGCAGACAATCCTTTGCTTCTAAACAAGGACAGTCACTTTTCTGTTGCCTGGGGCTGTCATAGCTGCACAAGACCGAACATCTCTACTCAACGAGACGGCTGTAAAATCTCCAGACACATCCCAGGTCTTGGTGCTGCCTGCGGGTTGCTGAATACCAGAACTTTATTGTTTTAATCCAGATCCTTGGAGAGAGCAATTAACCACACAAACTGCTGTCTGAACCACTTAAAGAGCCACATCTCTCATTCATATTTCCATTGCTGTGTTTTCCTGCAATTTGATTGTCTTCAAGTCATACAAAATTAGTCTTCATTCACCCAACCTGTTAAAAAGCAGGTTATTTCCCCACAGAAGACTGACCCACTCAGTATTATTGAGTACTTCAATAAAAAGTGTCAAAGCAAAATCAAAAATCTCTCTTCAAATAAAGGAGGCTCCTTTACATTAATGCTAAGTGTACACCTCCCAATGCAGGATAGAGTTGCCTTTTGCACTGACCAGCTAGGCTCCCCCATCATTCAGGATGGGAACGTTCATGGAGCCTTCTCCTGCCATTAGTTGTTTAATTGTCCACCACCATTCACAGCTGGATGTGGCAGGACTGCAGATGTGGCAAGATCTGATTAATTGGTTGTGGGATTGCTTAGCTCTGTCTATAGCATGCTGGTTCAGCTGTTTAGCATGCATGTAGTCCTGTGTTGTAGCTCCCTGCTGCTCCTGGCATGCTCTTCTACACTCCTCATTGAACCAGGGTCGGTGCCCTGGCTTGATGGCAATAGTAGAGTGGGCAATATGCTGGGCCATGAGGTTACAGATTGTGGTTAAATACAATTCTGCTGCTGATAGTCCACAGTGTCACATTGATGCCCAGTTTTGAGCTGCTAGATCTGTTCTGAATCTATCGCATTTAGTACGGTGGTAGTGCCACACAACTCAATGGTGGGTATCCTCAGTGTGAAGATGGGACTTCATCTCCACAAGGATTGTGCGGTGGTCATTCCTACTAATACTGCGTCAGGTAGGTTGGTGAGGATGCGGTCAAGTAGGTTTTTCCATCGTGTTGGTTCTCTCACCACCTGCTGCAGACCCAGGCTGGCAGGTATGTCCTTTAGGATTCAACCAGTTCAGTCAGCGCTTCATGGGATCCGGAGTCAATGCTGATGACTTCCAGGGCTACTCTGGCCTAACTGTATGCCACTGTGCCACCACTTCTGGTGGGTCTGTCCTGCCTGTAGGACAGGACAAACCTAGGGATAGTGATGGAGGAGTCTGGGATGTTGGTTATTAGATATGATACTGTCAGTATGATTATGTCAGGCTGTTAATTGACTATTCTGTGGATCAGCTCTTGCAACTTTGGTTCAGTTCCCAGATGTTAGTAATCAGGACTTTGCAGGGTCGACTGGGAAGGCCATGCTCGTGTTGTTTCAAATCTGATGTCTAAGCCAAAGACAAGTTGTCCATACAATTTTATTTTTCCTGTTCTTCCTCGTAGCAGTTTGATGCAACTGGGTGATTTGTTTGGCCACTTCAGAGGGCAGTTAAGAGTCGACCAGATTGGTTTAAAAGGCTGGGATAAGTCCCATATAGTCCAGACTGAATTAAGGACATCTGCGATACTTCCTTGAGGTTATGAATGAACTGGTTGAATTTTACTACAACCCAACTATGGTGCCTATTGATGATGGAGTCCAAGGTATGAGGTCACCACTATGGATCCAAGAAAGACAAATTGGAATATTTTCTTAATGGTGAGAAGCTAGAAAAGAAATCAAATGTTTTTTTTCCACTCATCAATGGAATGTGGGCATTGCTGGCCAGGCCAACATTTATTACCCATATCTAATTGCCCTTGAGAAGGTGGTGGTGAGCTATCTTCTTGGACCACTGCAGGCCATGTGGTGTAGGTGCACTGACAGTGCTGTTAAGGAGGGAGTTTCAGGATTTTGATCAGCGACAGTGAAGGAACGGCGATATATATCCAAGTCAGGATGATGTGTAACTTGGAGGAAAACTTGCAAGTGGAGATATTCTCTTGTGTCTGCTGTCCTTGTCCTTCTAGATGGTAAAAGTCGTGGGTTTGGAATGTGCTGTCGATGGAGCCTTGGTAAGTTTCTGCAGTGCATCTTGTAGATGGTACACACTGCTGCTCTGTGCGTTGGTGGTGGGAGTGAATGCTTGAAGTGGTGGATGGGGTGCCGATCAAGTGGGCTGCTTTGTCCTGGATGGTATCGAGCTTCTTGTGTATTATTGGAGCTGCACCCATCCAGGCGAGTGGAGAGTATTCCACCACACTCCTGACTTGTTCCTTGTAAATGGTGGATAGGCTTTGGGGAGTCAGGAGGTGAGTTATTCACCACAGAATTCTCAGCCACTGACCTGCTGTTGTATCCAGAGTATTTATATGGCTGGTCTAGTTAAGTTTCTGATCAATGGTAAGCCCCAGCATTTTGATAGTGGGGATTTCAGCGATAGTAATGTTGTTGAATGTCAAGGGGAGGTGTTGGAAATGGTCATTGCATTTGCTTGGTGTGAATGTTATTTGCCATTTAGCTTCTCAAGCCTGAATGTTGTCCAGGTCTTGTGGCATGTGGGCACAGACTTCTTCAGTATCTGAGGAGTTATGGTCATTTTGCAACCATTAGCAAACATCCCAATTTCTGACCTCATAGTATAATTGATAAATGGTTGGGCTTGGGACACTACCCTGAGGAACAACTCCTGCAGTGATGTTCTGGGACTGAAATGATTGGCCTCCAACAACCACAACCATCTTCCTTTGGACAGGTTTGACTCCAGCCAGTGAAGAATTTTTCCCCCTGATTCTCATTGACTCCTTGATATCACTCTTGGTCAAATGCTGCCTTAATGTCAGGGGCAGTCACTGTGACCTCACGTCTGGACTTCAGCTCTCTGGTCCACATTTGGACCAAGGAGCTGATGAGGTCTGGTTTCATGTCATCCTGGCAGAATCCAAACAGAGCATCCGTGGCCATTTTATTGCTGAGTAAGTGCCGCTTGATAGCACTGTTGATGACATCTTCCATCACTTAACTGATAATTGAGAGTAGACTGGTGGGGTGGTAATTGGTTGGATTAGATTTGTCCTGCTTTTTGTAGACAAGTACATAAATCAGTAAAAGCCAGTGGACAGGTACAAAATGTAATCAAAAAGGCTAAAGCAATGTTGGCCTTTATCGAAAGGGCGGGGGGGAGTTGGGTTACAAAGAGGAGAAAGTTACGCTTCAGTTGTACAGAGCCATGGTCAGACCCCATCTTGTGTAATGTGGTTAGTTCTGGGCACCACACCTCAGGAAGGATATATTGGCCTTGGAGTGGGTTTAGCACAGATTCACCAGAATGATATGGGCACTTAAAGGTGAAATTTTGATGACTTGATTTATATTCCCTTCAGTTTCTATATTTGAGAGGTACTCTGATCGACGTGTTTAAAATGATAAAATGATCCGACAGTTAATACAGAAAACTATTTCCCCTGGTGGGGAGTCTACAAGATGGAATAATCTTAAAGTCAGTGCTAGGCCATTCAGGAGTGAAATCAGGGAGTATTTTTACACACAAAGGGCAATGGAAATCTGGAATTCTCTTGCCTAGAAAGATGTGGATGCTGAGGTCAACTGGAGCTTTCAAGCCTGAGATAGATTTTGTTGGGTAAGGGTATCAAAGGATGTGAGGCAAAGGCAGATAAATGAAGTTGAGATACAGGCCAGTCATGATCTAATTGAATGGTGGGATAGGCTTTAGCGGCTAAATGGCCTCCTCCAATTCCTATGTTCCTTTAACCAAATATTTCCATCTCATTGAAGGGATAAAACAGTACCTTATAAGCACATTCTGTAGGAAGTTAAGAAGGGCAGGATTATCCGGTCCTAATTTTGCCAATTGCAAGGAGTGTTGCTAGGAGGACTGAAGCCTCTTCAGTGCACCCTGAAACCAAATGGAAGCTATAGCTGGTATACTTCAGCCCATCAGAAACGCCAGGCCTCACAAAGCCATCTCACCCCTTCCCTACTCCGAATGCTGAGGCCATAAGAACTGGAAGACTGCACCAACTCTTCTTCTTGAGGAAGGGGAGAGGGGGAGACAGTCAATGCATCTTGAAAATAAAATCATCCATGGCATCCTTAAAAGAAAACAAAAGATAACTAAATTTTCATGTGTAGAGTTTTCTGAAAAGAGATTTTTATCCAAGAATGTCTGTGTGTTCTCTAGTACAGGAATCTGGCGAAGCTTCTCTCTCACTCAGTTTGACTGCAGCTCCTTCTTTCCTTTGGCTTGGCCCCAGTGGGGCTTTTTAAAGTCCCTGATCCTAAAGCCCCACTCTGTTTGTTCACTGTCCAGGAGGCTGGCAGCCCTGGCACTGATGTTTCCCACTGCACCTGTTCCAACAGAATGGATCCCAGGAGAACTCAACTCACAGGCACCGCTCCACAATTACTCATCAACATTCATATGGCAATCATCAAGCTTGGAAGCAGCAGTGAAACAGGGATGAGGAATTTGTTACTAAAAACCAGTCCAAAGTTATTATTTTTCTCTTCCGTAGCTGTATTTGATCAGTTGAGTGAAAACAAGACTCATATTTAGATTTTTTTTTACAGATAAAATGTTTTATTTGCCCAAAGGCTATAATGAAACTAGAAAATGTTTAATTTAGCCAATGAAAAGATTCAGGTTAAAGCTCCCTGAGAGGCTTGCTGGGTTAATAACACTGCCTAGTGTGGGGCTAAGCAATAAAATACAGACATTAGCTTCGGTCCCTGCTCTATGCTGCATTCTCAAGATAGTTACAGAAGAGGAAGGCCATTCAGTCTATCTTACACCTTCTGTCCAGAGAAGTCCCCCCTTTCAGAGTTCAATTTTTTTCTGAACAACTAGCTACTTTTAGGGCAAATGGTGGTGTAGTGGTAATGTCACAGAGTTAGTAATTCCATAGGCCCAGGCTAAGATCCTGGGGAAATGAGTTCAAATCCCACCTTTGCAGCTGCTGGAATTTAAATTCAATTAATTAACAAAAATCTGGAGTTGAAAGCTAGTTTCAGTAAGGGTACCATGAAACTACTGTCATTTAAAAAGAAAACCCATCTGGTTCACTAATGTCCTTTAGGGAAGGAAATCTGCCATCCTCACCTGGTCTGGCCTACATGTGACTCCAGACCCAAAGCAATGTGGTTGACTCTTAACTGCCCTCTGAAATAGCCTAGCAAGACACTCAGTTGTCAAGTGCAATTACAGATGGGCAACAAATGCTGGCCTTGCCATCAGCGCCCACATCCTGCGATTTTTTTGTTATGAATTGACAGGAGTGCAGCAAGTGATCCCAGCACTGCTGAGCTAGGGAGCTGAAAATCAGCTAAAATTCCTGCTCCTGGCCCTGATCACTGTTGGTAAGTCAACTAGGATTCTTGATCACTGTTGGAAAGTCTGTGTGGGCATCAGGTAAGGATAAAATCAGACTTTACCCCTGTGGTGCTGTCCACAAGCAAATTGTTCACCAAGGCTTGCTGCATGGGAATTTTATATTTATTCATTTTTGGGCCTATTTCTGAGAAGGTGGTGGTGGGCCATCTTCTTGAACCACGTTTGATACAACTGAGGGGGTAATTTTGACCAAAGGGTGAAAACAGACACTAAGTATGTGCTGTGCTAATAAGAAATGCCTGTTTAAAAGTGTAGGTTTAGCATCCAATGTTCAGGTTAATTGCTAATTATTATGATTTGAAGATGCCTGCAGGCATGAATGCAGGTTTAGCACTCAAGCGCTGATTTGATGCAATTTTCCTGGAACTGTATATATTGGTTCCTTGCACCCACTTTCACTGAAGGTGTGGCATGCACAAGTTGGGAGTGGAAGGATGACTCAAAGAGCAGGAGAGAGGGTCCAGGTTCGCCAATGTAGCACTGGAGGTCTTGCAGGAGGAAAAGGGTTCTCCTCTGCCCCCACTGGGGAATGAGGACACAGTGGCAGCTAATGTGCTGCATGTGGGATCAGATTGCCTAGGAGGTGACAGCCAAGAGCACTGCTCCCAGGACATAGCTCCAGTGCCGCAAGAAACTGAATGATTTTACACAGTAAGATCCTGTTTCACACACACACTTTTCAATAACTGCACCACTCCCAGCATCACAACTCCAAAAATCATCCACTGGCATGTAAATAGTAAGCAGGTATTAAGAGGTGAAGTGGTGCCTATTAGGGATAAAGAGGGTAATGTATGCTTAGAGGCACAGGGCAAGGCTAATTTACTTAATAAGTACATTGTAATCAGTGTTTACTAAGGAAGTGGAAGTAGAAGCAGAGAGGGCAGAGGCAATGGATTGGGTAAAAATTGAGAGGGGGGAGGTACTAAAAAGGTTGGCTATGCTTAGGATAGGTAAGTCACTTGGTCCAGTTGACTTGCATCCAAGGTTGCTAAAGAAAGTGGGAGTGGAGAAAGCGGAAGGGCTTGCCATAATCTTCCAATCTTATCTGGATACAGGAAAGGTGTCAGAGGATTGGAGAGTGGCAAATGTAACCCTTATTCAAGAAAGGGTGTAAGGACAGTCGTAGCAACGACAGGCCGATTAGTTTAACATCAGTGTTGGGTCAGGTTTTAGAAACAATAATTAGGGAAGAAATCAACAGACATTTGAAGAGATTATAGTTAATTAAGGAAAGCCAACACAAATTTGTAAAAGGCAGATCATGCTTGACTAATCTAATTGAATTTTTTGATGAAGTAACAAAGAAGGTTGATGAAGGGAATGTGGTAGATGTTGTTTATATAGATTTTGCCACTTAAAAGGCTGGTTAACAAAATTGAGGCTCATGGAATTAGGAGGGTCAGTGTCCAATTGGATAAAAAATTGGCTTAAGAACAGAAAACAGTGAATTATAGTAAATGACTGTTTTTCAGACTGGAGGATGGGAGACAGTGGTGTTCCCCAAGGGTCAGTGCTGGGACCACTTTATTTTTCTATATATAAATGACTTGGACCTGGAACACAGAATAGAATCTCAAAGTTTGCTGACAGCACCAAACTTGGAAGTGTAGCAAACAGTGAGGATGATATGAACCACCTGCAACAGGACATAGATAGGCTAGCAGAAAGGGCAGAGAGGTGGCAGATGGAATTTAATACTGACAGTGTGAGGTAATACATTTTGGCAGAAGGAATAGGGAGAGGCAATATATACTTATTGACACAGTTCTAAAGAGAGTGCAGGAACAGAGGGTCCTGAGGGTGCTTGCGCATCATTCTTTGTAGGTGGCAGAACATTTCGAGAGAGTGGTTAGTAAAGCATATGGGATCTTGGGCTTCATAAATAGATGCATTAAGTACAAAAGCAGGGAAGTTATGCTGAACCTTTATAAAGCTCTGGTTAGACCCCAACTGTGGTATTGCATCCAGTTCTGGTCACTGCACTTTAGGAAGGATGTGAGGGTCCTTGAGAGGGTGCAGAGGAGATTTACCAGAATGGTTCCAGGGATAGGGGTATTTTGTTCCAAGGTTAGGTTGGAAAAGCTGGGGTTGTACTCCTTAGAACAAAGGAGACTGAGGGGAGATTTACTAGAAGTGTGTAAAATTATGACAGACTTAGATAAGTTAGACAAGGAGGAACTGTTCCCATTAACTAATGGCACAAGAAATAGGGGACACAGATTGCAGGTTTTGGGCAAGAGATGCAGGGGGAATATGAGGAAGAACTTTTTTATGGAGCACGTGGTAATGACCTGGAACTCACTGCCCATGAGGGTGGTGCAAGTGGAGACAATGATTTCAAAAGGAAATTGGATGACCACTTGAAGGCAATAAACTTGCAGGGCTATAGGGATTGAGTGGGGCAGTGGGACTGACTGGATAGCTCCATGGAGAACAGGCATGGTCTTGATGGGCCGAATGACCTCCTTCTGTGCTGTAAATGACTATATGACTCAACACCATCAAAATGTACACGACAGTCACACAACACACACGACTGCATCTTTCAAGGGCACTACTCACACGTCAGACCCATCTCACAGCAATTCCATCATATGAGGCATCCCACACAAACACACCTTCCAATACACTCATTCACAATCACTGTTCCTTTCAAGGACACAATTGAACATAACAGGCACCAGCAGGATCTCATCAGGTGAGTGGAAGCACGACTCCAATGAGATAACTGCCCTTGAAGAGACAGTGCTGGCAGTAGTCGGAGGGGAGTGGGAGATGCCATGGCCGGAGGCAGAGCAGGAGACGTATTGCTAACAGATGTGCAGCCACTCCAGCTTCCTTACATATTCACAGTTATTCCTAACCTTTAATCCCCTAAATTTATCCTAACTCACAAACTCCATATGCTGTTATCACACAAATCCTCCTTTAGTGACCAGACGAGCTGCACCCTAATCCTTTTAGCTTTATCATTGCAAGCTCCCCGGCACAAGAGCCACTTCCTCCCCACTCAAGGAGGAAAAAGAGAGAACTGCGTCATTCGCTAGCACTGTCGCAGGCAGTTTAGAGACCAGCAGCTCAAGTATCTTAAAGGCTAGGGTGGAACGGGGATCCTCCCAGTGACACACACTGAGCACTAGTGGGCAGCAGTCAGGCTGGGTGGCAGGGATATTACAGATGCTGGAGGCGAGGTCACAGATTAGTTCTGCTGTGGAGGAGGCAGATGAGTGCCTCGTAAGGTTAAGCTTCAAAAAAAGGTTGAAGGGTTTGACAAACCAAATGCTTAGTGCAATGGAAAGCCTATCTGAAAACTGACAGGTCGTGGCTAGGGGCATAGTGGAGTTTGCCTTCAACTTGGGCTGTGGCTTCACACAGACCTTGGAACCATCCTTTCCAGAGTGGAGAGGTTGGCCAACTACATCCAGTAACCTGTGAAGCCCAACATCATGTAACATCTCAAGGCTGAGATCATAGCTTCCACTGTCATCAGAGAAACTTCCATGGAGTGTCAAACAGTTGCAGTGGAAGCTCAGGCAGCTGCCATGGTGGCTCTGGGGTCCTCAGTTGAAAGAGGCTTGCAAAGTGTCTCCAATGTCCAGAGATCTGTCCTTCATTGGGTGGCTGAGCAGGGGCCCTCAAGTATGGGAATTATGGAGCAGGAACCTACTGGCCTCTCTCCAGATAGCAACATTCCTGCTCACTCCCCTAGCACTTCGCCATTGCCCTTGCAGTTTCCTGTCAACCAGACAGCCCAGATTGCTCAAGCCTGTGCTGAGATGGTGCATCTGAGGTGGGCCATCACAGCCGACAGCTTCTCGAGGACATCCCAAGAGGACATCTGAACCAATGTTCCCGCTGAGCTATGCGGAGGCACGGATGCACAGAAGCCTGGAAAGTACTGCACAGGTCTTGTTCCATCTTAATTACAGCTTGTGCATGGTCGCACAAAAAAGGGGCCAAAAGAAACTGGATGTGCACAACAACTAAAGTTTAAATGGAACATTGATCTGAACAGCCCTTTTCAGAATCTCAGCAGCCATCACATTCTGCTGCCACTTGGGATGCACTGCGTAGAAGCACCAGAATAGGCAAAGCATACTTATAGATAGCTACTAAGGGTAAGCACCAGGTGAATAGTTAAATATTTGTTAATGCTGTTGGTTGTGCAATGTTTTTGTTGTTTTTGATGTAGATAAAGAGTGATGATGCCAATTGGATAGTGGTGGAGTTGGTGTTTTTTGTGAGCTTAATGGAGAAGGAAGAGATTGCAAGGATTGAGTGCAATTGATGGACTGCCTGATAGACACTAAGTTGTGGAAGGTGCATCACGTGACAATAGTGCTCTGGAGTCTGATGGTGGAGCATGTCTCTTAAAAATGTTCTTCAAGTAGATGGCAACAGTCATCCCTCCCAGAAATGGCCCATCTACCTGGAAGACTCTGGTGCCCCCATGATCCCTCTCCTCTTCTCCTCCTCTTCTCCTTCTCCTCCTCCTCTTCTTCTTTCTCCTCCTCTTGTGTATCCTGAGTTTGCCAGTCTGGCACAATTGCTGATCTCTCGGCCTAGTACCTCCTGACTGGTAAAAGCAGCTAGGCCTTTGCTTGAGGACCCTAATGGTCTGCTCAATGATATTCCTGGTAGGTCTCATTGTATGAGTGCTCAGTTGTATTTGGAGATTTATCAGGGGAGTCACGAGCCGTGGTATCAGAGAGATTCCCTTGTTACCCATTAGCCAGCCATGTACTTTGCATTAGGGTTCAAAGATCTGTGGAGCAGATGACTGTCTCATTAAAAAAGTATCATGACAGCTCCCTCAGGTAAGTGTTGTCAGGGCCTGAGTCTGGGGATCGGGGTCTGAGTCAGTGTCTCGGTTAGGTTCAGGGTCAGGAGTAAGAACTTGGGGCGACACAAATTTGTGAAACTTTTCCATTGTCTCCTCAGAATTTCCGCAGTTGTTAATGTCTTTCTCCTGACAAACATCTGTGGCCATGCCAGAAATTAGGGTCACTACTTGGGCTGAACATCCGTCAATGAATACAAAAATGGATAAATAATGAATTCATGACAGATAACAAATACCTCGATAAATGTTGAGGGATCATTGCATTTAAAAGAGAACAGTGAACAATAGAATTCTTGATACTACATGTTATCTTCTGTTTTGAATGATCCTCTATTACACGTCGTGCTATCTGTGGAATGAAATATGAACTAGATAAACTCCCCAAAGAGGACTCAGAGCTTTGGGGCCCTCCCTCCTTCAGAACATTGGATTGTTGGATATTTAGCCTTCTTCATTCAGCAGATATCAGGGCTTTGCACATGGTCCCATTCCAAATGTCTTGGGATGTGGTTTCCTCTGTTGGGTTTGTAATATCTTAGCCTTCACCCCACCCGCCCAGTGTTCCGTCCCACTATTCCAATCCAGTATCCCAGGGTCCCCACCCAGGGTCTCCGCCCAGTGTCCTAGAGTCCTCACCTCAGTGTCCCTATGTCCCTGCCCAGGGTCCTTGCCCAGTGCCCTCGCCCAGTGTCCCTGCCCTGGGTCCCTGTTTCCCTGCCCAGTGTCCCTGCACAGTGTCCCTGCCCAGTTTCCCTACACAGTGTCCCTGCCCTGTGTCCCTGCACAGTGTCCCTGCCCGGTGTCCCTGCACAGTGTCCCTGCCCAGTGTCCCTGCCCAGTGTCCCTGCCCAATTCCCTGCACAGTGTCCCTGTTTCCCTGCCCAGTGTCCCTGTCCAATGTCCCTGCACAGTGTTCCTGTGTCCCTGCCCAGTGTCCCTGCCCAGGTTCCCATCTCTCCCAGTTCTGATGGGAGTTTTGCGATATTGGCACCACCTCCCTTGATCATTGTCCTTAGCCTCTCTGGCCTATATGTGATTCTAGGCCCTCACCAATGTAGTTGACTGTTCACTGCCTTCTGAAGAGGCCTTTTGCAAGCCCCCCCCCCGCCAATGTATCAAACCACAACAAAGGTTCCACCACCACCTTCTCAAGGCAACTAGGGATGAGTAATAAACTCCAGCCTTGCCAGTGACACCCACAACCCGAGAATGAATGAAAACAAACATGGAAGGAATATCATCATTCAGTCATTCGCAAAGAAACGGGGTGCCTGCCAGCCTATTTACTCACACCGCAGGAAGAACAAGGAAAGCAGCAGTTTGAGGGGCAGCCAAGGTGAAGCCACAGCGCTGGCACAGCGCCACCCTCAAACAAAACTCATACCAGGTGCAGTGCCCCAAAGACACAAGCGCAGCTAATGTTGAATTGCCCACAATGAGGGCTTTTAATTTGACCAGGCTGGGCTCACCCAATTTCTTACATAGTTTGAACCTGACTGACTTCCTTCCAATGTTGTAAAATAGAACAGCAAAATTCCTTCCTACCATTGTACACTGCCACAAGGCCTGCATGAAATGAATCACTGACTGACAGTCAGATTCTTTGGTGTGAGAGAGAGGCAGAAAAAAAATTTACTTGGCATTGAGCAGGCCGGAAGGTAAGGAAAATTAAAAACACAGATTTTCCATTCGTACCACTCTTAAAAATACTTTAATTGGGCTACTGTTGTCAAGTAATCGAAAACAGAATTTTGCTTAAAGGTCAAACATTTAAAACATTAAATGAGTACACATTGACAATGAGTACATGGATTTGAGTTTGGATGAGGTCATGTTAAACTTCAAGAGACGTGCTGAAGTGCAGCCTACATCTGGGGTCCTGTGATTAAGATGTGTTAGTATGTTTCATGGGATTTGATATCTACCGTTTGAGAGGTTGTAGATGTCAAACCCCATATATTGGACATGAGGCTCCACATGTTCTCCTGCCACAGGTCTAAGCCTTCATACACAAGGTAATGAAAGTGCTTCCATTTTTTGTTCAATATTTTTCTGAGAACTCATATTTAAATTGTGGAGGTGGATTCATTGGAGAACTGAAGTAATTCCATAGATGTTGGACTTTGTTTTTTTAGAAGAGGTCACCGGAAGGACACCTGAGGTCTTGTTTGAAAACAACCTTTACTGGAAATCACATGATTTCAGCTCAATAAACAATGGACTGTGTTTGAAAGTAGTTGGAGATCAACCTGCCAAGAGAGAAACACCCAGCATGCCTCCTTCCTCTTGTCTCTGTGAAATGCCACGTTTCTCCTGAGGAGCTTCTGGAAAGCTGTCCAGCTAAATCCTTGGCATTGTCTGAACAAAAATGCTCCAGAAAAGATGCCAGTGACCTGTCTATGTGTATTCGGATGACAGACTGTATGCCATTTTGGGAAACAACATTTCTCATCCGTTTTCTTCAAGAATTAACAGGTATTTGGCCAAAGTATTTTTTTTTGTTTGTAAAAGACCTCTGCAGAGAAAATCTCTTTATTTTTGGTTAACGTGTGCATGTGTGTGTGTGTGGTGCTAAGGTGAAAAGGGAAATTTCATATTTCAATCTGTGTGTTAATGCTTTGCTTTGTTACTGGATAAGTCTTGTTTTATGATAAACTGACAATTTTGTTGTTTATTAAATAAACCTGGTATTTTATTGTGGGATAAAGAGTAGAGCCTATGATTGACCATCGATAACTGGGTAAACATTTACATTTATATTGTGACATGTGGAGAAGTGGAACCAGAAAAGACAGTGCACTCCTCCCACCTCGGTCGTACCACAAATACCATTAATATGACCTACATGTTCATGCATATAGCAGTATAGTGGATATGTTACTACACTTGAAATCCCTGGATTAATGTAAGTTCTTTGGCAATTTGAGAATTTAAGCTGAGTTAAAAGAAAACCTGGAAATAAAAGACTGTTATTAGTAAAACTAACAATGAAACTGTCAGACTGTAATTAAAACTCAGCTGGCTCATTCATGTCCTTTAGGGAAGGAAACTTGCTGTGTTTACCTTATATGTGACTCCAGTCCAATGTTCCCTCTAATTTCCCTTTGCTGTGCGTGATCCATTCGTTGCACTGCGCGGTCCCTTTAAAATTGCCATGCTGCCACGCTTGGGTGCTTCTTAAAGAGAATGTTGCTTGTGAATGGCCTGTTTGTCCCCAATCCACGAAATATCTTCAGGAGGAGAGCAGAGCAAATTGAAGGATAGATATTTTTATTAAATAAAATAAAGGTCAACATCAATTCTGGAATGGTCACTCACTATAAGCCTTCACTGGGTCTTAGCACTTTTGTCTCTGAGCCAGAAGGTTTTGGGTTTCTGCCCTGCTCCAGTGTTTAAAGCAAATAAATCCCCACAGTTGGATGGTATTTATCACTGAGTGTGGAGAGAGACCAGCAAGTGGACTTGTGAGTCATTATAAAAAATCAATGGACACTGGGAAGATACCAGTAGATGAATATAGGCCAACACACTGCTTACTTTCAAAAGCGGAGACAAAACAAACACCGATAACTACAGACCCATTAGTTCTTCAATTCTTTGTAAAGTAATGGAACAAATTATAAGGAGTAAACTTAAGGATTATCTGTACAGCAACAAATTAGTAAACAGCAGTCAACACAAGATAGACAGGGTATATTAAAGCAAAATACTGCAGATGCTGGAAATCTGAAATAAAAACAAGAAATGCTGGAAGTACTCAGCAGGTATGGCAGCATCTGTGGAGAGAGAAGCAGAGTTAACATTTCAGGTCTGTGACCCTTCATCAGAACTTGCTGTGTTTACATATAAGGTAAACACAGGGTGTATCCTGTCTGAACAATCTCCTTAATTTCTTTGAGGTAGTGACTACCTGACTGTACCATGGTAAACCCTATGGTGTTTGCTACCTTGACTTCTAAAATGCATTTTATAAAGTTCCACAGAAAGAATAATAATTAAGCTCAATTAAACAGGGATTCAAGGCAAAACATGGGTACAAATAAGAAACTGACAGAATGGTAAAAACAATGTGTATTGGTTAGAGACATGAGATGGCAAGGTCGAGGGTGTGGCCAAGAATATGGTTAGGAGAGATTAAGAAAGGACAAGATGGCAGTGAACTCTGAATGGAGAGGGCAAGGTGAGGTCAGTAAATGTTGTAACAAAAGCAAAATACTGCAGATGCTGGAAATCTGAAATAAAAACAAGAAACACTGGAAATACTCAGCAGGTCTGGCAGCATTTGTGGAGAGAGAAGCAGAGTTAACGTTTCAGGTCAGTGACCCTTCTTCAGAACTGTTGTTCAGGAAATGTTGTGGTTGGAGCTGGAAAACTATAACCAGCCAATGAAATGATCAATTTAATCATTACCAGCAATACGAATATGTCAACCGAACATGTTTCACAAGAATAGTGTTTCCAGCGGAATGGCTCGCATTCTCTTGAGTTTGGACGGTTGAGGACTAACCTTATCAAGGTGTTTAAAATGATATCGTAGATATAAGTGATTATTTCCTCTGAGGAGAAACAAGAACAAGGGGGAATAGTCGTAAAATTAAAACAAGGCAATTCAGGAGTGAAATCAGGAAGCAATTCTTCACACAAAGGATAAGAGAAATGCAAAAATCTCTCCCCCAGAAGGTTTGTGGATGATGGGGACAATTAGAGCTTTCAAGACAGGGATAGATAGATTTTTGTTAGGTAAGCTTATCAGGGGATGTGGAGCAAAGAAAGGTAAATAAAGCTAAGATACAGATCTGATTAAATGGTGCAACAGTCGATGGGCTGAATGGCCTACTCCAGTTTCTATGTAAAAGTCCTGTGCTCCCAGCTCCCGCTGCTGGTTGATGCTACTCCAAGTGATGCTGTGGATGGGATCACTTAGAGCAGCCAGCGACAGGACTCAGGAGCAGTGCTCGGGGGTGTGGTATGGAAGGTGGGAGGTTAGGATAATGGCAACATAATTGTGAGGGGTAGGACAGTGCCAGTATGAACTTGGTGAAAGGGCAATTAAAGTAGTGATCTAAGAGGAGAAGGAATTAAGGATGGTGGAGAGGGAGAAGTAGGCCAAAATGAACTCGGAGTATAGGATAGGGTACAAGAGTCTCTATAAACTGAGAGTCGAGTGCCACTGTGGATAAGCAGGAATGGTGGTAGTGGTCGGGGTGGGGGTAGTTTGCAGGTGGGTGTAGAGTATCTGTGAACTCTGGCAAGAGGGTTGCAGAGGAGTGGTTTGTGAAGGGGAACGGGAGAATGTTGGGTTAGCAGGAGAAGTGATGGTTTGGTTGGTCTGTTGAAAACCCAAATGTCACTTTTTCCCCCTTTTTTGGATTAACAATATATGAATTGGGGTGTATAAGAATGTTTACATTTAAGTGGAATGCACAAATGGAAAATCTTATGGGAAAGAGTGCCCAGGACTCTCGTAGAAGAATGCAGACAGCTGGAGAAGGGGAACACAGGGAGGGCTGGGGGGAGGCAGTGCTCAGTCTCAATTGGAGGAGTGTGGAGGACGGCCTCCATCCCTGACTGGGTCAACCCCTCCAATAATAGAGAGCAAGGAATCCCAGACTGCAGCAGGGGAAATGCACAGAGTGGAGGAGCGGATTGGGAGGGCGGAATTGAGGACATATGGGGGGAGCAGAAAATTCAGGGGAGCGTGGGTCATGGTGTATCAATGCAAGAGAGAGGCAAGCAATTGGCCATGGGAGGAGCGAATTTGGATACTTTCACACATCCATACAGTGGAAGCAAGTTTCCAATTTTGCCCTCCCGAAAATTAGCTTCCCAATTTCCAATTTGCCATCCGGTTGGGCAGGCCTCTCTGCTGGCTGCATAAACATCAGGAAATGAGCCCTAACGTGTCGAGCAGAAGGAATCGGAGACAACTTACAGTTGTTTAAATGGGCCAGCAATTCCCTTTTTATAATTTTCCTTTCAATCTCCAGATAGATTTGTCTTTACAGCACATCCATTGCTCCACCCTGTTTGCATGCTGTGGTTTGAGGATCGAATAGGCTGCCAAATCTGACTAACCCCAAAAGGACAGGTTCTGTATAAACATTGCCATATAATGCAATCACAAGCGAAAGTGCATGACCACACCAAGTGTGCTGAGAGTGAGGGGAAACAGATGTGTTTTTCTAAATAAAACGGATGTCTTTGCAGATTTCCACACTTGTGATTTCATGGCATTTATTAATAGCTACAGTTGTGCCCTACACACAACCATTAAAGTAACAGTGCCTCACACACACACTTTTTTTCCCAAAAATATACTTTATTCATAAAAATTAGCCAAAATACATTACAAAACAGTTCAAATTTCACATTTCGTGAAGGACAATAGAAATCAGATTTCTTCGATACTGTCATGCAGACCCCCCACCTGCCAAGAATGAGACATATTAATTTTGTCATATGAACATTGACTTTAAACTGTTGCTGGAGTGAAGAAAGGACTTGTTAAAAAATCACCAGACACTTGGCTGGAGAAATATTTGCATACTAACAGACAGTGCTTGGAGACACGAAGGACTATTCCCTGGTCCACTTAACCCAAAATAGACTTTGATCACCAGACATTGAAGGTGAGGAAGCTCACATTCCAGGATGACTGCTAAGATGCAGAATCCAAAAACAGAAGTGGTCAAACCAGCAAGTCACATGACTAACCTGCTGGGCAACCTGGGTTTTCTTTGAATTGTGCCACAGAGAAAGGCAGAAGGCTGTTTGAACTGGAACCTGGAGCAAGGAAGCCTCTCTCTCTCTCTCTCTGGCTTTCTCCCCAAGCCACTGGACCCACGGAAGACACGTAAACCTCAACAGAGAAAAGACTCCGTCATCGAAACAAGTTGAAGCGTGAACTGGACCCCAACGAACAGCAGGACTGACTGGCAACCAAAGACTCCACATTGAACTCAAAGGACAGTAACTACCAGATATTGCCTCAAACTTTTCCCCTTTAGCCCTTCTACGTTTTCTGTCTCCGTGTTTGTTAATCGCGTATGCATGCTAGCGTGGTCGTGAAACATATTTGTAGTCGTTAACCGGATTTGAGTTTAAGATTAATAAACTTTTACCTTTCTTGTTAAAAATCTAAGAAAACCTGTCTAAATTGATTTCTTTGCCTTACCATTGGACAGCAGTGAACAAGGATTCACTAAGGGGGAGCTAAAACACAGTGTTGTTTAAAATTCAACCCTGTTACGGTTAAACCAGGCAAAGACTGAGAGGGAACCCGCAGACCCCTCTCACCTGGTTGTGACAATACAGAAAACATTAAGTGGCTCACAATTCTTGTCATTCCATTTTAAATGCAATGTACATTGGCATTACAGAGCAAAAAAAAAATGTAGTGCATATAGCCCGAAGGGTTTTACATGGGTTCCTGCCCCTCGGTTCACTATGATGGGAGGACCTTACACTGTGGCCTTTCCCCATTTGCAGCGGCGGCCCCAAGCTTTAGTGCGTCCCTCAGCACGTAGTCTTGGATGTTGGAATGTGCCAGTCTGCAACACTCAGTCATGGACAACTCTGGAAGACCAGTATGTTTCGGGCAGACCAAAGAGCGTCTTTCACTGAATTGATGGTCCTCCAGCAGCAGTTGATGTTTATCTCAGTGTGCGTCCCTGGGAACAGCCCAGACTCCTGTGTTACAGAGCTGCTTGGGATGAACCTCGACAAAAACCTTTGCATCTCTTTCCACACCTGCTTTGCAAAGACACATTCCAGAAGGAGGTAGGCAATAGTCTCTTCCCCACCACAGCCACCTTGAGGGTAGCATGCAGAGGTGGTGAGATTCCGGGTGTGCAGGAAGGATCTAACAGGGATGGCCCTTCTCACCACCAGCCAAGCTACGTCTCAGTGCTTGTTTGAAAGTTCTGGTGATGAGGCATTCTGCCAAATGACTTTGGCAGTCTGCTCAGGGAACCATCCAACTGGATCCACCATCTCTTTTTCCTGTAGGGCCTTGACGACATTCCGTGCCTGATGGACTGGTGGTCAAAGGTGTTTTTCTGCACAAACATTTCCACAAAGGATAGATGGTACGGCATGGTCCAACTGAATGGAACGTTCCACGGCAATGTGACCAGACCCATCCTTCGCAACACCGGGAACAGATAGAACCTCAGCATGAAGTGATACTTGGTGTTTGCATACTGGGGTTCTACACACAGCTTGATGTACCCACACACAAATGTGGCCATCAGAATGAGGGTAACTTTGGGTAGGTTTTTTCCCCTTGTATCCAGAGGTTTGAACATCGTGTCCCCCCCGGACACGGTCCGTTTTCAATATCCAGATAAAGCAGAAAACGGCTCGGGTGACTGCCATGGCACAGGAATGGGGTATGGGACAGACCTGCACCACATCCAACAATAACGTGAGCGCCTTGCACCTGTTGACCATGATCTTACCCACAACTCGCTCAGTTTATGTTTTACCATGGTTACTCGTTCCTTACAGGTTTTGGCGATTGCTCCGGCCCCTCGGAACCATATCCCCAGCACCTTCAGGCAGTCTGACCTGACGGCAAAGGGGACAAAGGATCGGTCAGCCCAGTTCCCAAAGAACATGGCCTCGCTCTTGTCGTGGTTGACTTTGGCACCCGAGGCCAGTTTGAACTGGTCGCAGATGCTCATCAGTCTGCAAACAGACAGCAGATCCGAGCAGAAGACGGCGACATCGTCCATGTAGAGGGAGGTTTTGACCTGAGTGCCTCCGCTACTTGGGATCGTCACCCCTTTTATGCCCGCATCCTTCCTAATAGACTCAGCAAAGGGTTCGATACAGTAAACAAACAAGACAGGGGAGAGAGGACAGCCCTGTCTGACTCCAGATTGGATCGGGAAACTTTCCGATTCCCACCCATTGATTGAGACTGCGCTACTGATGTTTGTGTAGAGCAGTTTGATCCAATTGCAGATTCCCTCCCCAAACCCCATTTTGGAAAGCACGTCCATCATGTAGGTGTGCGATATCCTGTCAAAAGTCTTCTCTTGGGCCAGGCTGATGAGGCAGGTGTCCACCCTCCTGTCCCGTACATGGGCGATTGTATCCCTGAGTAGCACGAGACTATTCGAGATCTTCCTGCCGGGTACAGTGCAGGTCTGGTCAGGGTGAATCACCAACTCCAGAGCAGACTTGACTCGACTGGCGATGACTTTGGACAGAATCTTGTAGTCAACATTAAGCAGTGAGATGGGCCACCAATTTCTGATTTCCGCCCTCTCCCCCTTGTAGATGAGGGTGATGATGCCTTTCCTCATGGATTTTGACATGCTGCCGGCCAGAAGAATACTCTTGTATTCTTCCAGCAGGTCTGGGCCCACCCAGTCCCACAGGGCTGAATACAACTTGACTGGTAAACCATCGCTTCCGGGAGTTTTACTTGTCTCGAAGGACCTGACGGCCTTTGTCAGCTCATTCAGAGTTGGCGGTATGTCCAGTCTCTCCCTCATGCTGTCATCTACGACCTCTGTGATAGATGACAGGAAGGACTGGTAGGCCGTGCTGTCCATGGGCTTCACGTCGTAAAGCCCAGCATAAGAGGATTCGCTGCTCCTTGTATATCAGACTGCGATGACATTACCGAACCATCCTCTTCCTTCAGGCTGCTGATCACAGAGCTCTCTCTGGATTCCTTTTGGAAGAAGTAACGCAAGCACGTCTCATCCTGCTCACTGGGTGCAGACTCTGGACCGGAAGATGATCTTGGAGGCCTCTGTGGCAAAGAGCGAAGCCTGCTGGCTCGTCACCTGTTGGAGATCTTCCTTGACTTCGACCCCCATCGACTGCAGCCAAAGCAGATTCTGCATGCATTTCTGATGTTGGGACATTTTCCTCTGTCTCTGTCTTGCCCTTTGAACCTCTTTGATGATCAAGAACCTCTTGATGTTCTCCTTGATCGGTTCTCACCAGTGCGCTGGAGACACAAAGAGAGATTTCCCAAGTCTCCAACTTTTGTAATCCCTTTTGAGTTTCCTCAACGTTCTCTGGGGTTAGCATTGTAGCATTCAGCTTCCATATCCCCCTGACAACCCACTGGTTATCCTGTAAGTGACAGTCGGCCAGTAAGAGGGAGTGGTCAGAGAAGAACACCGGCTTGGCGTCGGTGGATTTGACCGTGACAGCATGGGACACAAACAGGAAGTCAATCCTGGAATGGGCAGACCCGTCCGATCTTGACCAGGTGTATCTACGCTGTGTTCCATCTGCAGGTTTGCTGAAGACATCGTGCAGCTTGGCATCTTTTACTATTTCTATTAGGAATCTGGACGTAGCGTCCAGTTTGCTGTCGTCACTGCCAGATCGTCCAGTTGCATCGATGATGCAGTTGAAGTCACCGCCGAGGATGACCGGCCTAGACATCGCCAGCAGCAGTGGGAGCTGCTGGAAGATGGTCAGCAACTCGCTGCATTGCACCGGGGCGTACACGTTGATCAACCAGAGTGGAATACCCAGGCCAGAGGAACGGGAATCATTACCCCCTGACCAGATCGATGGCCTGTGGAACCAACATCGCAACCATTGCCTGTAGGTGCTGAGGTGTGGTATTCCACACTCCTGCAGTAACAGCAGGTTGGCTTTGGCCTTGGCGAGGTAGCCCAAGATCAAAACACATTGTGTAGTGGATTTAATACTACACACGTTAATGGAAGTAATCTTCATACCCATTTAAAGCTGGATGTCGCTTACCACACCATGTGTCCTTACTAGTCCCAGTCCTTGGGTATTTCTTGCATATTCATAGAGTACACAAGCTGTTGCACATTCGTTGGGCTCAGAAAAATCTCCCAGTCACGAACAGGGGTTTGATCTGCTGGGGTGACATCGGGGTGGGGGGGTGGTGTCTTGTAGGGCAGCAAGGTTTCCACTGTCCTCTGCTGGTGGTGTCTTTCTCCTCTGTTTCTCCTCAAGGATGTTTCCGCTCCCAGCTTCCTGGAGCTGGAGTGCGCAGGACACTTCGCTGCTCTCGATCTCCCGGAGCTGGGGTGCGCTGGGCACCTCACTGGGTTCAGCGCTTTGGTCTTGGGGCGCACTGAACCCATCAATGTTTGCAGTGCCCTGGAGCTGGGAGGCTTTCTCTTCCAGGTCCTTTGCGATCTGCAGCTTCTTTTGTAGGTGCCGTCTTTCCGGCCCTTCCTCGTCCGATGAGGAGCAGCTGGTATTCTATAGTCCATCTCAGATGGTATCCTCCTCTTACCATTGGTTTGGGTGGTGACCTGCTCCTTATTTGGGGAGCTTCTTCTTTATGGTTTTCTTTGTGACCACTTGCCACTCGTCCGATTGTCCCACTGCAGCCTCCTCCTCCGTGGATTCTATGTGTTGAGGAGGAGTTTCTGGGCGAGGGGTAGGTGTTGGGTCACTTGTTGCAGCTGCCTCCCCTTTCCTCTCCTTCTTAGATGGATTTCGCTGCGGGGAGGTTGCATGTCTCCTTTGCAGCACCATGCACGTTCACTGTTCCTTCCTCCAGTCTTTCCTTGGACCTTGCCGTCTGTGCACAACTGAGGCAGTGTTTGGGACAGGTTTTGTAGAGGTGGCTTGCCCCACCACACAGGTTGCAGCACTTACTTTATTTATAGTCCTTGGTCTGATGGCCTTCCTGCTTGCAGTTCTTGCAGACGACTGTGCTCCAGTTGGCTGCCACACGACTAGATTTGCCACAGTTTCGACAATGTCTGGGCTGCCCCACGTGGACATAGAAGCCTCGACTTCCCCTGATAGCGAAGCTAGAGGGAGGGTGGACGATGACTCCATTGGCATCAACCTTCAAGGTCACCTTGACCTGCCGCTTGCTGGTCCAAATCCCAAATGGGTCCTTGACATCAGTGCTGCTGCCAGCCACTTCGACGTACCTGGCAAGAAAGGTGAGCACATCCACGACAGGACCATGGGGATTGTAGAGGTGGATTGTCAACACTCGGTTCCATTGCGACAGCAGCCTGAAGAACAATTCCGCCGTGAGGATTGACAGCGGCGCCTGGTTCCCTTTTCCTTGAACAGCTTCAGGAACTTGATGCATCCTGCCACATTCTTGAATGTCACATCGAAATAACCACTGCTGGGTAAGTCCTGTAGGCAGCTTGGAATCCACAGTATTCAATCAGGATTTTCTTAATGAAGAAGGCACGGTCAATAGGCGCACCTCCTACGCTATCTTTCACCGCCACCCTAACAATGTTATCATCCCCTGGCCTGAGCTTTGGTGTTGGTTGCAGCCATTCTTTGCTTGAAGCACGCCAACATTGAAAGCTCCAATTAAGCCCCAGCATCCATAGCTTTTTGGGGAGACAGTTCCAGATTTCGACTGCCCTTTGTATGAAAGATGCTTCCTGATTTCACTCCTAAATGGCCTGGCTCCAATTTTAAGCTGCAATGAAAAAATATATCTTATATCAAAACAGAAGATTTCTCAGAAAACAGATGTATGTTTTTTGATTGTGTTTAGCTGGGGCCATGTGTGCTGGATAAAGCTGATCTCTGAGTTAGAGGAAAGCAGCCAGAGATGTGGGTGGTCAATAAGCTGCCTTCAGCACTGGAAAATAATACTTGAGCAGCCAAAAGTTAAAATCACCCAAAATAATAACAGATCTCAACTGTGATCACTCAGATCAATAAGGGATCTCCACTGCGATCGCTCAGATCAATAGGGAATCTCCACTGCGATCGCTCAGATCAATAGGGAATCTCCACTGCGATCGCTCAGATCAATAGGGAATCTCCACTGCGATCGCTCAGATCAATAGGGAATCTCCACTGCGATCGCTCAGATCAATAGGGAATCTCCACTGCGATCGCTCAGATCAATAGGGAATCTCCACTGCGACTGCTCAGATCAATAGGGGATCTCCACTGCGATCGCTCAGATCAATAGGGGATCTCCACTGCGATCGCTCAGATCAATAGGGGATCTCCACTGCGATCGCTCAGATCAATAGGGGATCTCCACTGCGATCGCTCAGATCAATAGGGGATCTCCACTGCGATCGCTCAGATCAATAGGGGATCTCCACTGCGATCGCTCAGATCAATAGGTGGTCTCCACTGCGATCGCTCAGATCAATAGGGGATCTCCACTGCGATCGCTCAGATCAATAGGGGATCTCCACTGCGATCGCTCAGATCAATAGGGGATCTCCACTGCGATCGCTCAGATCAATAGGGGATCTCCACTGCGATCACTCAGATCAATAGGGAATCTCCACTGTGATCGTTCAGATCAATAGGGGATCTCCACTGCGATCGCTCAGTTCAATAGGGGATCTCCACTGCGATCGCTCAGTTCAATAGGGGATCTCCACTGCGATCGCTCAGATCAATAGGGGATCTCCACTGCGATCGCTCAGATCAATAGGGAATCTCCACTGCGATCGCTCAGATCAATAGGGGATCTCCACTGCGATCGCTCAGATCAATAGGGAATCTCCACTGCAATCGCTCAGATCAATAGGGGATCTCCACTGCGATCGCTCAGATCAATAGGGAATCTCCACTGCAATCGCTCAGATCAATAGGGGATCTCCACTGCAATCGCTCAGATCAATAGGGAATCTCCACTGCAATCGCTCAGATCAATAGGGGATCTCCACTGCAATCGCTCAGATCAATAGGGAATCTCCACTGCAATCGCTCAGATCAATAGGGGATCTCCACTGCAATCGCTCAGATCAATAGGGAATCTCCACTGCAATCGCTCAGATCAATAGGGAATCTCCACTGCAATCGCTCAGATCAATAGGCTGCTGAGCAAGTGGGCCAATTACATTGTGGTCTTTGGCATCAGTGAATCTATGTAGAGGGAATAGGATCTGACAAAGAGCAAATGGAAACAGGAAGAGACTCTGCCCAAGCTAAATGTCCTGTTATCACATCCTTTATTATAGATTCTCGCATTTTTCTTACGACTGATGTTAGGCTAACAGGTCTGTCGTTCCCTGTTTTTTCTCTCTCTCCTTTTGTAAATAGTGGGGTTACATTTGCCACAACACCAACATTAACACCAACACCTGCAGGAACCACATCACCAACACAGACACCAACACCAGCAGGAACCACATCATCAACACCAACACCAGCAGCAACCACATCATCAACACTAATACCAACACCAGCAGGAACTACATCATCAACACTAATACCAACACCAGCGGGAACCACATCATCAACACTAATACCAACATCAGCAGGAACCACATCATCAACACTAATACCAACACCAGCAGGAACTACATCATCAACACTAATACCAACACCAGCAGGAACCACATCATCAACACTAATACCAACACCAGCAGGAACCACATCATCAACACTAATACCAACACCAGCAGGAACTACATCATCAACACTAATACCAACACCAGCAGGAACTACATCATCAACACTAATACCAACACCAGCAGGAACCACATCATCAACACTAATACCAACACCAGCAGGAACTACATCATCAACACTAATACCAACACCAGCAGGAACCACATCATCAACACTAATACCAACACCAGCAGGAACTACATCATCAACACTAATACCAACATCAGCAGGAACCACATCATCAACACTAATACCAACACCAGCAGGAACTACATCATCAACACTAATACCAACATCAGCAGGAACCACATCATCAACACTAATACCAACACCAGCAGGAACTACATCATCAACACTAATACCAACACCAGCAGGAACTACATCATCAACACTAATACCAACACCAGCAGGAACGACATCATCAACACTAATACCAACACCAGCAGGAACTACATCATCAACACTAATACCAACACCAGCAGGAACCACATCATCAACACTAATACCAACACCAGCAGGAACTACATCATCAACACTAATACCAACATCAGCAGGAACCACATCATCAACACTAATACCAACACCAGCAGGAACTACATCATCAACACTAATACCAACACCAGCAGGAACTACATCATCAACACTAATACCAACACCAGCAGGAACCACATCATCAACACTAATACCAACACCAGCAGGAACCACATCATCAACACTAATACCAACACCAGCAGGAACCACATCATCAACACTAATACCAACACCAGCAGGAACTACATCATCAACACTAATACCAACACCAGCAGGAACTACATCATCAACACTAATACCAACACCAGCAGGAACTACATCATCAACACTAATACCAACACCAGCAGGAACTACATCACCAAATTAGCTCCAACACTAGCTTTTTTTTTCTCAAAAATAAACTTTATTGGTAAAATCTGTAAAACAAAATTCATTACAAAACAGTTCAAAACGGCACCAAGTTGACATTCCAGAAAGTGTAAAGGAAATCAGTTTTCTTCAATACAGGAGTGACTTGTCTCACAACCCTTCCATTCCATTTTACATACAATGTACATTTTACAGCAAAATCATATTTGCTGTGTACAGCCCGAAGGGTTTTACACAGGTTCCAGCCCCTCGGTTCACCATGGGGGGAGGACCTTACACAGTGGTCTCTCCCCATTGAGCCTTTGCAGCGTCTGCCCCAAGCGTTAGTGCGTCCCTCAGCACATAGTCCTGGACCTTGGAATGTGCCAGTCTGCAACACGAGGTTGTGGACAACACTTTGCGCTGGAAGACCAGCAAGTGTCTTTCACCGAATTGATAGTCTTCCAGCAGCAGTTGATGTTTATCTCGGTGTGCGTCCCTGGGAACAGCCCGTAGAGCACTGATTCCTGTGTTACACATCTGCTTGGATTGAACCTTGATAAAAAAAACACTGCATCTCTTTCCACACCTGCTTTGCAAAGGCACATTCTAGAAGGAGGTAGGCAATAGTCTCTTCTCCACCACAGCCACCTTGAGGGCAGTGCACAGAGGCGGTGATATTCCGGGCGTGCAGGAAGGATCCGACGGGGAGGGCCCTTCTCACTACCAGCCAAGCTACGTCTTGGTGCTTGTTTGAAAGTTCTGGTGATGACGCATTCTGCCAAATGACTTTGGTAGTCTGCTCAGGGAACCATCCGACCGGATCCACCATCTCCTTTTCCCATAGAGCCTTGAGGAAATTCTGTGCAGACCACTGCCTGATGGATTGGTGGTCAAAGGTGTTTTTCTGCACAAACTTTTCCAGAAGGATAGGTGGTCCGGCATGGTCCAACTGGATGGAGCATTCTGCGGCAATGTGACCAGACCATTCCTTCACAACACGGGGGACAGATAGAAACTCAGCACGTAGTGACACTTGGTGTTTGCATACTGGGGTTCTATGCACAGCTTAATGCAGCCGCACACGATGGTGATAAACAGGATGAGGGCATTGTTGGGTACGTTTTTTTGTCTTTATCCAGAGGTTTTAACATCATGTCCCTCCGGACCCGGTCCATTTTGCATCTCCAGATAAAGTGGAAAATGGCTCGGGTGACCGCCACGGCGCAGGAGTGGGGTATGGGCCAGACCTGCGCCACATACAGAAACAAGGTGAGCGCCTCGCACCTGATGACCAGGTTCTTACCCACAATGGAGAGAGAACGCTGCTCCCACATGCTCGGTTTATGGTGTACCTTGGCTACTCGCGCCCTCCAGGTTTTGGTGCACCCCCCGGCCCTTCTGAACCATATCCCCAGCACCTTCAGGTAATCTGACCTGACGGTGAAGGGGACAAAGGATTGGTCAGCCCAGTTCCCAAACAACATGGCCTCGCTCTTGCCGTGGTTAACTTTGACTCCCGAGGCCAGTTCGAACTGGTCGCAGATGCTCATCAGTCTGCGAACGGACAGCAGGTCTGAGCAGAAGACGGCGACGTCATCCATGTACAGGGAGGCTTTGACCTGAGTGCCTCCACTGCCTGGGATTGTCACCCCTCTTATGCTCGCATCCTTCCTAATAGACTCAGCAAAGTGTTCAATACAGCAAACAAACAAGACAGGGTTGAGAGGACAGCCCTGTCTGACTCCAGATTGGATCGGGACACTTTCAGATTCCAGACTGCACTACTGATGTTTGTGTAGAGCAGTTTGATCCAATTGCAGATTCCCTCCCCAAACCCCATTTTGGAAAGGACGTCCATCATGTAGGTGTGCGATATCCTGTCAAAAGCCTTCTCCTGGTCCAAGCTGATGAGGCAGGTGTCCACCCTCCTGTCCCGTACATAGGTGATTGTATCCCTGAGTAGCACGAGACTATTAGAGATCTTCCTGCTGGGTACAGTGCAGGTCTGGTCAGGGTGAATCACCAACTCCAGAGCAGACTTGACTCGACTGGCGATGACTTTGGACAGAATCTTGTAGTCAACATTAAGCAGTGAGATGGGCCGCCAATTTCTGATTTCCGCCCTCTCCCCCTTGTAGATGAGGGTGATGATGCCTTTCCTCATGGATTTTGACATGCTGCCAGCCAGAAGTATACTCTTGTATACTTCTAGCAGGTCTGGGCCGACCCAGTCCCACAGGGCCGAATACAACTCGACTGGTAAACAATCGCTTCCAGGAGTTCTACTCGTCTCGGAGGACCTGACGGCCTTTGTCAGCTCATCCAGAGTTAGCAGTATGTCCAGTCTCTCCCTCATGCTGTCATCTAAGACCTCTGTGATAGATGACAGGAAGGACTGGGAGGCTGTTCTGTCCATGGGTTTTACGTCTCATCCTGCTCTATGGTGCAGACTCTGGACCGGAAGATGATCTTGGAGGCCTCTGTGGCAAAGAGCGAGGCCTGCTGGCTCGTCACCTCTTGGAGATCTTTCTTGACTTCGACCCCCATCGACTGCAGCCAAAGCAGATTCTTCAAGCATTTCTGGAGTTGGGACGTTTTCCTCTGTCTCTGTCTTGCCCTTTGAACCTCTTTGATGATAAAGAACCTCTTGATGTTCTCCTTGATCGCTTCTCACCAGTGCGCTGGAGACGCAACGTGAGGTTTCACGGGTCTCCAACCTTTGTAATCCCTTTTGAGTTCCTCAACATTCTCTGGAGTTAGCAGTGTAGCATTCAGCTTCCATGTCCCCCTGCCAACCCACTGGTCATCCTGTAGGTGACAGTCGGCCAGAAGGAGGCAGTGGTCAGAGAAGAACACCGGCTTGACGTCGGTGGATCCGACCGTGACAGCACGGAACACAAACAGGAAGTCAATCCTGGAACGGGCAGACCCGTCCGATCTTGACCATGTGTATCTGCGCTGCGCTCCGTCTGCAGGTTTGCTGAAGACATCGTGCAGCTTGGCATCTTTTACTGTTTCCATTAGGAATCTGGACGTAGCGTCCAGTTTGCTGTCGTCACTGCCGGATCGTCCAGCCGCATCGATGATGCAGTTGAAGTCACCACCTAGAATGATCGGCCTGTACGTCGCCAGCAGCAGTGGGAGCTGCTGGAAGACAGTCAGCCGCTCGTTGCATTGAACCGGGGCGTACACGTTGATCAACCAGAGCAGAGCATTGTTGTACATTACATCTGCTCCGAGGAGGCGACCGCCCACCACCTCCTTAACTTCAGAGATGGTGAAGTTACCTCCCCACAGCAGAATACCCAGGCCAGAGGAACGGGAATCATTCCCCCTGACCAGATCGATGGCCCGTGGGACCACCATCGCAACCATTGCCTGTAGGTGCTGAGGTGTGGTATTCCACACTCCTGCAGAAACAGCAGGTTGGCTTTGACCTTGGCGAGGTAGCCCAAGATTGAAACGCATCGTATAGTGGATTTAACACTACACACGTTAATGGAAGTAATCTTCATACCCATTTAAAGCTGAATGTCGCTTACCACACCATGTGTCCTTACTAGTCCCAGTCCTTGCGTATTTTCCTGCATATTCATATAGTACACAAGCTGTTGCACATTCGTTGGGCTCAGAAAAATCTCCCAGTCACGAACAGGGGTTTGATCTGCTGGGGTGACATCGGGGGGTGGGGGTGGGGGTCTTGTAGGGAGCAAGGTTTCCACTGTCCTCTGCTGGTGGTGTCTTTCTCCTCTGCTCCTCCTTAAGGATCTTTAATTTCAGACCTGAGCCAGCCTTTAGTCTATCCTATCCCACCGCAGGACAAATCCACCAGAGCCACAGTGGTATGCAGTCAGGAGTGAGTTGCCCTGGGAATCCTCTACATTGACTCCAAACCCCATGAAGTCTTATGGCATCAGGTCAAACACGGGCAAGGAAATGTCTTGCAGATTACCACCGACCACCCGCCCTCATCTGAAGAATCAGTACTCCGCCATGTTCAAAACCAATTGGAACTGGCAAGGGAACAGAATGTACAATCCTGTGCCCTGACATTCCTGTGTTGGGGAGGGGGCAAATCTGAATTTGAATCTGCCAGCGGATCATTTATCACCGCCCCTCTATGCATCTTCCTCCTGAATGTCCATTCACTTGTGAACAAGACCCTTGCCATCCATGAACTTATTGTGGATAATTGCATCAACATCATGACTTTGATAGAAACCTGGCTGAGGAATGATGACCCCTTCCCCCTTAATGAAACCTTCCCACCTGACTATACCTTTCACCACTTGTGCTGCCTGGACCATTGCAGTGATGGTGTGGCTCATCACCAAACCACAACTTTGTCTGTCCCTCTACTCTGACATATTTTCCACCTTTGAGCATCTCACCTTGTTTCACCCCTCTCGCCTCTCATTTAAAATCCTCATTCACAACCACCCACCCAAGTTCCATGCCAGTTTTCACACTGCTTTCCGCCCTTAGCCCTGCACTGAACGACTTCTATTCCTCGGTAGTTTCAATCTTCATCTCATTTCATTATGATCACTCTCCTCTAAGTTCGCTGGCCATTTATCCTCCCTTAATCTCACCATCCATATAAACTCCTCCACCCGTATTCATGACCAGCTCCTTCACGTTCCCATCTCACGTGGCCTCACTACTCCCATAGTATCAATTACAGATAAGGCCTTCTCTGATCACTTCCTTTTAATGCTCTCCACCCACATCCCCCTTGCCTCTCCCAACCCCTACTTCCTTCGGTGTCCTCCCCGGTAAAAACTCTCTCCCAATTCACTTACAACTGCGCTTTCAAAATTCCAACTAACCTTTGGCTCTCCGTTCTCCACAACATTGGTACAGCTACCGATTTACTAACCCACACCCTCACCTCCACTTTTGATGCCCTGGTCCCCAATAAAACCCTTATTCTCTATTACCTTGGCCATTCCCCCGGTATGGTCCTCATCTCCACTCCTTTAAGTCCTAGGGACACAGGCTTGAAAGAATATAGCGGACAACTGGTTTAGTCACTCACTACCAGATCCGACTGGACCATATAAAGCGCTATCAGGTCCTGTTCTTCTCTGCTAAAACTGCTCAGTATTCTAGGATCAATCTTGGAATGCAAAGATAACACCTGAGCTCTTTTCTCTATTGCAAACTGTCTTCTTAAACACCTCTCCCTTGTCCCCTCCACCCTCACCTTCAACAATAGGTGCTAGGAGCTCATGAACTTTTTTTTTTATTCGTTCATGGGATGTGGGCGTTGCTGGCTGGGCCAGCATTTATTGCCCATCACTAATTGCCGTTGAGAAGGTGGTGGTGAGCTGCTCTCTTGAACTGCTGCAGTCCATGTGAGGGACACCCACAGTGCTGTCAGGAAGGGAGTTCCAGGATTTTGACCCAGCAACAGTGAAGGAACTAGAATTGTGACTGTCCGATCAGCTGCCTCAATCACTTCCCTCCCTTCCCCTAACCCACCTGGCCAAACTTCCTCTAATGTTGCTCCTGCCCTAGCCCTGAATTTTCATCTTTCTCTAGTTTTTCTCCTATCTCCCCTCATGCCCTCTCTGAGCTCATCTTGCCCATGAAACCCACCTCCTGCTCCCTCAATCCTGTTCCCAATAAACTGCTGACCACCCAACTTTCCCTCCTGGTCCCCATGGTCGCCGATATTGTAAATGGTTCTCTCTGTTCAGGTGCTGTCTCTCTCTCCTTTAGACCTGCCATCATCAGCTTTCTCCTTCAAATAACCAACCCTTGACCCCTCCGTTCTTCCAAGCTACCTTCCTATCCCCAACCTCCCTTTCCTTTCCAAAGTTCTTGCATGTGTTGTTGCCTCCCAAAACCTTTCCCATCATTCCCAGAACACCATGTTTGAATCTCTCCAATCAGGTATCCGCCCCTGCCACAGTACCAGCTCTTATCAAAGTCACAAATGGCATCCCATGTGACGTGACAGAGGTAAACTTTCCCTCCATATCTTTTTCGACCTGTCTACAGCCTTTGACATGTTGACTACACCATCGTCCTCCCATGTCTCACCACTGTCATCCATCTGGGTGGGATTCCTCTCACCTGGCTATATCCTTAATAATCCAGTCATATCCATAGAATGGCCTGCAATAGCTTCTCTTCCCACTCCCGCACCATTAACTCAGGTGACCCCAAGGATCTATCCTTGGCCCCCTCCTATTTCGTATCTACATGCTGCCCCTTGGTGACATCAACCAAAAACATAGCATCAGTTTCGACATGTGCGCTGACGAAACCCAGATCTCGCTCACCACCATCTCTTTCCACTCTCCACAGGCTCTAAATTGTCAGACTGCTTATCCGACATCCAGTACCGGATGAGCAGAAATTTCCTCCAATTAAATATTGGGAAGAATGAAGCCATTGTCTTCTGTCCCTGATACAAATTCCATCTCCGAGCTACTAACTCCAAACCCCTCCTGTCTGAGGTGGAACCAGTCTGTTCACAGCCTTGGAGTCATATTTGACTGCGAGATGTGCTTCTGACCACATATCTGTGCCATCACTAAGACTGCTTATTTCCACCTCTATAACATTGCCTGACTCCATCCCTGCCTCAGCTAATCTGCAGCTGAAATCCTCATCTGTGTTTTTGTTACCTCTAGACTTGACTACTCCAAAACACGCCTGGCTGGCCTTCCACAACCTAACCTCCACAAACTTGAGGTCATCCAAATCTCTGCCGCCAACGTCTTAACTTGCATCAAGTTCCATTCCTCTATCACCCCTGTGCTCACTGACCTACAATGGCTCCCAGTCTGGCATCACCTCAATTTTAAAATTGACATCCTTGTTTACAAATCCCTCTGTGGCCTCACCCCTCTCTATCTCTGTAATCCCTTCCCGCCCCACAACCCTCTGAGATCTCTGCGTTCGTCCAATTCTGGCCTCTTGAGCATCCCCAATTTAAATCACTGCACTAAAATAAAAGCAAAATACTGCAAATGCCGTAAATCTGAAATAAAAACAGGAATGCTGGAAATACTGCCAGATGTTTACAGATGCTGCCAGACCTACTGAGTATTTCCAATACTTTCTGTTTTTATTTTAAATCACTGCACCGTTGGTGGCTGTGCCTTCAGCTGCCGAGGCCTGAAGCTCTGGAATATCTTCCCTAGACCTCTCTGCCTCTCGACATCGCTTTCCTCTTTTTTGGTGCTCCTTAAAACCTACTTCATTGGCTTTTGTCCTAATGGGTTGGATTTTCTGGGCACTTCTGGGATGGGCTGAAATATGGGAGGGGTCTTACTCCAATCACAAGCAAGAATCTTAAACTTAAACAAAGCCAATTACGTAGGTATGAGGGGAGAGCTGGCTGAGGTTGATTTAGGTAAAAAGATTAAAAGGTATTACAGTAAATTAACAGTGGGAAACATTTAAAGAAACAACTTAAAAGGTTTAACAAAAATGCATTTCATTAAAAAACAAAAACTCAGCGAGGAAGATCCATCCATGGCTAACTAAGAAGGTTAAGTATAGTATTAGATTAAAAGAAGAGACTTATAATGTTGCAAAGAACAGTAGTAAGTCTGAGGATTGGGAATGGTTTAGAAACCAGCAAATGGCCAACAAAAGTTGATAAAAAGGGAAAAAATAGAATATAAGAGTAAACTAGCCAGGAATATAAAAATAGATTGTGTAAGGTTTTACAAGTATTTAAAAAGGAAGAGATTGACTAAAGTAAATGTTGGTCCCTTAGAGGCAGAGACAGAAGAAATTATCATGGGGAAAGAGGAAATGGCAGAGACTTTGAACAAATATGTTGTGTCTGTCTTCACAGCCGAAGACATAAGTTCCATACCGGAAATAGGCAGTGACCTAGGGGCTAAAACGAGAGAGGAAATTAAGGTAATTAATATCAGCAGAGAAAAAGTATTGGAGAAACTTAAGGGACTAAAATCCGACAAATCCACCAGGACCTGATGGCCTACATCCTAGGATTCTAAAAGAGATAGCTGCAGATATAGTGGATGCGGTGGCTAGGATTTTCCAAAATTCTATGAATTCTGGAACGGTCCCAGCAGATTGGAAGTTGGCAAATGTAATACTGCTATTCAAGAAAGGAGGAAGAGAGAAAACAGGAAACTGGAGGCCAGTTATTCTGACATCAGTCATCGGGAAAGTGCTGGAATCTATTATTAATCAAATCTTAACAATGCAGTTAGAAAAGCACAGTATGATTAGAACAAGTCAACATGGTTTTACCAAAGGGAAATCCTGTTTGACAAATTTATTAGAGTTTTTTGAGGATGTAGCTAGTAGGGTAGATAAAGGGGAACCAGTAGATGTAGTATACCTGGATTTTCAAAAGGTATGCCATAAGATGCCACACAAAAGGTTAATACACAAGTTAAGGGCTCATGGATTTGGGGGTGATATATTAGCATGGATAGAGGATTGGTTAATTGACAGGAAGCAGAGAGTAGGGATAAATGGAGCATTTTCAAGTTGGAGGGCTCGAACTAGTGCCGCAAGGATCAGTGCTGGGGCCTCAGCTATTTGCAATCTATATTAATAACTTCAATGAAGAGACAGAGAGTAATGTATCTAAAACAAAAACAAGAAATGCTGGGATCACTCAGCAGGTCTGGCAGCATCTATGGAAAGAGAAGCAGAGTTAACGTTTCGGGTCAGTGACCCTTCTTCGGAACGTATCTAAGTTTGCTGATGATACAAAACTAGGTGAGAATGTAAGCTGTGCAGAGGACACAAAGAAGCTGAAAAGAAATATAGACAATTAGGTGAGTGGGCAACAAAGTGGCAGATGGAGCATAATGTGAGGTTATTCACTTCGGTCAGAAGAATAGAAAAGCAGAATTTGTTTGAAAAGGTTTGAAACTTGTAAATGTTGATGTTCAGAGAGACCTGAGTATACTCGTACAAGGAACACAAAAGGTTAGCATGCAGGAACAGCATGCAATTAGGAAAGCAAATGGCATGTTGGCCTTTATTGCAAAGGAATTGGAGTACAAGAATAAAGAAGTCTTGCTACAATTGTACAGGGCTTTGGTGAGACCTCACCTGCAATATTGGGCTGAATTTAGTGAGCCCACTGCTGGGCCTGGTGGCAGGCCTCGAAATGGGCACCAATCCCACTTGTTACATGAGTGGCCGCCCCACAGCAATCACGCAGCAGGCGGCCATTTTGCATAGCCGAGATGCGGTGCCGACCCCTCCTCCCCCCACCCCCCCCAATCAGGTGGCGGGGAGCAAGAGACAAGACACCAATTAAAGACCTAAAATCAAAATAGCATGTGCTGGAAATACTCAGCAGGTCAGGCAGCATCTGTGGAGACAGAAGCTGAATTAATATTTCAGGTCTGATGAAACAGAACAGTTCTGGTAAATAGTTACAGACCTGTAACATTAACTCTGTTTCTCTCTCCACAGATGCTGCCAGACCTGCTGAATATTTCCAGCACTTTCTGTTTTGACTTCAGATTTCCATCATCTGCAGTATTTTGCTTTTATTATACCAATTAAAGGCCTGCCAGCCCTGCTTGCATTGCTACCTTGGAGTCATTTTCAAGATGGAGTGCACTGCTGAAAACGGTGTTAGACTGACTCCTGGATTGCCCTCCACCCCCCTCCCCCCAGATAGTAGGACACCATAGGATGGCCGAGTCAAGACACAGGGTAGCCCCACAGTTCAGTGATGACTCCCTGCAGGTTCTCCTCCAGGCTGCGAGGGAACGGTGGGATTTTCTCTTCCCCAGCGATGGCAAGAAGAGGTCCCCCTGCCTGACCAAGCAGCCTGGGCAGAGATCGCAGTAGAGGTCAGCAGCCGTGGAGTCACCACCGGATCTGAGTACAGTGCCACAAGAGGGTCAACAACCTCCTTCATTCTGCCAAAGTGTGTGCTCCATAATTCTTTTTATTACTGAGTGCCAGTGGATATGCAGGAAGAAACAGTGGCACTACCATGGCGATGGCAGAGGAGGTAATACCTCATCCTGAAAGATGCATGGCTGCATCTCAGCCACAGGTCACCTTCCTTCATAGTTCACCCCCATTAACGTCCCTGAGAGCGGATGGGAGCATGAGCTCTATGTGATATCCCAGTAGGGGACAAGGACTGAACACGAGCAGAACTGCCATGTTGATCTCTCTGTGAAGTATGACTATCTCCATCCTTTCTCTTGCAGAACAAATGGGCCCACAACAGGAGGGAGACATCCCAAACAGGTGGAGGCATTCCAGATCTGTGTCATCTCAGCACAACTAAGGAAGAGGCTTTGGAATTGACAGGGATAGAGGGCAGCCACGCCATCTCAGATGGAGAGACTGACGTCTCCGCGCATAGAGTGAGGATTGGCTTCCATCAACATACACATCACTTCTGTGTAGAAATGCAGCAAGACCTGGACAACATCCAGGCTTGGGCTGACAAGTGGCAAGTAACTTTTGTGTCACACAAGTGCCAGGCAATGACCATCTCCAACAAGAGAGAATCTAACCATCACTCCTTGACATTCAATGGCATTACCATCAGTGAATCTCCAACTATCAACATCCTGGGGGTCACTATTGTCCAGAAATTGAACTGGAGTAGCCATATAAATACCGTGGCTACAAGAGCAGGTCAGAAGCTAGGAATCCTGCAGTGAGTAACTCACCTCCTGACTCCACAATGCCTGTCCACCATCTACAAGGCACAAGTCAGGAGTGTGATAGAATACTCTCCACTTGCCTGAATGGGTGCAGCTCCAACAACACTCAAGAAGCTCAACATCATCCAGGACAAAGCAGCACACTTGATTGGCACCCCATCGACAAACATTCGCTCCCTCCACCACCGATGCACAGTGGCAGCAGTGTGTACCATCTGCAAGATGCATCGCAGCAACCCACCAAGGCTCCTTAGACAGCACCTTCCAAACCCACGATCTCTACCACCTAGAAGGGCAAGGGCAGCAAATGCATGGGAACACCACCACCTGCAAGTTCCCCTCCAAGCCACACACCATCCTGACTTGGAACTATATCGCCGTTCCTTCACTGTCGCTGGGTCAAAATCCTGGAACTCCCTTCCTATAAACACTGTGGGTGTACCTACACCACATGGATTCAACGGTTCAAGAAGGCAGCTCACCACCACCTTCTCAAGGGCAATTAGGGATGGGCAATAAATGCTGGCCTAGCCAGTTACGCCCACATCCCACAAACAAATTTTTAAAAATCACATGTGGTTGGCATGCCAAGATCTGCACACCCTAACACACACATGTTTGTGTTCTGTCATGCAGGTCAGCAACCGCAGGGGACTCCAGCTGAAGAGGGACAGCCATCTACCTCTGAGAAGGAGGACCACTCAGAGGATTCACCGTTCCCATGACTCTCCTACACCTTTCACCAGCCCAAATACTTTCACCTCAATGGGTTTGCATCGGCTGTAGAATCAGAGTCACAAGCTGGAGAGAGCACCACACACGTGCCCGAGCAGCTGGCTGAGGCCAAGACAGCCGAGGCTTCTGACCGTTGGAGGACTGTGGGCGGCAAGGCACATGCTGAGCCCCAGGCTGATAATGAGCCTCTGGTGTTGACAGCACACGGCATGATGGAGCTGGAGAGAGAGATAAGACAACATCTGGCAGAGCTGCCGGAGGAGTCCATCCATGCCACGACAGCTGCCATGTCTCAGGCCTATGAGCTCATGCTTTTCTCCATCGAGAAGTTGGCGGGCCTCATGGAGATCCAGATCCCACAGATGTGCACAGACCTGCACACCATTGCCTTGGTCATGAGCTCGATGCAGCAGTGGCCAGGCAAGAGAAGGACAAGCGCCTGGAGTCTTCTCCCGCTCCTCATCCTTCTCTGGTCAGCAGGAAGGTTCAAGTAAGGCTTGATAGGGAGGAGGAGAGGCTAACCTCCACAGCTGGGGGCTCCCCTCTGGGGGTTCCGAGTGTGGACATCGGCTCCTCAGCCCCTCCACCATTGAGCCCAGCTCCAGCAGCCGCGATGACTGAGGAGAGTCCTGCACCATTCCAGAACATCCTCGGGCAGCTGGGGCCCTCCAGGCTTCAGGCAACCAGAGGACGGCCGCCAAATTCATCACAGGATAAGGGGGCAGCCTGCCTGCAGCCCAGCTGCTAGCACTGGAGTCACACCACATAGGAACACTGGCAAACATATTTCAAAAAACACCCAGTCACACTTGGGGATTCACGGGTGTCTGACATCTGACATGTAATGATTAATATAAAGTTCTTTTCTTCAAGTCATGAGTGATCATTGTGTTAAAGTCATTATTCCATTATGCCTTCATTGTGAGCTGCTGACTTCTCCCTTCCCCCTTAGTGCAATGCCAATGTCACCACAGCCTCAATAACATATGTTCTCCCATGGGCGCTCGCGCGATTTGCAGCTGGGCATAAATCAGGGAACACAAATGGAAAGGAGACAACAGACTACTGTTATGGAAATGATTCTGTTTTTTGTTAAAATATTTTTAAAGGACTTTTTAGCTCAACTGAATAAATGTTGGTCCAGTTTTTTTTTAAAAGAGAGCCATCAAGAGGACACTGAGGGAGTGGGATTGGCAACAATGTTACTGGTTGTCATATGACTCAAGTTAAAGATAGAACAGAAGCCCTAGTAACAGGGGCAGAGAAGTGCAAGCGCCCTTTGATTGGACAAGCCCAGCAGCAGCAGAGCATACCTGGAAGGGCAGAAAACTCACAAGCTTTGTGGTTGTTGTGTCAGTGCGTGGTTTTATCTTCTGGAGTGAGATAAAGTCCGCTGCTGAAATGTCAAGGAAGGAGAAAAGACTACAACCTAGCTCACTTTCCAGCAATTCCATAAAAGACTCTGTAAAGTCCACTGTGTCGATTCATCTCGTTTCCTGTCCCTGAAGAAAGGCTGCTAAAATTACTTCACAACGCAGCTTGAAAAGAATTGTTCTAAAAGATCTCAGTGACCTGGCTGCGTGTACTCAGAAGTATGCCAGTTTTGGAAGAACATATCTCATCTGCTGTTTTCTTCAAAAATGAGCAAGTATTCTGCCCAAGTTTTTTTTGTCTGTAACAGAGCTCTGAATTTATAAAAATGCCTTTTACCTTTTCAGTTAACCGATGTATCTGTGTATGTGTAAAGGGATTTAGGTAAAAATGGAACTTTAAAATCTGTGTGTTCATGTTTTACTTCATTACTGGTTCAGACTTGTTTTATAATGAACTAATACTTTTGTTGTTAAGGAAAGAAACCTGATTCTGGGAAAAATAGAGTATATGATTGACCGTATTGATAAGTGGGAACATTTTTAAATAATAAGTTGTGGAGAAGTGAGACTAGAATAAACAGTGCACTCCTCTCGCCTCAATTGTAACACTACATGCATTTTGGTGACTCTTTATTGATTTCTCTGTGAGCAGGTACCAGGGGAGCTGAAAGCGGCTGGTTATGAGGTTGTCTTTTGCATCCTTGGCATGTCGCTCACTCTGCCTGGCCTCCGGTGCAAGGGCTTCAGCACCCAATGCTGCTTGCTGCTCTCCCTCCTCCATGTCCTCCTCATCGGTGGAGGAGTGACGCTCAGGCATCTCATTGCCATCCAAGGGCTTCCCCCTCTACAGTGCTAGATCGTGCAGAGCTGGGCTGAATGGCCTCCTTCTGTGCTGTAATAATTCTATGATTATATGACCACCACAACCCTTGCTGGGGTTACTGCAGGGCTCCACTGGATCGATCGAGGGACAGAAATCTCATCTTCATTAGCCCGATGGCCTGTTCGATGGTTGCTTGGGTGGAGCCGTGACAATTGTACCTCTCCTCTGCTGTATTGCAAGGGTTCCTCACAGGCTTCAATAACCATGTCTTCAATGAGTAGTCCTTGTCTCTGAGAATTCATCCCTGAAGGCAGGTGGAGGACCTGAAAAACTGTGGCACCTGGGACTGTCGAAGTATGTAGGTATCGTGGCTGCTTCCCAGGAAGTGGGCGCACACCTGCAGGAAACACTTTCTGTGGTCACAGACCAGTTGATCATTGATTGAATGGAATCCCTTCCTGTTGATGAAGGTGGCTGGCTGCTCCATGGGAGCCTTGATGGCCACATGTGTACAATCTATCACACCTTGCGCCCTGGAGAATTCAGTGTTGGCGCCAAATCCAATGGTCCTCTCGCCCTGACTTCCAGTGTCAGTCTGACAGCACACAAAGTCACTGGCCCTCTTGAATAGGGTATTGGTCACCTCCTTGATGCAGTGGTGGGCTACTGCCTGGGAGACCCCACACATGTCCCTGGTGAATCCTTGAAAAGATCCAGATGAGTAAAGGTTCAGTGCCATTGTGATCTTTAGGGCCACTGGCATAGAGTGATCCCCAAATCCCAGAAATCTCAACTCGTCCTGCTGCAGGGGGCATATGTTGGTGATGGCCTCCCTGGAGAGCTGTAGTCTACACTGACAATGCTATTTGGACATTTGGAGGTAGCTGATCTGACTCCGTTACTCGCACTGGCACAGGTGGGCTCTTCTTGGCATGGCTGGTTGTTGTTGCTCTTGTCGTGGAGCTTCAGGGCCAGGTGTAGCTGCCTCTTGGCCCTCCCTCCGCTGGAGGTGCCACGTCACATCACGAGTGTCCAGAAAAGACAGGGTGTATGAGACCCATGCCAGGTGACCAGTGGGCCTCCAGAGCAGTATCGATACAGCAACGACCCGACCTTGGCAACAGAGCTTTTGCTACTTCTCCTGGTAGACTCCCTGATTGCCCTCAATGCCCCACCCTTGCTGATGGCCAACCTTCTCATCCAGCAGTATGGACAACCTAAACATCTCACCCAACAGTTTGGTCACCCAATACAGCCACCCAAATCTAAGCCCCCACCTCTTGCATAGATCCTGAGGACCCAACAGCCCCTGGCAGACACGCTAAGACCCCAACCCCCCTGGCACAGCACACAGCAACAGAGTTCAAAAATGTCCTCTGTGCACAATCCCCCCCCCCCCCCCCACCGACTCATGTGTGCTGGTCATGGCTGCCTCCCTGTTGCAGGACTGAAGCCTCACCTGCATGCCACCAGCTTTTTATTTATTTTATTTAGAGATACAGCACTGAAACAGGCCCATCAGCCCACCGAGTCTGTGCCAACCATCAACCACCCATTTATACTAATCCTACATTAATCCCATATTCCTACCACATCCCCACCTTCCGTCAATTCCCCTACCACCTACCTATACTGGGGGCAATTTACAATGGCCAATTTACCTGTCAACCTGCAAGTCTTTGGCTGTGGGAGGAAACCGGAGCACCTGGTGGAAACCCATGCAGTCACAGGGAGAACTTGCAAACTCCACACAGGCAGCACCCACAATCGAACCTGGGTCACTGGAGCTGTGAGGCTGCAGTGCTAACCACTGCGCCACTGTGCTGCCCTTTTAATGGCTGTAAACCTGAAGGCACATGAGTGCCGCCCACTGTTCACTTAATCCCAAGTGCCCCATTGAATCATGCTGAATGACATGCTAATGTATGTAAAGTCAGTGTTCTACAATGTAAAATACATTCCCATTGTGTCGGGGCATCAATTATGTCTTGGTGCTTTCCTGCCGCTGACAAAATCTGGAAACAACGTCACGATGCTGGATTTCCGGGCGGTTGCTTCCGACGCGATTCTCCGTTCCCCCACACCACCATTCTCGCTTTTAAAGGCAGCATTGAGTTCTGCCCACTGTGTGCAGTTTTGTTCTCCATATTTAAGAAAGATATACTTGCATTGGAGGTGGTACAGTGAAGGTTCACCTGATTGGTCCCTGGGATGAGAGGATTGTCCTATGATGAGAGGCTGAGAAAATTGAGCCTATACTCTCTGGAGTTTAGAAGAATGAGAGGTGATCTCATTGACACGGAGAGGTTGTTTCCCCTGGCTGGGGAATCTAAAACATGGGGGCACAGTTTCAGGATAAGGGACCAATCATTTAGGACGGAGATGAGAAATTTCTTCACTCAGAGGGGTGTGAATCTTTGGAATTCTCTACGCCACAGGGTTGTGGATGCTCCATCATTGAATACGCTCAGGTCTGGGATAGACAGATTTTTGGTCTCAGGGAATCCAGGGATATGGGGAGCAGGCGGGAAAGTGGAATTGAAGTCCAAGATCGGACATGATCAGATTGAATGGTGGAGCAGGCTCGATGGGCCGTATGGTCTACTCTTGCTCCTATTTCTTATGTGTTTATCTTCTTATGTTGTGTTGGAATATCAGGACAGAAGTCATCAGGACGGAATTCTAACATCTTCACATCGCAACCGGATATTCCGAAGGGCGGGCAGCATGGAGGCAGGATCTCATGCTACAACGCAGCGGGAGGGTACTTAATCCAATTACTTAGCCAATTGACAGCAGTTTTATTAGGGTTGTTAGATTTTCCAAGGAATACATGGGAACTACAAGGCTTCATATCCTGTCCAGGTTTAAGGAAGCAGGAGGTCAATGCTGGCTTCAATCTGCAGCCATCATGAAAGCCAGCATGGCTTGGTAAAGCGCGGGCATTAGCATTCACAGTCAGGAGTGGGGTAAAGGTGCCAGCACTGCGGGGGCATGCCACCAGAGTACCATCTGGGAACTGGCATTTGTGTTGATGAAATGGGGAAGATAAGAGGCCCTGAAAACTGTGAGCAGCCACCTGCCATGGACCTCATTCACTCAAGCTTCAGCTCCTCGAGTGTGGAGGAACAGCAGAGCAGGACTGAAGCAACCTCAGGGCCAACAAAAGCACCAGTCTTGAGGTAGGGATGGAGGAGAAGAGCGAAGAGGGCCCTGCAGTTGTTGTTGTGGTCGGGATTTGGGCCACCAGTGTGCCATCTGGGAACTGGCACTTGTATTGATTAAATGGGAAGGAAGGGTGTTGGGGGGGGGTGGTGGATGGCGGGGAATGCATCTGGTGTCTGTGTGTGAATGTGTACCTCTGTGTGGTTGTGTGTATATATATGTGTGAGGTGTGAGTGTGTGTGCATCTGAGAACCTGTGTGTGCGTGTGTGTGTGTATGTGAGAGAGAGAGAGAGAGAGAGTGCGTGTCTTTTTTATTCATTTGTGGGATGTGGGCATCGCTGGACAGGCCAGCATTTATTGCCCATCCCTAATTGCCCTTGAGAAGGTGGTGGTGAGCTGCCTTCTTGAACTGCTGCAGTCCATTTGGGGTAGGTACACCCACAGTGCTGTTAGGAAGGGAGTTCCAGGATTTTGACCCAGCGACAGTGAAGGAACGGCGATATAGTTCCAAGTCAGGATGGTGTGTGACCTGGAGGGGAACTTGCAGGTGGTGGTGTTCCCATGCATTTGCTACCCTTGTCCTTCTAGTTGGTAGAGGTCACGGGTTTGGAAGGTGCTGTCTAAGGAGCCTTGGTGGGTTGCTGCGATGCATCTTGTAGAGGGTACATACAGCTGCCGCTGTGCGTCACTGGTGAAGGGAGTGAAGGTTTGTGGATGGGGTGCCAATCAAGTGGGCTGCTTTGTCCTGGATGGTGTCGAGCTTCTTGAGTGTCGTTGGAGCTGCACCCATCCAGGCAAGTGGAGAGTATTCCATCACACTCCTGACTTGTGCCTTGTAGATGGTGGACAGGCATTGGGGAGTCAGGAGCTACTCGATGCAGCATTCCTAGCCTCTGACCTGCTCTTGTAGCCATGGTATTTATATGGCTACTCCAATTCAGTTTCTGGTCAGTAGTAACCCCTAGGATGTTGATAGTGGGGGATTCAGCGGTGCTAATGTCATTGAATGTCAAGGGAAGATGGTTAGATTCTCTCTTGTTTGACAAAGCTATTGCCTGGCATTTGTGTGGCAAAAATGTTACTTGCCACTTATCAGCCCAAGCCTGGGTATTGTCCAGGTCTTGCTGCATTTCTACACAGACTGCTTCAGTATCTGAGGAGTTGAGAATGGTGCTGAACATTGTGCAATCATCAGCGAACATACCCACTTCTGACCTTATGGAAGGTCATTGATGAAGCAGCTGAAGATGGTTGGGCCTAGGACACTACCCTGAGGAACTCCTGCAGTGATGTCCTGGAGCTGAGATGATTAACCTCCAACAACCACAACCATCTTCCTTTGTGCTAGGTATGACTCCAACCAGCAGATGGTTTTCCCCCTGATTCCCATTGACTCCAGTTTTGCTAGGACTCATTGTTCCATACTCGGTCAAATGCTGCCTTGATGTCAAGGCAGTCACTCTCACCTCACCTCTTGAGTTCAGCTCTTTTGTCCATGTTTGAACCAAGGCTGTAATGAGATCTGGAGCTGAGTGACCCTGACAGAATCCAAACTGAGCATCACTGAGCAGGTTATTGCTAAGCAAGTGCCGCTTGATGGCACTGTCTAAGACACCCTCCATCATTTTACTGATGATCAGAGTCGACAGATAGAGCAGTAATTGGGCGGGTTGGATTTGTCCTGCTTTTTGTGTACAAGACATACCTGGGCAATTTCCCACATTGCTGGATAGATGCCAGTGTTGTAGCCATACTGGAACAGCTTGGCTTGGGGGCACGGCAAGTTCAGGAGCACAGGTCTTCAGTACTATTGCCAGAATGTTGTCAGGGCCCATAGCCTTTGCAGTATCCAGTGCCTTCAGTCATTTCTTGATATCATGTGGAGTGAATCTAATTGGCTGATGACTGGTATCTGTGATGCTGGGGACTTCAAGAGGAAGCCAAGATGGATCATCCACTCAAGGCTGCAAATGTGTACCTCTTTGTGCCTCTGTGCATATGATTGTGTGCCTCTGTGTGTGTGTGTGTGTACCTCTGTGTGTGTGCCTCTGTGTGCCTGTGTGTGTGTGTACCTATGTGTGTGTATGCGTGCCTCTGTGTAAGTTTGTCTGTGTGTGTGTGTGTGTGCACCTCTATGTGTGTAGCGACTTTGAAGGCCATTGGCATGGTTGGAAAGAAGAGATCTGGAAGGTGCAAGCTCTCCTGGAAAACCAGATGGTAAGAGATCCTCAGATCCACTGAGCTGTAACTGTAACATCAAAAACTTCCAGAAAATAAAACTTCAAGTCCCTGGTCAGAGCACACACTGGAACAATTTAACATAGCTGAGTAGGTCCTGACCAGGTGCTGCTGATACTCCTGTCCACTGCTGCCTCTGGTGATATGAAGCAATTTTTGGGCATGTATTCCGATTCTAACTGCAGCTCACTGCATAATAAGCAGAATTCTGACTTGTGATGAAAGGGAAGTCAGCAATGTGTTTGATGAGTGCTGGTTTATTTGTCTCCTCATTTTCAAGTTTTTTATTTCCTCTTCCTCATTTAAATACTCCCGTCCTCCCTAATGCCCACAAAGAGAGAAATATTGTCCCCTGTCATTCTGAATCCAGGGTCATTCAATACCTGGTCTCATTTTGTACCCAGTGCTGCTCTGTACTGTTACAGTCAAGTGAGGAGGGGTCGAAGGGCTTCCCTCTTTTCCCTCTCCTTGTTTGACCACAACAGGTTTAATTCTTTCTCAAAGTGGTTGTACTGGTCAGTTCAGTAGGTGTTTACTTACTTACTTTCTATGATCATAACAAGAAACAATTGGACAGGTTTTCTTGAACTTAACAAAGAAAGAGATTAACTTTATTGTACCTAAACCGAACTAATGAAAATAATAAATTATGCACCAACTTTCACTCACACACACACACTAGAGGTTAATGCACACACAAATAGGTTACAGGGTGGGTAAAGGTAGATTGGTGGAGTTAGAGCCAATAGAAAAAAGGGGTATACAATCTGTGACATTTGGTGATTCAGCTGGCTTGTAGCGGAATTCAGTGGTCCTGAGGCTTTTAGTATGAAGAGGTAGATGACTAGTTTGGTAGGTATCTTGGACACAGAGATGTGGATAATTTCCTCTAACGGGGTTTCTGATTGTAGCTGGAGCATGCAGAGATGATCAGTCAACAGGTAGAGCTTGAAGCTTGTAAACTGAAATGGAGAGAAAGAGAGAGGGACCCCCACTGCACGTGTCAGAGTCCAGAAACTTCTCTGTTGTCGAGAAACACAAGCTAAAACCACTGATGGGGAGGGGTTTGTCACATGCCAGTCATTCAGTGATTCAAATATAGCAGTTAGCAGTATTTCTTCTTGCTAAAAAGAACAGGTAGTTCCTTTAAACCTCCTGGGTCTTGGTTCTTGCTGGGGAATGAGCAGACATTTTGTCTCCCTCCTCACAGGACTTGCAAGGTAGGATACAGTGCTCCAAATTAGGTGGTCATTTTAAACTGCTAACAAAGTCATCCTTTTTTATCTGTTGTTTTGTTTTAAATTTCTTCAAAAAAATAAATTTGGATCTCCAGTCAGTGAATGAATGAAAATTATCATTCAACAAAGAAAGTTGGCATGACAGTACCCTGTGCCATCTGTACCGAAGCTATTCCATACCCTGTTTCATTCTGTACACAGTGCCACTCTCTACCCAGTGCCATCTGTACTCAGTGTCATTCTGTATCCAGCGTTATTCTGCAGCCAGTGCCTTTCTGTACCCAGAGTCATTCTATACCCAGTGCCATTCTGTAACTGGTGCATTCTCTACCCAGTGCAATCTGTACCCAGTGCCATTTGGTGCCTGCTGTCATTCTGTAGCCGGTGTCATCCTGTATGCTGTTTCATTTTGCATCCAGTGCTGTTCTGTATCCAAAGCCACTCTTTACCCAGTGACATTCTTCACCTGGTGCCATTATATACCCAATGCCAGCTATACCTAGTGCCATTCTGCACCTGCTGCATTCTGAATGCTGTGTCATTCTCTATCCAGTGCAATTCTGTATCCAGTGCAATTCTGTACTATGTATCATTTTGTATCAAGTGCCATTCTGTGACCAGTACCATTCTTTATCCAGTGCAATTCTGTATCCAGTGAAATTCTGTATCCAGGGCAATTCTGTACTCAGTGCAGATTTGTACTCAGTGCCATTCTGTACTCAGTGCCATTTTGTATTTGGTGCAATTCTGTATCCAGTGCAAATCTGTATCCAGTGCAATTTCGTACTCTGTGTAATACTGAACTGAATGCCATTCTATTCCCAGTGCCATTCTATACTCAGTGCCATGCTGTATTTAGTGCAATTCTTTATCCAGTGCAATACTGCACTCAGCACCATTGTATATTCAGTGCATCCCTGTATCCAGTGCCAATTTATACTCAGTACCTTTCTTTTGCCAATGCCATTTTGCACTCAAGGTCATTCTTTACTCAGTGCCATTCTGTATCCAGTGCCATTCTGTACTTGGTGCCATTCTGAATCCAGTACCATTCTGTTCACAATGACATTCTATACCTGGTGCTATTCTGTACCCAGCGCCATAATATGGCTGGAGCCACGTTATATTCAGTGCACTTCTGCATCCAGTTCAATTCTGTATCCAATGCCAGTCTGTACTCGGTGCAATTCCGTATCCAGTGCCGATCTGTACTCCGTGCCATTCTCTATTCAGTCCAACTCAATTTCTAGTACCATTTTGTACTTAGTGCTATTCTATACCCAGTGCCATTCTGTATTCAGTGCAATTCTGTATCCAGCACAATCCTGCACTCAGTGCAAATCTGTATCCAGTGCAATGTTGTATTCAGTGATATTCTGCATTCTGCCATTCTGTATTCAGTGCAATTCTGCATCCAGTGCCATTTTGTATTCAGTGCCATTCTGTACCCGGTGCTATTCTCTATTCATTCCAATTCTGTATACCATGCAATTCTGTCTTCAGTGCACTTCTGTATCCAGTGCAATTCTCTCCACTGTCATTCTGTATCCTGTGCAATTCTGTACTCAGTGCCATTCTACCCATTTCCATACTGTAAACAGTGTCATTCTGTACCAAGTGTCGTTCTGTACTCAGTGCCACTATGCTCACAGTCATTCTGTATCCAGTGAAATTCTATACCCAGTGCAAATCTGTATCCAGTGCAATTTGAACTGAACAAAATTTGAACAAAATTGAACTGAGCACATAATTGCACTGGCTACAATGCCATTTTGTATCAAATACTTAGTACCATCTCTATCCAGTGCAATTCTGTATGCAGTGCCATTCTGTACCAGTGCAATTCTTTATCCAGGGCAATGCTGCACTCAGTGCTATTCTGTAATCAGTGCAATTCTCTACTCAATGCCACTCTGTACTTTTGCCACTGTGTATTCAGTGCAATTCTGTATCCTGTGCAATTCTGTATCCTGTGCAATTATGTACCCTGTGCCATTCTGTACTCAGTACCATTTTGCAGTTGGTGCAATTCTGTATCCAGTGCCATTCTATACCCAGCGCAGTTTGGTACTCAGTGCAATTCTGTACTGAATGCCATTCTAATCCCGGTGCCATTCTGTACTCAGTGTCATCCTGTCTTTAGTGCAATTCTGCACTCAGTGCCGATCTGTACTCAAAGCCATTCTCTATTCAGTCCAACTCTGTTTCCAGTGTCATTTTGTACTCAGTGCCATTCTGTATGCAGTACCATTCTGTACTCGGTGCAATTTTCTATCCAGTGCCATTCTATACCCAGTGCAAATCTGTATCCAGTGCAATTCGGTAGTCAGTGCCGATCTGTACTCAATGCCATTCTCTATTCAGTCCAACACTGTATCCACTGCCATTTTCTACTGAATGTCATTCTATGCCCAGTGATGTTCTGTAGTCAGAGCCATTCTGTATTTTGTGCAATTCTGAATCCAGTTCCATTCTGTACTGAGTGCTATTCTATACCCGATGCCATTCTGTATCTACTGCCACTCCATGTCCAGTGCACTTTTGTAATCAGTGACATTCTGTATCCAGTGCAATACTGCACTCAGTGCCATCTTATATTCAGTGTATCCAGGGACATTTTGTATTCAGTGCTATTCTATACCCGATTCCATTCTGTATCCAGTGCCATTCCATATCCAATGCTCTTCTGTATTTAGTGCAATTCTGTATCCAGTGCCATTTTCTACTCAGTACTATTCTTTTACAAGTGCCATTCTGCACCAGATGCGCCTGAGGTTGTACATCCTGGCTTGTCCCTACAGGCTCCTTTAAGTGCTCCTTCCCGTTGTTTTGCATCTAAATATGAAAGCATACTGTCGAATCGCTCTAACAATTCAGCTAACCGGATAGTAGGAGGTTCAGTTTGAGAATTGTCTAGGTCCCGTTCTGCCTCATCCTCACTATCCCTTTCATCCTTCACTATCCCTATTACCTGACATACCTGTTCTTGCTTATCCTCATCCCGGCGATGATATTGTTTCAACATATTGATATGACACAGCCAATTCTTTTCCTGGTGATTTTGGGGTGTCAGTCAAATAATTTACTTTACCAATTCTTTTGACCACTTTATATGGACCACTGAACCGTGCTTTCAGTGGTTCACCCTATAAAGGCATTAATACTAACACCTCATCCCCTGGTGGAACTGTCTTTCATTCATGGTTGTTTGGGAAGATTTTAGGTGTTCTTGAGCCACTTTGCAGGCTCTCGCAAGCCGCTCCCAGAACACGGATATGTAATCTAGCACAGAAAATCCATCCCTCTTTTCTAAAACCTTTCTTTGATTAGTTTTAGAGTACTTTGTTATCTCATGTCCATAAACTAATTAATAAGGACTAAAACCTGTAGACTCATTAGATGAATCGCCAGTGGCAAACAAAAGAAATTCCAGCCCTTTGTTGCAATCATGGGGACATTCCTAAGAGTATGCCCTGATCATTGTTTTGAGGGTCTGATGGTACCGTTCTAAAGCCCCTTGTGTCTATGGGTGGTAGGCTGAAGACTTTAACTGTGTTATACACAAATTATTCATAACATCCTTTAAAATATTAGACATAAAATTGGAACCTTGATCTGATTGAATCTCAATAAGTAATCCATATCTAGTGAAGAACTGGGTTAACTTCTCTGCCACTACCTTAGCAGAAATTGTTCTCAAGGGAATGGCCTCTGGGAACCGAGTAGCCATATCCATGATAGTGAGTATATATTGGTGTCCCGCTTTTGTTTTCAGTTAAGGTCCTACAGTCTACCAACACCCTAATAAATGGCACCCCCACCAAAAACTGGAATTGGAGGTGCCGGTTTTATGGCAAGTTGCAGTTTTCCCACAATCTGACATGTATGGCACGTTTTACAAAACTGCACCATGTCCTTGGAAAGACATGACCAGTAAAAATGTCGACCAATAGGTGATTGGTTCTTCCGGATCCCCATATGTCCGGCCATAGGAATTTCATGGGCTATCCTTAATATTTCCCAGCGATACTCGGGCAGTACTTCTATCTGGTGAACAACTGTCCATTCTTTATCTGCAGGTCTGTGAGGAGGTCTCCATTTCCTCATCAGAATCCCATTTTTAATATAGTAGCCTTCCGGCACTCCCTTTGCCTCAGCTTCCGTTAGAGCCGATTGTACCACTTTATTCAACTCTGGATCAGCTGGCTGAGCCTTGATCAGAGAAGAATTGGTTTTATCTTTTTTGCACAGAGGGTGGTGAGTGTCTGGAACTCACTGCTAGGAATGGTGGTGGAGGCAGAAACCTTCAACGCACTTAAAAGGTACCTGGACATGCACCTGAAGTTCTGTAACCTGCAAAGCTATGGACCAGGTGCTGGAAGGTGGGATTAGATTGGGCGGCTAGATTTTTCAGTCAGCGCAGACTCCAAGGACTGAATGACCTCCCTCTGTGCCATAATTTTTCTATGGTTTCTTTGGTATTCTGTGCTATTCTGTAATCAGCGCCATTCTGGACTCAATGATAATCTGCATCGAGTGCAAATCTCTACTCAGTGCCATTCTGTACTCAGTGCCCTTCTATACCCGGTGCTATTCTGTAATCAGACCCATTCTGTAGTTAGTGTCACAGTGTATTCAATGTAATTCTGCATCCAGTGCATTTCTGCACTTGGTGCCAGTTTGTATTCAGTGTAATTCTGTATCCAGTGCCATTTTGCACTCAGTACCATTCAATATCCAGTGCCATTATATACTCAGTGCCATTCTTTTACTAGTGTCATACTGTACCCAGTTGCATTCGGCATCCAGTGCATTTCTGTACTCTGTGCCATTCTGTATTCAATGTAATTCTGTATCTAGTGCTACCCTGTACTCTGTAAGATTATTAGGTTACTAAACTGTTAAAATCCAGCTATTATAAAATAACTTCTAACTTATTATCATAAACTAACATTTAGCTTTATTAGAACCCTTCTTTGTCGTATGGTTAAAGTGGAAAAACTTAGGAAATAGGGCAGAGTATAGACAAGATGTCAAGGTCGAGGGATTCTGGGAGATTATGTCAAGTTTTAAAATGCATACGTGTAGCAAGGGGTGGCGCAGTTGCACAGTGGTTAGCACCGCAGCCTCACAGCTCCAGCGACCCAGGTTCGGTTCTGGGTACTGCCTGTGCGGAGTTTGCAAGTTCTCCCTGTGACCCTGTGGGTTTTTGCTGAGTGCTCCAGTTTCCTCCCACAGCCAAAGACTTGCAGGTTCGTAGGTTAAATTGGCCATTGTAAATTGCTCCTAAGTGTAGGTAGGTGGTAGGAGAATAGTGGGGATATGGTAGGGAATATGGGATTAATGTAGGATTAGTATAAATGGGTGGTTGATGGTTGGCACAGACTCAGTGGGCTGAAGGGTCTGTTTCAGTGTTGTATCTCTCTATGACTCAAAAGGGTGACACCTTGAGAACGGACAGTGGAAACAGCTTCTGTGTCTCATCGCGAGATAAGGAATCCTAACAAGACTTGACAGGATAGATGCAAGAAGGATGTTCCCGATGATGGGGGAGTCCAGAACCAGGGGTCATAGTCTAAGGATATGGGGTAAACCTTTCAGGACTGAGATGAGGAAAAATTTCTTCACCCAGAGAGTGGTGAACCTGTGGAATTTGCTATCACAGAAAGCAGTTGTGGCCAAAATATTGTATGTTTTCAAGAAGGAGTTAGATATAGCTCTTGGGTCTAAAGGGATCAAAGGGTATGGAGCGAAAGCGGGAACAGGCTACTGAGTTGGATGATCAACGATGATCATAATGAATGGTGGAGCAGGCTCGAAGGGCCGAATGGCCCACTCCTGCTCCTATTTTCTATGTTTCTATGAACTGCGAAATGTAAAAGCATTGCGATAAAGCAGTCAACACAAGGGGGTACTACTTGCACAAATCTGAAAAGTTAGCAACCATCACAAAATGATCCTCGGTTGGTTAAGAAAGGCATCCTTTAATACAAGACTAATCACTGATTGGGAGAAGGGAGCGTTAATTGGAAAGCTGCCAGGATAGAAGAAGTCCTGTCTTTGACATTGTACAGCAGAGAATCTTCGAACAAGAAGAAGAGACGAGAGAGAGACCGACAAGGAAAACTTGAAGACCAAAAGCTGCAAGAGAAAGAGTCGTGCACTCTGCGTCTAGTCTCTAATATGGGTAATATCAGTGTTAGACTGTTAATCACTGCCTGAGTTTATGACTATGATTTATCTGAAAACTTAATAAACTTTATCTCAATAAAGTCAATTCACAACAAGCTTTGTGCTGCCAAGTCTGTTCCCACCTTATAAGGGGGCATAAACCACGCCTATCTTATCAATTCGTACATTCATGTGACCGAGATAGGGCTAGGTGCGTTGTGAACACTTTTTGGGAGAATGGCAGGACCTCGAGTTCGCGAGTACTGCCAACATGCATTTTGGGAGGGATAAGCCTTTTGGGGAGTGTGGAGACCTTGACGGACCCACCAGTGATCAAAGGCACTTATACGAGAATATATATAAAGAGAATAAGTAAAGTCATGTTGTCTAAAGATGTTAAATGGGTCTTCGAGCAGAAATACAATGAAGTTATTGAGTTCATTCAAGATAAGCTCAGTCAGAAGAAGTTAAAGGTACAGAAGGCAAAAAACCCTTCCGGCTTATCGCACTCAGCGGATCCAAGAGACCACTACCCAGAAAGATAAAGAGGTTGAGTGACTGAACCAGTGGGTTCGAGATTTGGAGCTGTGCCACAAGCGTACGATCGCTCTGTTACAACAGCAACATGTCTCTAAGCTGAACGCTGGCGCAGCTGTGACTGACGCTCAGGAAAGGAAAAGTCAGTTGAACCAACAGGAGGAGGAGAATGCGTGTTTTAAAAAAATGATTTGGAACTGCAGGGAAGATTGGGGAGACAATGGGCAATTGGATCTTCAGTAACCCTGGGAGGCACTGTCCCAGCCTCCTACAAGGACAATGGTAGAAACATAGATTGGGGAGAGCTGGAGTGGGAAAGCGGTCTCAGATTGAAGAAAGAAGGACAACTTAAGAAAGATGCTTTTAGTGAAATTTAAAGTGAGCAAAAGAAAGTTACTGTATCTTTTGTTTGAATGTGTGAATGTTGGAAGCTTCCACGAATGAATGTCCTTATCTGTGTAGCCTGTGTTCTGTAGAGCTAACGGTCATTAACTCTTTGTAGTCTGGCTTTAATGTTGAAAGCATGAATCTGTTATTTGTTCTATTATTTCTATATTTGAAATTAAGAAAGTGTGAATGTGATTGTTGAGTGTGTTCATTTCAATTACAGATTGTGCGCCCAGAAATGGGATATAAAAACTGAATTATATTTTAAATTAATCATGCTGGTGTAGTGTTTTATTTTTACTTTAAAGGTTGGTTTTGCAACTGTGAAAAGGCAATGCACAATTTTTTAAGAGATAAACTTCAGCCTTGAATGCTTGAAGATGCCTGGCAGAAATCCAATTTGAAGTTTTAAGACATTGCTTTAATTGGACCAAAGTTTAAAATCTTTTTTTTTTTTGCAGTTTAAATTAAAGGCATGTTTACTGAATTTTTTAAGTAGTAACCGTCAGGAATTGGAGACTGGTTTAAGGGAAGGAAAGGATAAATAAAAGAGATATGGGAAAGATTCTATCTGTTTAAAGTTTGTTTAAGAGACTGGTGTTAAATCTTTTGTTGTAAGAATGTTAAATAACTTTTTCTTTAGTTTTTGGTTTTATTACAGTCATTTGAAAAGGCGCATGAAGAAAGAACAAGAAAAATTATGCAATTTACCTTTTCTTTAAAATGAAAGCATGTGCTATTCTGTTCTATGTGTAGTTAATAAGTATTATAAGTTAATAAGTATGAATTAAGTTTAAATTATTAAGGTTAACTGTCCTACTAAGTTGGGGAAACTGGGATTTCATTAGTGGCCACAATGAACTTCCAAGTAATCATGTCAAGTTTTAAGGGAGTCTTTAATTCAGGATATAAGGCTCACTCATATAACATCAGCAGTTATGAATTTTAAATGTTTATTGCTGTAAATTGGAGTTTGGAATCATCCTGGTTATATCAAATAAAAATCCTTGGATTAGAAACCTCTTACAAAAGATGTTAAAAGTTTGGAAACAATTGGAGTTTAATATAAAATGCTGTCATCCCTGATGGAGATCTTTTCCTTTGAAGTTGATAATGTTACTAATTATTTTTGTTGTTTTCAAACCCTTCTTCGTCTTCTTCTTCTTCTTCTTCTTCTTCTTCTTCGGCCTCCTTGTCTCGGGAGACAATGGGTAAGCGCCTGGAGGTGGTCAGTGATTTGTGGAGCAGCGCCTGGAGTGGCTATAAAGGCCAATACTAGAGTGACAGACTCTTCCACAGGTGCTGCAGAAAAAATTGGTTGTCGGGGCTGTTACACAGTTTGCTCTCTCCTTGCGCTTCTGTCTTTTTTCCTGCCAACAGCTAAGTCTCTTTGACTCGCCACTCTTTTGCCCCGCCTTTATGGCTGCCCACTAGCTCTGGCGAACGCTGGCAACTGACTCCCACGACTTGTGATCAATGTCACAGGATTTCATGTCGCGTTTGCAGACGTCTTTAAAGCGGAGACATGGACGGCCGGTAGGTCTGATACCAGTGGCGAGCTCGCTGTACAATGTGTCCTTGGGGATCCTGCTATCTTTCATGCGGCTCACATGGCCAAGCCATCTCAAGCGCCGCTGACTCAGTAGTGTGTATAAGCTGGGGATGTTGGCCGCCTCGAGGACTACTGTGTTGGAGATGCGGTCCTGCCACCTGATGCCAAGGATTCTCCGGAGGCAGCGAAGATGGAATGAATTGAGACGTCGCTCTTGGCTGACATACGTTGTCCAGGCCTCACTGCTGTAGAGCAAGGTACTGAGGACACAGGCTTGATACACTCGGACTTTTGTGTTCCGTGTCAGTGCACCATTTTCCCACACTCTCTTGGCCAGTCTGGACATAGCAGTGGAAGCCTTTCCCAAGCGCTTGTTGATTTCTGCATTGAGAGACAGGTTACTGGTGATAGTTGAGCCTAGGTAGGTGAACTCTTGAACCACTTCCAGAGTGTGGTCGTCGATATTGATGGATGGGGCATTTCTGACGTCCTGGCCCATGATGTTCGTTTTCTTGAGGCTGATGGTTAGGCCAAATTCGTTGCAGGCAGCCGCAAACCTGTCGATGAGACTCTGCAGACACTCTTCAGTTAAAGCAGCATTGTCAGCAAAGAGGAGTTTCCTGATGAGGACTTCCCGTACTTTGGTCTTCGATCTTAGGCGGGCAGGGTTGAACAACCTGCCACCTGATCTTGTGTGGAGGAAAATTCCTTCTTCTGAAGACTTGAATGCATGTGAGAGCAGCAGGGAGAAGAAGACCCCAAACAGTGTAGGTGCGAGAACACAGCCCTGTTTCACGCCACTCAGGATAGGAAAGGGGTCTGATGAGGCGCTGCTATGCTGAATTGTGCCTTTCATATTGTCATGGAATGAGGAAATCCCAATGATACCAAAATGTGTTGGGTAAAAAACAGTTTAAAGTGGATTTTAGTTCTTTTTCAAGTAGTTTTTGAAAAAAAAGTTACGTAAAGTGACGCATCCGAGAATGTTTTGCTCTGCCCCCTTGGACACAAGCAAAGAAATTAACCTTTCTACCACTGTTGTTTTTTCATTTAATTCACCACACAGTCCTTCTATTGTTGAGTGTAAAAATCTATATTGGACATAATTAGATTTTAAATTTCTAAATTGACAGATATAATTGGACAAATTAACCCACTGGGCTTTGGGGCAAAGCCACAATGGATTCTTTGTGTTTTTTTACACAGGTGACAATGGTTTCCAGGACCACATGAGAACTGATGTCACAGCAAGAGATCCAGCAGCTTTAAGAATTCAAAAACTTAACTGCAGACATCAAATGTCACTGCATAGTCACAATTTGAACTAAAGGCTTTGCCTTTTCAAAAACTTTTGTTATTTGTTATCTTATGAGACAAAGTGCTTGAGAAGGAGACATGGTTTGCAAGCACGTCTGTCTTTAATGTAAAACATTCCAAGAAGTCCAGAATTTTCCAGTGAAAGTCAGGAAAGTGTAGATAAGACAAGTAATTTGATAGCTTTCTCTTGGAGATATTTGTATTCTTGCCTATGAGTTTTTTTTCAAAGAGAGCTACATTTGATAGTCTGGCCACTACCCGAGACAACAGGACCATGCAGGGGGAGATAAGTAAAGATCTCAGACAGACACCAATCGCCCCCCACCCTTTTTGTTGATCTTTTGATGTGATCATCTGAGTCGAGAATGTGTGGCATGATATTGGGATACCGGTGAAAGTTTGCAGATGTGATTTGTTACATGTGAAGCAACTAACATGCAAAATGCATGATGAAATGCACTGAAGAATGGGTCTCAGACATGTTTACCTACTTGGCAAACAGCATGACATGAAATGGTTAATGTGGCCAGTAGAGAGAGACAACATTTTAAATTATCAAGGCATTGACACATACTCCATAGAGAAAATGACTTTACAATAATCAGGATAAATTAAACACATTGGTAATGATCAAAGGGAGTAAAATTAAAGTTCAGAGAGACAGTTGAAGGGCTAGGAAAATAATACTTAGCAAGAACTATCCACAAGATGGATACAGGTAAAGAGGGAGCTGGAGAATGTTTTAAGTCTATGTATGATGGAAGGATTGTGACAATATAAAGTGTGTCTACTTCAACGCCAGGAGCATCCGGAATAAGGTGGGTGAGCTTGCAGCATGGGTTGGTACCTGGGATCTCGATGTAGTGGCCATTTCGGAGACATGGGTAGAGCAGGGGCAGGAATGGATGTTGCAGGTTCCGGGATTTAGATGTTTCAGTAAGAACAGAGAAGATGGTAAAAGAGGGGGGGGTGTGGCATTGTTAATCAAGGAGAGTATTACAGCGACAGAAAGGACGTTTGAGGACTCGTCTACTGAGGTAGGATGGGCCGAGCTTAGAAACAGGAGAGGTGAGGTCACCCTGTTGGGAGTCTTTTATAGACCTCCAAATAGTTCCAGAGATGTAGAGGAAAGGATAGCGAAGATGATTCTCGACAGGGGCGAGAGTAACAGGGTAGTTGTTATGGGGGACTTTAACTTTCCAAATATCGACTGGAAATACTATAGTTCGAGTACTTTACATGGGTCAGTTTTTGTCCAGTGTGTGCAGGAGGGTTTTCTGACACAGTATGTAGACAGGCCAACCAGGGGCGATGCCACATTGGATTTGGTACTGGGTAATGAACCCGGACAGGTGTTAGATTTAGATGTAGGTGAGCACTTTGGTGATAGTGACCACAATTCGGTTAGGTTTACCTTAGCGATGGGCAGGGACAGGTATATACCGCAGGGCAAGAATTATAGCTGGGGGAAAGGAAATTATGATGCGATTAGGCAAGATTTAGGATGCGTAGGATGGGGAAGGAAACTGCAGGGGATGGGAACAATCGAAATGTGGAGCTTATTCAAAGAGCAGCTACTGCGTGTCCTTGATAAGTATGTACCTGTGAGGCAGGGAGGAAGTTGTCGAGCGAGGGAGCCGTGGTTTACTAAAGAAGTTGAAGCGCTTGTCAAGAGGAAGAAGAAGGCTTATGTTAGGATGAGACGTGAAGGCTCAGTTAGGGCGCTTGAGAGTTACAAGCTAGCCAGGAAGGATCTAAAGGGAGAGCGAAGACGAGCAAGGAGAGGACACGAGAAGTCATTGGCGGATAGGATCAAAGAAAACCCTAAGGCTTTCTATAGGTATATCAGGAATAAAAGAATGACGAGAGTTAGATTAGGGCCAATCAAGGATAGTAGTGGGAAGTTGTGTGTGGAATCAGAGGAGATAGGGGAAGCGTTAAATGAATATTTTGCGTCAGTATTTACAGTAGAGAAAGAAAATGTTGTCGAGGAGAATACTGAGATTCAGGCTCTTAGGCTAGATGGGATTGAGGTTCACAAGGAGGAGGTGTTATCAATTTTGGAAAGTGTGAAAATAGATAAGTCCCCTGGGCCAGATGGGATTTATCCTAGGATTCTCTGGGAAGCTAGGGAGGAGATTGCAGAGCCTTTGTCCTTGATCTTTATGTCGTCATTGTCGACAGGAATAGTGCCGGAAGACTGGAGGATAGCAAATGTTGTCCCCTTGTTCAAGAAGGGGAGTAGAGACAGCCCTGGTAATTATAGACCTGTGAGCCTTACTTCGGTTGTGGGTAAAATGTTGGAAAAGGTTATAAGAGACAGGATTTATAATCATCTTGAAAAGAATAAGTTCATTAGCGATAGTCAGCACGGTTTTGTGACGGGTAGGTCGTGCCTCACAAACCTTATTGAGTTTTTCGAGAAGGTGACCAAACAGGTGGATGAGGGTAAAGCAGTGGATGTGGTGTATATGGATTTCAGTAAGGCGTTTGATAAGGTTCCCCATGGTAGGCTATTGCAGAAAATACGGAAGTATGGGGTTGAAGGTGATTTAGAGCTTTGGATCAGAAATTGGCTAGCTGAAAGAAGCCAGAGGGTGGTGGTTGATGGCAAATGTTCATCCTGGAGTTTAGTTACTAGTGGTGTACCGCAAGGATCTGCTTTGGGGCCACTGCTGTTTGTCATTTTTATAAATGACCTGGAAGAGGGTGTAGAAGGGTGGGTTAGTAAATTTTCGGATAACACTAAGGTCGGTGGAGCTGTGGATAGTGCCGAAGGATGTTGTAGGGTACAGAGGGACATAGATAGGCTGCAGAGCTGGGCTGAGAGATGGCAAATGGAGTTTAATGCGGAAAAGTGCGAGGTGATTCACTTTGGAAGGAGTAACAGGAATGCAGAGTACTGGGCTAATGGGAAGATTCTTGGTGGTGTAGATGAACAGAGAGATCTTGGTGTCCAGGTGCATACATCCCTGAAGGTTGCTGCCCAGGTTAATAGGGCTGTTAAGAAGGCATATGGTGTGTTAGCTTTTATTAGTAGGGGGATCGAGTTTCGGAGCCACGATGTCATGCTGCAGCTGTACAAAACTCTGGTGAGACCGCACCTGGAGTATTGCGTGCAGTTCTGGTCACCGCATTATAGGAAGGATGTGGAAGCTTTGGAAAGGGTGCAGAGGAGATTTACTAGGATGTTGCCTGGTATGGAGGGAAGGTCTTACGAGGAAAGGCTGTGGGACTTGAGGTTGTTTTCATTGGAGAGAAGGAGGAGGAGAGGTGACTTAATAGAGACATATAAGATAATCAGAGGGTTAGATAGGGTGGATAGTGAGAGTCTTTTTCCTCGGATGGTGATGGCAAACACAAGGGGACATAGCTTTAAGTTGAGGGGTGATAGATATAGGACAGATGTTAGAGGTAGTTTCTTTACTCAGAGAGTAGTAGGGGCGTGGAACGCCCTGCCTGCAACAGTAGTAGACTCGCCAACTTTAAGGGCATTTAAGTGGTCATTGGATAGACATATGGATGAAAATGGAATAGTGTAGGTCAGATGGTTTCACAGGTCGGCGCAACATCGAGGGCCGAAGGGCCTGTACTGCGCTGTAATGTTCTAATTCTAATTCTAATAATAAATATAATGTTACCTTTTTGTGTCCAGTGTGATTGGGCCATCGTGTGCTTAATGTATGGGATTTACATGTTAGATCAGATAGTGACTGGACTTGAGGATATTGGGAACAACCACATCCCCTCTTTTGTAAATGACAGTATGCTTAATGGATGGCTGGCAGACCACGATTATGCTTCAGGCGGCAGACAGCACGGGTTGTCATACTTGGTGAAAGGAGACAGGGATTATTGGAAGGAAGTCATAGTTCTGGTGGTATTGTGGTTATCCTGTCTACGGGTAGAAGATGAGTGGGAGGATTTTAATGTGCAGTCAATCGGGACTCTGGACCAAGATATCCATACCTCATATGAATCCCATCCATCCCTCTCAATCAGAAGGAATCTAACATGAGACAGTCTAAATATCGAGTGTTGCTCAGAAAGGGGAGGGGCATACATATGCCAGTGTGGCATCAGGAATCTGGGGAAGCCTGCGTGCAAGTTTACCTTGGACCAACAGTCATCAACGTGTCTCATAACCATCCACAGGGGGGTAGGAATAGGGCTAACTATGCTTACTTTCGGATAGGCACATATTGTGTTACAACTAATGCGCAGACAACAACCCATGGAAGGAGAGAATGTCCCATTTGAGTCGACCTTTTGTTTTAAACCCACCCAGACAACTACTATAGGTGGTCTCCTCTACATTGGGGAGACCAAGCGCAGACTGGGTGACCGCTTTGCGGAACATCTCCGCTCAGTCCGCAAGCAGGACCCTGAGCTTCCGGTTGCTTGCCATTTCAACACTCCCCCCTGCTCTCATGATCACATCTCTGTCCTGGGATTGCTGCAGTGTTCCAGTGAACATCAACGCAAGCTCGAGGAACAGCATCTCATCTACCGATTAGGCACACTACAGCCTGCCGGTCTGAACATTGAGTTCAATAATTTCAGAGCATGACAGCCCCCCACTTTACTTTCATTTTTAGTCATTTTTAGTTATTTTTTCTTCCTTTTTTTTTTTGGCATTCCTTTTTACATTTTTTACAATCTTTATTTGTATTTATTTCAGTTCATCTTAGTTTGTTCAGTTTGCTTACCCACTGTTTTTTTCAGGTTGTTTTTCTTCAGGTTTGCACTTGCTGATGTTCAATATTCAGTATATTCACACCTAATCTGTACTAATGCTTTGTCTTTCAACACACCATTAACATATTGTTTGCCTTTGCTCCGTGACCTTTTGGTCAGCTATGTGGCCTGGTCCAATCTGCACCTTCTCCTTTGTTATCTCTTGCCCAACCCCCACCTCACTTTTTATAATCTGTGACTTTTCTAATATTTGTCAGTTCTGAAGAAGGGTCACTGACCCGAAACGTTAACTCTGCTTCTCTTTCCACAGATGCTGCCAGACCTGCTGAGTGAATCCAGCATTTCTTGTTTTTGTACTATAGGTGGCCATGTGCTGTTTCCTGTAGAGACCCATAATGTCACCAAGCTAAGAGTTAATTCCTCCATGCAGGCTGAAGCGCTTAGAGCTGTCATGAATTTTGGGCATCCCATACCTCCATTGTCCCTTGGTCTACAGTCCATAATAGAAAGGACCAGCACCTCACAGAAACACTTAGCAAAAATGATGTAGAACAACAACCATAGAATGCAGGAAATACAATAGCTAGGTGGCCACCAATGGTGGGAGACTGTTTATAATGTAGTCCAACACTCATGTCTCTGGACTCTGTCCATGTTTATGATACTAACCCAGGCCATAGTATTAGTAGTAGGACTCTCAATGCTTTGCTATTTCCTACTTGTGGCACAAGGGTTCGAATCCCACCACGGCAGAAGGCGGAATTTGAATTCAATTAATAAATCAGGAACTAAAAGCTAGTCTAATAATGGCCATGTAAACATTGTTAGTTGTTGTAAAAACCTATCTGGATCACTAATGATCTTTAGGGAAGGAAATCTGTTGTCCTTACCTGGTCTGGCCTACATGTGACTCCAGACCCACACAATGTGGTTGACTCTTAAATGCCCTCTGAAATGGCCTAGCAAGCCACTCAGTTGGATCTAACCGCTACAAAGTCAATAAAGAATGAAATAAGACGGATCACCCTGCATCGACCTAGGCACCGGAAACGATAACGGCAAACCCAGCCCTGTCGACCCTGTAAAGTCCTTCTTACTAACATTTGGGGGCTTGTGCCAAAGTTGGGAGAGCTGTCCCACAGATGAGTCAAGCAACAGCCTGACATAGTCATACTCACCAAATCATACCTTACAACGTCCCAGACATTGCCATCACCATCTCCGGGTATGTCCTGTCCCACCAGCAGGACAGACCCAGCAGAGGTGACGGAACTGTGGTATACAGATGGGACAGAGTTGCCCTGGGAGTCCTCAACATCAACTCCAGACCCCATGAAGTCTCAAGGCATCGGGTCAAATATGGGCAAGGAAACGTCCTGCTGATTGCCACTTGCTCCCCCGCCCCGCCCACTGCCCAGCTGATGAATCAGTACTCCTTCATGTTGAACACCATTTGGAGGAAGCACTGATGGTGGCAAGGGCACAGAATGTACTCTGGGTAGGGGACTTCAATGTCCATCACCAAGAGTGGCTCAGTACTCCCACTGACCGAGCTGGCCGAGTCCTAAAGACATAGCTGCTAGACTAGGTCTGTGGCAGGTGGTGAGGGAACCAACAAGAGGAAAAAACATACTTGACCTCATCCTCACCAATCTACCTGTCACAGATGCATTTGTCCACGGCAGTATTGGTATGAGTGACCACTGCACAGTCCTTGTGAAGACAAAGTCCTGTCTTCATATTGAGGATACTCTCCATCATGTTTCATGGCACTACCACCGTTCTAAATGGGAAAGATTTTGAATAGATCTAGCAATGCAAAACTGTGGGGCATCAGCAGTAGCAGAATTGTACTCAACCACAATCTGTAACCTCATGGCCCAGAATATCCCCCACTCTACCATTACCAGCAAGCCAGGGGGCCCACCCTGGTTCAATGAAGAGTGCAGGAGGGCATGCCAGGAGCAGCACAGGCACGCCTCAAAATGAGGTGTCAACCTGGTGAAGTTACAACCCAGGACCACTTGAATGCCAAACAGCATAGGCAGCATGCGATAGACAGAGTTAAGCGATCTCATAACCAATGGATCAGATCTAAGCTCTGCAGTCCTGCCACATCCAGTCGTGAATGTGGTAGACAATTAAACAACTAACTGGAGGAGGTGGCTCCACAAATATCCCCAACCTCAATGATGGGGGAGCCCATCACCACAGTGCAAAAGATAAGGCTGAATGAAGCATTTGCAACAATCTTCAACCAGAAGTGCAGAGTGGATGATCCATCTTGGCCTCCTCCTGAAGTCCCCAGCATCACAGATGCCAGACTTCAGCCAATTTGATTCACTCCATGTGATATCAAGAAACGACTGAAGGCACAGGATACTGCAAAGGCTATGGGCCCTGACAACATTCCGGCAATAGTACTGAAGACCTGTGCCCTAGAACTTGCCATGCCCCTAGCCAAGCTGTTCCAGTATAGCTACAACACTGGCATCTATCCGGCAATATGGACAATTGCCCAGCTATGTCCTGTACACAAAAAGCAGGACAAGTCCAACCCGGCCAATTACCGCCCCATCAGCCTACTCTCAATCATCAGTAAAGTGATGGAAGGTGTCATCAACAGTGCCATCAAGCAGCACTTGCTTAGCAATAACCTGCTTAGTGATGCTCAGTTTGGGTTCCGCCAGGGCCACTCAGCTCCTGACCTAATTTCAGCCTTGGTTCAAACATGGACAAAAGAGCTGAATTCAAGAGGTGAGGTGAGAGTGACTGCCCTTGACATCAAGGCAGCATTTGACTGAGTATAGCAGCAAGGAACCCTAGCAAAACTGAAGTCAGTGGGAATCAGGGGGAAAACTCTCTGCTGGTTGGAATCATACCAAGCGCAAAGGAAGATGGTTGTGGTTGTTGGAGGTCAATCATCTGAGCTCCAGGACATCACTGCAGGAATTCCTCAGGATAGTGTCCTAGGCCCAACAATCTTCAGCTGCTTCATCAATGACCTTCCTTCAATCATAAGGTCAGAAGTGGGGATGTTCGCTGATGCTTGCACAATGTTCAATACCTTTAAGAATCATAGAACCATAGAAATATTACATCACAGAAGGAGGCCACTCAGCCCGTCGTGTCTGTGCCAGCTGAAAAACTAACCACCCAATCTAATTCCACCTTCCAGCACCTGGTCCATAGCCTTGCAGGTTACAGCACTTCAGGTGCATGTCCAGGTACGTTTTGCGACCCCTCAGTGTAGAAATGCAACATGACCTGGACAATATCCAGCCTTGGGCTGATAAGTGGCATGTAACATTCGTGTCACACAAGTGCCAGGCAATGACCATCTCCAACAAGAGAGAATCTATCCATATCCCCTTGGCATTCAACAGCAGTACAGTCACTAAATCCACCACTATCAACATCCTGGGAGTTACTATTGACCAGAAACTGAATGGAGTAGCCATATAAATACCATGGCTACAAGAGGAATCCTGCGACGAGTAACTCACCTCCTGACTCCCCAAAGCCTGTCCACCATCTACAAGGCACAAGTCAGGACTGTGATGGAATACTCGCCACATGCCTGGATGAGTGCAGCTCCAACAACACTGAAGAAGCTCGACACCATCCAGGAGAAAGCAGCCCACCTGATTGGCACCCCATCTATAAACATTCACTCCCTCTACCACCGACGCACAGTGGCAGCAATGTGTACCATCTACAAGATGCACTGCAGCAACGTACCAAGGTTCCTTAGACAGCACCTTCCAAACCCACAACCTCCACCACCTAGAAGGACAAGTGCAGCAGATGCATGGGAACACCACCATCTGCAAGTTCCCCTCCAAGTCACACATCATTCTGAATTTGAACTATATCGCCGTTCCTTCACTGTCACTGGGTCAAACTCCTGGAACTCACTTCCTAACAGCACTGTTAGTGTACCTGCCTCACATGGACTGCAGCGGTTCAAGAAGGAAGCGCACCACCACCATCTCAAGGGCACTTAAAGATGGGTAATAAATGCTGGCCTGACCAGCAATGCCCACATCCCATGAACAAATAAAAAAAGCATGAATCTTAGAGCTCACGGCTTTTCTTGAAAATAGTAACATAATTAATGAGGGATCAATAAGGATATCTCCCCCTCAACTGGGGGAATTGTAAGATTATTAGGTTACTAAAAGTTACTAACCACAGTACCAGTTGTTAAAATCCAGCTATTATAAACTAACAACTAACTTATTATCATAAGCTAACATTTAGCTTTATTAGAACCCTTCTTTGTAGTATGGTTAAAGTGGAAAAACTTAGGAAATAGGGCACAGTATAGACAAGATGTCAAGATAGTGGGATTCTGGGAGATTATGTCAAGTTTTAAAATGCTTACTTGCAGCAAAAGGGTAAGACCTTGAGAGCAGACAGTGAAAACTGTTTCTGTGTCTCATAGTGAGATAAGGAAGCTCGAAATGTAAAAGCATTAAGATAAAGTAGTCAACATTACTTGCGCAAATCCGAAAGGTTAGCAACCATCACAAAATGATCCTTGGTTGTTTAAGAAAGGCATCCTTTAAACAAGATTTATCACGGATTTGGAGAGGGGATAGTTAATTGGAAAGCTGCCAGGATAAAAGAAGTTCTGTCTTTGGCACTGTATGGCAGAGAATTTTCAAACAACAACAAGAGACATGAGAAAAACCGACAAGGAAAACTTGAAGACCAAAAGCTGCAAGAGAAAGAGTTGTACGCTCTGCATCCAATCTCTAATATGGGTAATATCAGCATTAGGCTGTTAATCACTGCCTGAGTTTGACTAATAGTTTTTCTAAAAACTTAATAAAATTGCCCTCAGCTGTATCTCAATAAAGTTGATTCACAACAAGCTTGGTGCGGCCAAGTCTCTTCCCAGCTTAGAAGGGGGCATACACCACCCTTATTTTAAATTTTAAAATGCAGTGCCATTCTGTACTCAGTGCCATTCCATATCCAGCGCATTTCTGCACTCAGTACCAATCTGTACTCAGTTCCATTCTGGATCCAGTGCAATTCTGTGCTCAGTGCCATTCTGCATTCAATGCAATTCTGTACCCAATGCTATTCCATATTCAGTGCAATTCTGTATCCAGTGCAATTCTGTACTCAGTGCCATATTTCATTCAATGTTTTGGGAAATCCTGGAACCTGAAGAAAGCTTCTACTGCTATATTGCTGCTGTGAGTCCTAAGCAGACCTGTAGCTACATCGCTGCTGAAAGACCTATGCGATGCCTGCTGCAGCGGAATTGCCTTGGACACCTAACCATCACAGACTGTTCATCAACCTTGCCTTGAGGGTCTTCAACTGGCATCTGACTATTCGACTCTGGGACACCTCACCCTACCAAAGAATTTCCTACCAAAATGTGACAAACTAATTTATTTTATTATTCCTTCTATTCTTAAGAAACAGCTTTCAACCAAAACCCTTTTTCTTGGTTAACCATTTTTTTAAATGTATGTGCATGTGCACGAGGAATAGGGAAATAAGGAGCTTTCATATATATAGACTTATCTCATTAGTGGTTAATTTATTTTTTTTTATTTAGAGATACAGCACTGCCGACCAACAACCACCCATTTATACTAACCCTACAGTAATCCCATATTCCCTATCACCTCCCTACACTAGGGGCAAGTTACAACGGCCAATTTACCTGTCACTTGCAAGTCTTGGGATGTGGGAGGAAACCGGAGCACCCGGCGAAAACCCACGCAGACACAGGGAGAACTTGCAAACTCCACACAGGCAGTACCCAGAATCGAACCCGGGTCCCTGGAGCTGTGAGGCTGCGGTGCTAACCACTGCGCCACTGTGCAGCCCATTATTTTTTTCTAATAAATAGTTAATGTTGTTGTTCAAAGAAACCTGGTTGGTGTGCTTTATTCTGGGGAGCAAATAGAGTCAAATTGGCTATTCTTCAGTAGGTGGAAAAAATTATTGCTATGCTGAGACCCGTTGAGAAGTGGAACTGAATTAACAGTGCATTTCTTGCACTTTGGTTGTAACATTCTGTACTCAGTTCCGTTCTGTATTCAGTGCAATTCTATAACCAGTGCCATTCTGTATCCAAGGCCAGTTTGTACACAGTGCCATTCTGTATCCAGTGCCATTCCGTAGTCAGGGCAATTCTGTACTCAGTCCCACTGTGTATTCTGTGCCATACTGTATCCAATGTCATACTATAGCCAGTGCCATTCTACATTCAGTGCCAATTTGCACTCAATGCCATTCAATAGCCAATGCCATACTTTTACCAATGCAATTCTTTACCCGCTGCCATTCTGTACTCCTTCGATTCTGTATTCAGTGCATTTCTGTATCCAGTGCAATTCTGCACTCAAAGCAAATCTGTATCCAGTGCAATGCTGTACTCAGTGCTATTGCGTAACCAGAGTATTCTGTGCATTTCTGTATTCAATGCCATTCTGTACTTAGTGCAATACTGCATCCAGTGCAATTTTGTATTCCATACAATTCTGTATCCAGTGCAATGCTATACTCAGTGTCATTCTGTATCTAGTTTCTTTCTGTATCAGGTACTATTCTGTACCCAGTGCCATTCTGTGTCCAGTGTCATATTATACCCTGTGCCATTCTGCATCCAGTGCATTTGTGTACTCAGTGCCATTCTGTATCTAGTGCAATTCTGCACTGCGTGCCATTCGGTGCTTAGTGTTGTTCTGCATCTGGTGCAATTTTGCACTCTGTGAAATTCTGTATCCAGTGCTATGCTGTATTCAGTGCCAGTCTGCTTTCAGTGAAATTCTGTACCCAGTGTCATTCTGTACTTTATGTCTTTCTGTGTCCAGTGTCTTTCTGTATCTCGTACCATTCTGCACTCAGTGCGTTTCTGTACTCCTTGCTATTCGGTTTTCAGTGCAATTCTGTATCCAGTATAATTCTGTACTCAGTATCTTTCTGTATCCAGTCCCATTCTGTACACAGTGCACTTCTATACATGGTGCCATTCTGTATCCAACGCCATTCTACATCCGGTGCCATTCTGTACTCAGCGCAATTCGCTATTCAGCGCAATAATGTGTCCAGCGCCATTTTACACCTGGTACCATTCTGTACCCAGTGCCATTCTGTATCCAGTGTCATTCTATATTCCGCTAGTGAGGGAGTTACCCTTAGCTCAGGGCTGAGCTCTTAAAGGTCTCCCAGTTGATATTCAAGTTCAATGAGGAGGATGCGGAAGCATTTTTCATCTCTTCTGAAAAGCTTGCAGTGGACAGCTGGACACTGTTATTGCAAAGGAAACTAATGGGAAAAGCCCATGAGGTTTATTCACTGTTGCTGATGAGAGGTCATCAGATTATGAGATGACTAAAAATGCTATCCTGCGTGCATATGAGCTAGAACCAGAGGCGCACCGACAAAAATTCCAAATTCTCTGAAAGCAGCCGGAACTAAACTTAAATTGAGTTTGAAAGGATTAAGGAACTTGTTTTCGACCGAGTACCGGCACTTAAGACAGAGTCCACCTATGAAAACTTCAGAGAGGTGATCCTTCTTGAGGAGTTCAAAAACTCACTTCCCCTTTTCATAAAAACAATGTGGAGGAACAAAAGGTTTCAAGAGCCAGGCAGGCAGCAATTCTATTCACAAGCCCTTGCCCCAAGGGAAACCCTTCCCTAGTCACCTCCAAAAACCTGAAAAGGATAGAAGTGGGAGGGTGATAGGAGGATGAACAGTCATGGGTGAGAAGGGAGAGCAGGAAACACAGGGACCCTTCCTCAAGCCAAAAAGGAAGGTACTGAAAATGGGTTCTCTTTCTCTCGGCAGTTCTTCGCAGACGAAGATATTGGGAAGGTTGTGATCATTGGTTGCAGGCCCGCTGGTGGCTAGTCAGGCCTATCCATGACCGGCAGATTCTCCCACAGCGGGTACAAGTGAAGGTGTAGTCGCTGCTGGGGACAATTGGATCTATCCTCCTCCTCTTTTTCTCCTTCATGCTCGTTCTTTGCTCAGTCTTAAAGGTGTCTGTAGCCCTCCTGATGTAGCATCTCCAGGCATCACGATCTATGGCCTGTGCTTCCCATTGGTGATGGTCTATGTGGCACACAGAGAGGGACTTCTTCAGGGAGTCCTCGCAACATTTGTATGGGGCCCCTCTGTTCCTTTTACCAGTGGTCAGCTCTCCATACAACACGATCTTGGGCAGGCGACTGTCATCCATTCATGCAACATGACTCACCCAATGCAGTTGGCTTTTCAGGAGGATGGCCTCAATGCTAGTGATGTTGTCTGTTTCCAGGACTTCAATGTTTATGATGCAGTCCTACCTGTGGATCTTGAGGATGTTGCGGAGGCAACACTGATGAAAGTGCTCTAGAAGGTGTACATGACAGCGGTATAGGACCCATGACTCAGTGCTACACAGAAGGGTGATGAGGACTATGCATCTGTTCACTTTGAGTTTGGTCTGTGCTCTGAAGCTGTGGTTGCTCCACACTTGTTTGAAGAGTCTGCCAAATGTACTGTTTGCTTTTGAAAGCCTATTGTCCACTTCCCTGTCTATGGTGGCATCAAATGAGACGATGCTCCTCAAATAAGTAAACTGCTTGACGGCATTCAGCTCGGTTCCCACGATGACAATGCTTGGTGGTCTATATTCCTCTTGTGGTCAGGCTGATGCAGGAGTTCAGTTTTCTTTAAACAGATTGTTAGTCTGAAGACTAAAATAAAAGCAAAATACTGCGGATGCTGGAAATCTGAAACAAAAACAAGAAATGCTGGATTCACTCAGCAGGTCTGGCAGCATCTGTGTTCCGAAGAAGGGTCACTGACCCGAAACGTTAACTCTGCTTCTCTTTCCACAGATGCTGCCAGACCTGCTGAGTGAATCCAGCATTTCTTGTTTTTGTTAGTCTGAAGAGTTGTACTGCCTCCAAAAAACATGTTGCTATACATTGCAGGTCTGACTGATGAAGGGCCAGGAGAGCTCAGACATTGGCGAAAAGTACGAGAAAGGAAGAAAAGAGTGATGCCCGAAGCCTGTATATTTCCATTGTAACAAGGAAGGTCACCTTCGAGCTGACTACTGGAAGTTACAGGGAAAACCCGCAGGTTTAGTCAGAGTACACCAGACCAGTGCAGGAAAAGGGGCCCTGATGGAAAGCACAGCAGACCAGGCTGTGGCTTTAACTGCGGCAGTAAAACCCAGTAAACCTACCGCTGAGAGTGCGGGAAAACTTAACAAAATCCCTGAGAGTTACCAGGATTTTGTGTCCAGAGGAAAAATGATCCATACCCCTCGAGTGAGGCAAGTAAGCCCAAAGTAATACTTAGGGATACAGGGGCCACCCAATCCCTTCTGTTGGGGAATGGCATGACCTTTCCCCCCAGAGAGTGCATTGAATGCTAGAGTGCTAGTAAATGGTATTGGAGGAAAGTATATGCCCATACCTTTATACCGGGTGCACCTGGAGTGCGACCTGGTTTCAGGACCGGTAACCATGGGGATTGTTCCTTCTTTACCTGTGGACTGGGTTGACCTGTTCCTGGATAATGATCTGGCGGGGGAAAAGGTCATAACCTCCCCAGTGGTTTTAGAAAGACCGAAAGAGGGCAGGGAGACAGTAGTCAAAGGAAAAGATCCTTGGCATTTTCCTGACTGTAGTGACCCAGTCCATGGCCAAATAATCTCCGTTAGAGGAGGCTGAACTGGCACTGCAGACAGATGACCCTACTGTCTGGTTATCTGAAACCTTCTTTGGGAATTTAGAGGACCCAAGAGGATGGATTAAACAGGTCTTTCTTGGTTGAGGCTCAGCAGGCCGACCCAGGGTTAAAAAAGTTAGCACAGACTGCCCAAACTGAAGCTGAAGCAGAGGGAGTTCCAGAGTGTTACCATTTAAACAATGAGGTGCTGAATGAAGAAGTGGAGACCTCCTCACAGACCTGCAGACGAAGAGTGGACAGTGGTTCACCAGGTAGTGGTGCCGCCGAGGTACTGTAGGGAAATATTGAGAATAACCCATGAGATTCCAATGACTGGACATGTCAGTATCAGAAAAGCCCAAGCCCACAGAAGACAGCATTTTGACTGGTCACAACTTCACAAGGATGTGGTGAAGTTCTGTAAGACTTGCCACACGTGCCAGGTTGTGGGGATGCCTCAGCCTGCAATAAAACCTGCACCCCTAATTCCCATACTGGCTTTTGGGGAACCATTCAGCAGAGTGCTGGTAACTTGTGTGGGCCCCCTGCTGAAAACAAAAGCGGGCTACCAGTATCTTCTCACCGTTATGGATGTGGCTACTTGATTTCCAGAAGCTATCCCGAGAAGAATTATCTCTGCCAAGCTAGTGGTGGAGGGGCTAACCCAATTCTTCACCTGATATGGGCTGCCTGCTGAGATCAGGGCACAAATTTTATGTCCAGTATTTTTCCAAAGGTCATGGGTAATGTGGGCATAACCTAGCTAAAGTCCTCAGCCTACCACCCACAGTCACAAGAGGCTTTCGAGCGGTACCACCAGACCCTAAAGACAATGATCAGGGCATACTGCTATGATTCCCCCCATGACTGGGACAAAGGGCTGGGATTTCTTCTGTTTGCTACCAGAGTTCATTGGCTTTAGTCCCTTTGAATTTTTTTATGAACACAAGGTGAGGGGTCCTCTAAAACTAATCAATAAGAGGTTTTTGGGACACAGAGACAAATCTTCCATGTTAGACTACATTTCCATGTTCTGAGATCGGTTCAGGAGAGCCTGTGCGGTGGCTCAGGAACAACTAAAAACCTCCCAGACAACTATGAAAAGGCAGGCGGGTAAATATGCTGAGGCCAGAACATTGCAGCCTGGAGACCATGTGCTAGTGTTATTACCAATACAGGGAGAATCATTGAAAGACCGGTTCAGTGGCCTGTACAGAGTAATAAAGAGAATTATCCAGGTGAATTATATAATTGACACCCCAAATCATAGGAAAAAGCAAAGGCTGTGCCACAGCAATATGTTAAAATGGTATCACAGCTGGGAAGGGGACAAACAAGCACAGGTCAGTCAGGCAGTCAGGAAAGAGGAGGGCGATAGGGAAAATGAGGATGAGTTAGAGGGAGGCCTGGAGGATTCCCAAATCGAACCCCCTACCGTCCAGTAAGCTAACACTGAAATGTTAGAGAAATTAGACACCATACTCTTCTATTTAAACACAGAACAGAAAGGAGACCTAACGAGGCTGCTCACAATGTTTAAAGGGATCTGCAGGGACAAACCAGGGTGCACAACCCTAACCCTACACGATGTGGATGTAGGAGAGACTTCTCCCTTAAAATGAAATCCCTATCACCCAGATCCCAGGAAACTGACCCAAGTTCAGGAAGAAATTCAGTATATGCTGGAGCACAAGCTCATTGAGCCCAGTCAGAGCAGTTGGAGTTTCCCAATTGTGTTGGTGCCCAAACCCAGTGGCTCAACAAGGCTCTGCATTGATTACAGAAAGATTAATGCAGTGACCAGAGCTGATTCCTACCCAATTCCCCGCCTGGAAGACTGTATAGATAGAGTAGGAACTGCCACCTACATAACCAAAATAGACTTGTTAAAAGGATACAGTGGCGCAGTGGTTAGCACTGCAGCCTCACAGCTCCAGTGACCCAGGTTCAGTTCTGCGTACTGCCTGTGTGGAGTTTGCAAGTTCTCCCTGTGTCTGCGTGGGTTTCTGCCGGGCGCTCCGGTTTCCTCCCACAGCTAAAGACTTGCAGGTTGATAGGTAAATTGGCCATTGTAAATTGCCCCTAGTGTAGGTAGGTGGTAGGAGAATGGTGGGGATGTGGTAGAGAATATGGGGTTAATCGAGGATTAGTATAAATGGGTGGTTGTTGGTTGGCACAGACTTGGTGGGCTGAAGAGCCTGTTTCAGTGCTGTATCTCTAAGTAAGATACTGGCAGGTTCCCGTAACCCCCAAGAGGGAGATAGAAGAACAAATATGTAGGCAAATTTCTGAGTACAAATGCTATAGGGCAATAATAGTTGGGAATTTCAACTACCTCAATATCAACTGGGATATAAACAGTGTGAAGGGCACAGAGGGGACAAAATTCTTGAACTGCGTTCAAGAGAACTTTTTTAGCCAGCACATAACAAGCCCAATGAGTGGGGGCACAATTCTAGATTTAGTGTTCAGTAATGAAGCTGGGCAAGTGGGAAGTAACAGTGGTTGACTATTTTGGAGATAGTGACCATAATACAGTTAGTTTTAGGATATTCATGGAAACGGAAAAAGATAACATAGGGGCAAAGGTTCTAAACTGGAGAAGGCAAATTTTACAAAACTGAAAGGTGACCTGGCAAAAGTGGACTAGATACAGCTACTTGAAGGAAAATCAGTGGCATTCAATAGCAAGATACTACAGGCACAGTGTAAGCATGTGCCCACAAAGATTAAGGGTGGTATGGCCAAATCTAGAGCCCCCTGGTTATCTAGAAGCTTACAGGGTAAGCTAAAGCAGAAAAAGAAAGCTTACGACGATCACAAATATCTTAATACTTTAGAAAGCCGAGAGGTGTATAAAAAGTGCAGGGGTGAAGTAAAAAAAGGAAATTAGGAAAGCAAAGAGAGGACATAAAAAATTATAGGCAGATAAAATCAAGGAAAACCCAAGGATGTTTTATCAGTACATTAAGAGCAAGAGGATAACTAAGGAAAGGGTAGGGCCTTTCAGAGATGTACAAGGGAACTTATTCATGGACGTAGAAGATGTGGGCAGGGTTCTTAATGAGTTTTTTGTCGCTGTCTTCACAAAGGAGACAATTGATGCAGACACTGTAGTTAAAGAGGAGTGTAAAATATTAGATACGATAAGCATAATGAGAGAGCAGGTACTAGAGGGTCTGACATCCCTGACAGTGGATAAATCGCTAGTGCTGATGGATTGCATCCCAGATTGTTAAAGGAAGTCAGGGAGGAAATAGCGGATGCGCTGAGGATCATCTTCAAATCCTCAGTAGATACAGGTGAGGTACCAGAGGATTGGAGGTCTGCGAACGTTGTATCATTCTTTAAAAAGGGTGCAAGGGATATTCCAAATAAATATAGGCCGGTCGGTCTGACCTCGGTGGTGGGTAAATTATTAGAATCAATTCTGAGGGATAGGATAAACTGCCATTTGGAAAGGCAGGGATTAATCAAGGATAATCAGCATGGATTGTTAGGGGAAAGTCATGTCTTACTAACTTAATTGAGTTTTTTGAGGAAGTAACAAGGAGGATTGATGAGGGTAGTGCAGTGGATGTGGTCTAGATGGACTTTAGTAAGGCATTTGACAAGGTCCCGCATGGCAGACTGGTCAGTAAAATGAAAACCCGTGGGATACAGGACAATGTGGCAGGTTCAATCCAGAATTGGCTCAGGGCCAGGAATCAAAGGTTAGTAGTCAACGTATGTTTTTGCAAATGGAAAGCTGTTTCCAGTGGCATTCCACAGGGCTCAGTGTTGGGTCCCTTTCTGTTTGTGGTATAAATTAATGATTTAATTTAAATGTGGGAGACATGATTGGGAAATTTGCTGATGACACAAAAATTGGCCATGTAGTTAATAGCGAAGAGGATAACCGTAGACTCCAGAATGATATCAATGGTTTGGTTGAGTGGGCGGGGAAGTGGCAAATGGAATTCAGAAAAGTGTGAGGTAATGCATTTTAGGAGGGCAAATAAAGTGAGGGAATACACAATAAACGGGAGGATATTGAGAGGGGTAGAAGAAGTAAGACACCTCGGAGTGCATGTCCACAGGTCCCTGAAGGTGGCAGGACATGTAGATAGAGTGGTGAAGAAGGCATATGGAATGCTTTTCTTTATTGGCTGCGGTATAGAATAAAAAGTAGGGATGTAATACTGGAACTGTATAAAATGCTGATTAGGTCACAGCTGGAGTATTGCGTACAGTTCTGGTCACCACATTACAGAAAGGACATGACTGTTCTGGAGAGAGAACAGAGGAGATTTACAAGAATGTTACCAGGGCTTGAAAGTTGCAGCTATGAGGAAAGAGTGGATAGGCTGAGGTTGTTTTCCCTGGAACTGAGGAGCTGATGGGGTAACTTGTTTGAGGTGTACAAAATTATGAAGGGCCTAGATAGAGCAGACAGGAATGACCTGTTTCCTCTAGCAGAGAGGTCAATTACCAGGGGGCACCGATTTAAGGTGATTGATAGAAGGATTAGAGGGGACATGAGGAAAATCTTTTTCACCCAAAGGGTGATGGGTGTCTGGAATTCACTGCCAGGAAAGGTAGTGGAGGCTGAAACCCTCAATTATTTTAAAAGGTACTTGGAAATGTACCTGAAGTGCTGTAACCTGTGAGGCTATGGCCCAAGTGTTGGAAATTGGGATTAGATTGAGTGGCTAGTTTTTTCAGCTGGCACGGACACAATGGACTGAATGGCCTCCTTCTGTTCTGTAATTGTTCTATGGTTCTATGGTTCTAAAGAGATCTCGGCTTTTGTCACCCCAGGTGGCTTATTCCATTGCCGAGTGATGCCTTTTGAATTAAGAAATGCCCCAGTCACCTTCCAAAGGCTGATGAACCTGGTAGTGGCTGTTCTACCCAACTGTGTAGTGTAACTGGATGATCTGTTAGTATACTGTGACACCTGGGGGCACCGCCTAGACCAGTTAAAAGCCCTCTTCCGAAGGTTACAGTCAGCTGACGTCATGGTAAATCTTGCAAAGAGCGAGTTCGCTAAAGCTCAAGTGACCTACCTAGGCCAAATTGTGGGTCAAGGGCAAGTGTTGCCCAGAGAAGCAAAGTACAGGTGTTGATAGATTTTCCTATCCCCACGACCAAACTGGAATAAGCCGTCTGCCAGCACTGGTTCATTGGTTAAGATGGCTTTCAGCCTCTCGAAAGCTGTTTGGCATCGCCCTGGCCACTTTACCATTGCTTCTTTCTGCAATAAGTCTGTCAGTGGGCAGCGATAGTGCTGAAGTTTGGGGCAACTTGCAGTAAAACACACACATCTCCCAAAACCGTATTATTTTAAAAGGTACTTAGTGCAATTCTGTATTCAATGCAATTCTGTATCCAATGCAATTCTGTATCCAATGCAATTCTGTATCCAGTGTCATTCTGTATCCGGTGTCATTCTGTATTCAATGCAATTCTGTATCCAATGCAATTCTGTATCCAGTGTCATTCGGCATCCAATGCAATTCTGTATCCAGTGTCATTCTGTATCCAATGCAATTCTGTATCCAATGCAATTCTGTATCCAATGCAATTCTGTATCCAGTGTCATTCTGTATCCAATGCAATTCTGTATCCAATGCAATTCTGTATCCAATGCAATTCTGTATCCAGTGTCATTCGGCATCCAATGCAATTCTGTATCCAGTGTCATCCTGTATCCAGTGTCATTCTGTACTCAATGCAATTCTGTATCCAATGCAATTCTGTATCCAGTGTCATTCGGCATCCAATGCAATTCTGTATCCAGTGTCATTCTGTATCCAATGCAATTCTGTATCCAATGCAATTCTGTATCCAATGCAATTCTGTATCCAGTGTCATTCTGTATCCAATGCAATTCTGTATCCAATGCAATTCTGTATCCAATGCAATTCTGTATCCAGTGTCATTCGGCATCCAATGCAATTCTGTATCCAGTGTCATTCTGTATCCAGTGTCATTCTGTATTCAATGCAATTCTGTATCCAATGCAATTCTGTATCCAGTGTCATTCGGCATCCAATGCAATTCTGTATCCAATGCAATTCTGTATCCAATGCAATTCTGTATCCAATGCAATTCTGTATCCAGTGTCATTCGGCATCCAATGCAATTCTGTATCCAATGCAATTCTGTATCCAATGCAATTCTGTATCCAGTGTCATTCGGCATCCAATGCAATTCTGTATCCAATGCAATTCTGTATCCAATGCAATTCTGTATCCAGTGTCATTCGGCATCCAATGCAATTCTGTATCCAATGCAATTCTGTATCCAATGCAATTCTGTATCCAGTGTCATTCGGCATCCAATGCAATTCTGTATCCAATGCAATTCTGTATCTAGTGTCATTCTGTATCCAATGCAATTCTGTATCCAATGCAATTCTGTATCCAGTGTCATTCTGTATCCAATGCAATTCTGTATCCAGTGTCATTCTGTATCCAGTGTCATTCTGTATCCAATGCAATTCTGTATCCAGTGTCATTCTGCATCCAATGTAATTATGTATCCAATGCAATTCTGTATCCAGTGTCATTCTGTATTCAATGCAATTCTGTATCCAATGTCATTCTGTATCCAATGCAATTCTGTATCCAATGCAATTCTGTATCCAGTGTCATTCTGTATCCAATGCAATTCTGTATCCAGTGTCATTCTGCATCCAATGTAATTCTGTATCCAATGCAATTCTGTATCCAGTGTCATTCTGTATTCAATGTAATTCTGTATCCAATGCAATTCTGTATCCAGTGTCATTCTGTATCCAATGCAATTCTGTATCCAGTGTCATTCTGTATTCAATGTAATTCTGTATCCAATGCAATTCTGTATCCAGTGTCATTCTGTATTCAATGCAATTCTGTATCCAGTGTCATTCTGTATCCAATGTAATTCTGTATCCAATGCCATTCTATACTCAGTGCCATTCTGTATCCAGAACAATTCTGTATTCAGTGCAATTCTGTACCCAGCGCCATCTGTACATGGTGCCATTCTGTATACGATGTTCTGTAGCCAGTGCTGCTCTGTGCACTGTTGACAGAATGAATACAAAATGCTTATCTAACCCAATAACTTCATGATTTTTCCATCCCTTTCACAGAGTTCCACCACCTCTATGCTCCCCCTACCCCTAACTGTGACGTCAAGAGCAGGGAGTTAACCAGTTGGGGGTGGGGCAGATCAGTCACTCCATTCTGCAGGAGGTGACAACAGCAGCCTGTGACAGGCTGCCACCTGTCAGACAGAATGTGTCCTATTATTGCAGAGACATGAAATGTACATACATTGCAAGTGTTATGGTTTATCTGACAACCAATCAAAGCTCATAACTGGTTAATTACTGAGCTCAGTTTTTGTCAATCTGTGTCAAGTGCCCTGAGGCTCAGTCCTCCTGCCCAGTTCAGATATTGAACCAGGCAGAACAGAAAGATCCCAGAGTCACTCTGATCTCAGCCAGGGGGAATTGTCCTGCGACCTATCCCATCAAAACAGACTAACTGGTCTTTCATCTCATTTGCTGTTTGTGGGATTGTGCTGTGCCAAATGGCCTGCCATGTTTTCTACATTATAACTGTGATTACATTTCAAAATTAATTAATTGACTGTGAAGTGCTTTGCGATGCCCTAGGATACGTTTTTAATGACTGCTGCTAAAATGTGGAAGTATCCAGATATTGAGTGAAGTCAGGATCAGTTTGACAGTGATGCACCCCATGGTTGCATTGCCTGCCAACTGTTCAGGCTTGCACTAGAGACCAGCTTCTGGGCCCTTATCCTCTCTTGCAACAGAAGAGTTTTTATGACATGCAGTCAGCATCTGCTCCTGACCTCGCAGTTGATGTGTTGGCTTTTGTTCTCTGCCTGCGTGTGGTTCGGATTCAATGACATGCAGCCTCTACTCTACCCAAGCTGTGTGCCTGGAAGCAGAATATTCTGCCACAGAGAGGAAAGGAAGTAAAAGGGCGGCTGATGAAAAAGGTGCCTGGAGCTAAGCTCTGAATCTTTGGTAAGAAGAGCTAAGGGGTGATTAGAGCTGCATTTTTTCAAGTTGTAAGGTGTAATGCTCTGAGTGTGAAACCATTTAATCCCAGTGCCTGGCCTCTATATTAGAATCATTTCAAGAGCAAAGAAATGGAGAGGCTTTTTTAGTACACTTTTGTGCTTGCACTTTGTCTGCACGCCCCCTTCTTTCACACAGCTGTTGGAGTACATCCCCCTCTGCTACATTGACCTTCTTCGAATATGAGTCCTGACAGTGAATGTCACCCTGCTATTCGACCATGGGGGACATCAAAGGCCATTTGGATCCTCAGCCATCCTACATTGACTCCCTGTCCAGCAACTCTTGATTTTAAAATTCTCATCCTTGTTTTCAAAGCTCTCCATGGCCTCCATTTGCCCCATCCCCGGCACCGTCAGCTGTCATAATATCGTCTTATGTGGCTTGGTGTCACTCTTTCTGAAAACACTCCTTCCTGTGAAGCACCTTGGGAGTTTCACTTGGTTAAAGGCGCTATATAAATGTAAGTTGCCCAACGTTCTTATTATGACTTTATCAAAGGAGTGGCTGCAAACTGGTTAGAGATTATTAGAGATTAGAGATACAGCACTGAAACAGGCCCTTCGGCCCACCGAGTCTGTGCCGAACATCAACCACACATTCATACTAATCCTACACTAATCCCATATTCCTACCAAACATCCCCACCTGTCCCTATATTTCCCTACCACCTACCTATACTAGTGACAATTTATAATGGCCAATTTACCTATCAACCTGCAAGTCTTTTTGGCTTGTGGGAGGAAACCGGAGCACCCGGAGAAAACCCACGCAGACACAGGGAGAACTTGCAAACTCCACACAGGCAGTACCCGGAATCGAACCCGGGTCCCTGGAGCTGTGAGGCTGCGGTGCTAACCACTGCGCCACTGTGCCGCCCCAGGTTAAGTGTGGGAATCTCAGACCAGTTAGGTGTGGGATCTTCAACTGCCCCCCTCCAAGTCACATATGCTGCAGACAGCAAGATACCCCTTTGCATCATCCAACCAAAATGATCCAGAGATCAGATGTGGCCTTTCTTAACCGCTGGGCTCTCAACCACAAGCAGGAGCTGGTCATTGCAGGGTTGGGGAGCTGGGGGTGGGATATCAGTGCCTAACATAGAGCAAGAAGATGTGCTGAATTATGCACACACTTTTCTGACAGCTTCCTGTCCACACAGAGACATAGAAATCACAGTGATCACTGACTGACGAAAATCTCGTACTTCTTATTTTGTTAAGCAGACTGGAATTGAGTTAAGTTTGTTTCCTGACAGCCAATGTACATCCACCACACAGAATTGAATTATAAAGTGTACAGCTCTGCTTTTTAATAAGACATTCTCCACACCTGAACCAATACAATAACCCTGACTTTTCTTCCAGCATGCATCATTCCCAGTCTGGAAGGTTCAGTTGGTGGGGCTGTTAAAAGCAATCTTGTCAGACAAACCCATCCTACCGCAAGACAGCAAGGCAAACAAGACTCCTTTTGTTCCTAATGAACTCCTTCTACAAACAGATCCAAGGAAATAGTCTTGACAAGGCTTGACATTGCGAGGGGATTGAAAGAGATGATCAGAGCACAGCCCTGTCCAGCCTGAGCCTGAGGCCAGCTGTCTGGGAAGCTCTGGTGGTCCTGTAGCTAAGCAACAACAACCAAAAGAAACGGTGCCCCTCATATCTCACATCCGCAACTGCTCCCAGCAAGATCCAAAACATTTGGCATAGATTTCCAAATCGGGTACATCATAATCCACTTATAGTATGGTATTGCCCTTTGAAGACAGGGGGAACTCCCCAAAGAGAGTGTGGGAGGAAGTGCCACTGGCATTATCGGCACATCACCGCTAACTTATATGTACCTTCCCCAACACTGCAGCCACGTATTAACAATGCATTTTAACTGACCAGATTGGTTGCCTATAACAGAAAACAGAGGGAACAAATTATAAAACAGGCTCTGTCCATTCTAATTGTTCACGAAAAAGGGAAGAATTGCATTTCTTTCGTGCCTTTCACAACCTCAGTATGTCCTGAAGTGCTTTACAGCCAATGAGGTACTTTTGAAGTGCAGTCACTGTTGTAATGTAGAAATCAGAGCAGCCAATTTGCACAAAGCAAGCTGCCACTAACAGCGGTGTGATATCAACCAGATAATCTGTTTTAGAGATTTCTGTTGAGGGACAAATATTGGGCATGGCACTGGGGAGAACTCCCCTGCTCTTCTTCAAAATAGTGGCATGGATCTTTTACATCTACCTGAGAGAGCAGACTGGGCTTTCGTTTAACGTCTCATCCGAAAGACAGCTCCTTCAACAGTGTAACACTCCCTCAGTGGGTATGTGCACAGGGGGCGGGGAGGGCAGGGGAGCGATTGGCCAAGTTTGAGAGGGCAGTGGTGGGGAGGACAGGGGTGGAGTGGACAGAGGTCAGAGAGAGGAGGGGTGGGGTCAGCAGTGGGTGAGAGGGTAGGAGTTGGAGAGGGTAGGGGTGGGGAGGGCAGAGTGTGGGGAGGGTAGGAGTGTATTTCACAAGGGGTGGGGAGGGCAGGGCAGGATGTCTAGAATACACTTCTCACTCTTGTCACTGTTGTCTCAGTGATCATGTAATATCCATGCTGCCTGTTGGTAATGATTCAAAGAAGCCAGCGCTACCCACGATCTTCATCAGCTGACTACCTGTAGGAGGATGGTAAATCAGGCATCTTTGTCACCCTTTAGAGGCAGCCAGCACCTTAAAGGAGAAGTACACGCTGGCTGTAGACAGGACGGCATGTTTATGAAGATAGAAATGGCTGCTAGACCTGTAGATTGGGCCCCCAGGCTCTTTGAGGTTGCTATGGATCCCCTGGTCTAGGCAGTGGATGTGAGGGGGAATATCCCATTCTCACTAGGGGGCCAAAAGCTCCTGGAAATCATCTCCGTTGCCAGTGGGAAGGCATTGCTGAGGAGGTCAATGCCAGGACCTTCACTCCCAGGACATGACTGTAATCCTCAATCACCTCATCATGCGTGTCAGATCTTATTCAATCTGTTTGCCCACTGTAGTGTTTGATTGATCTGGATTTGATTGCATTAGTCTGTCCAGTGTTCACTGTGTTTGATTGGTTAAGCCTAGTTGAAACTGAAACTAAAAGAGCCAGGCTAGAATGCTCTACTAAAAACACAAACTGTTCTGTTAAAAGCATTGTTCTGAAATCTAGTAAGTGCTGAGATACTTTAAAGTACTGTAAATAAACCAGTTAGTGATTTCATACAAGTATGATATCAGCATTGCTCTGAGATAAATCTGATATAAAAATATCCAGTAAACTGGCATAAACATAACACTCACCACCTCCAACCTCACATCTCACAACACTCCCCCATCCTGCTTCCCTTCACCCTCCTGCAATCACTGCAGCAATTCACAATAGCACCTCTTCCTCATACTCACACACTTACCACTATTGCAACCTTCACTTCCTCACACCTCACAGCTGGCACGCTGCACATCAACTACTCCATCATGACAGGGAGATTAAACTGCTCACAACTACAGACAGGAGTCTGCCAGCGGAGGAGGCCGAACCCAGCAGTAAACCCTCTCACCCTCTGGAAAAAGACGGGCTGACCAACACGAGCAGGGGGAGAATTGAGGCCATGACGGGTGGGACTGCTGGAGGAGATGTCATGCAGGGCTATTTCCCACCTCATCCTCTTTTTCCCTTCCTGCTTCTATCTCATCCTCCACACCTTGTGTGAGAAACTGGAGTTGCTTTTACCAGCCAATGATCCCTCTGCTCTCCCTTCTCAATAACAGCTAACCCTTGTCTTTTTCTTTCATTTATGGTCCTTCAAAGCAACTTAAAGTTTTATTCATTGCTTTAAATAGTTTTGCCATCCGGTCCGGGCACTTATGGAGCAGCCCGATCCAATATACATTCCTATGGGAGGCACAGCACTATCTGTTCCATCCCAGCAATACAACTTAAACCTCAACCGACAAATGGTGTCCCCTATTGTACTTAAACATTCACTCCCTCCACCACAAGCACACTCTGGTTGCAGTGAATAGCATCAGGATGCACTGCAGCAACTCGCCATGGCTTCTTTAACAGCACCTTCATCACCACAAAGAACAAGGGCAGCAGGTGCATGGGACCACCAGCACTTCCAAGATCACCTCCAAGTCACACGCCATCCACACTTGGACATAGATCACCTTTCCTTCATCATCACTGGGTCAAAACCTTGGAAGCCACTACCTAACAGCACTACGTTCACCACACGGTTCAGGAAGAAGTTTTGCCACCACCTTCTCAAGGGCAACTTATATGGGAAATAAATGCTGGCTTTGCCAGCAATGCCCACATCCTGTGAACAAGCAAGGTACATCCCCATTTCCTACATCATGCATGCTGTGGCCTGTCTGAGGGACACTGTTAATATGGCGCCAATATATGGGCAGTTTAGAGTTCTGGGTCCAAAGACTCTGAAAAAGGGATTGCAAGTGTCCAAGCTGATTTCTCATTTACAAACAGCGGACACAGAAGGTGAGAGAAGAGTGTGTTAGCCAGCTGCACCACCCAGCCCATAGATTGTCAAAGAAATGTTAAATAAAATAAAAACTAGTAAAATAATTTTCTAGCTGGCTTTTGGTATAGGCTGACTGATCTGTAAAACAAAGTCTCCGATCGCAATGCTTCTCCTTCCAGCTTCTGTACCACATAACTGCCCAGAGTGTCTGTACTGGGGTTTTGGTTTCTTGCAGTTTTAAGCCTGCACCATTCCATATTTCATACAAAAGGTGCAAGAATCACTTTCAGTGAGAGGCAGCTGAAGACTTTTAGCTGAGCAGGTACAAGGAATACATTCACACATCATAACTCAACACATCCATGGCAGATTGTCCCATAATTCAGAGGTGATGACTAATATTCTTTAAGGAAACCCTTAATCTGGCCTTAATAAAGAGGTGATGAAGTTCACTCTCCTCAATCATCACTAAAGAGCCTCTGAGATAGACAGTTATTTACTTTAACACTTTGGCTGAGGGAGCAAGATGAAATCGACATTTCACAGTTAGAATGTATCATTGGAATAATGTTCTCCTGAACTAAAACAGCAGTATCAAAATAGTATCAATCACCTTTTTTTTTCATGGGATGTGGGCATCAAAGCCAGCATTTATTGTCCATTCTTAACTGCCCTTGAGGAGGTGGCGGTGAGCTGTCTTCTTGAACTGCTGTGGTCCATCTGATGTAGGTACACCCACAGTGCTGTTAGAGAGGGAGTTACAGGGATTGTGACCCAGCAACAGTGAAGAAACGATGATAGATTTCCAATTCAGGATGGTGAGTGGATTGGAGGGGAACTTGCAGTTGGTGATGTTTCCATGCGTCTGTTGCCTTTGTCCTTCTAGGTGGTAGAGGTCATGGGTTTGGAAGGTGCTGTCGAAGGAGTGTTAACAATTTGCTCCAGTGTATTTTGTAGATGGTACACACTGCTGCCACTGTGCACTGGTGTGGAGGATGTGAATGTTGAAGGTGGTAGATGGTGTGCCAATCAAGCAGACTGCTTTGTCCTGGATGGTGTCCAGCTTCTTGAGTATTGTTGAAGCTGCACCCATCCAGGCAAGTGGAGAGTATTCCATCACACTACTGACTTGTGCCTTGTTGAAGGTGAACAGGCTTTGCCAAATCAGGAGGTGAGCTATTTGTCACAGATTCTCAGCCTCTGGCCTAATCTTGTAGCTATGGTATTTATATGGCTGGTCCAGTTAAGTTTCTGGTCAATGGTAACCCCTAGGATGTTGATGGTGGGAGATTCAGTGATGGTAATACCATTGAAAGGGCTCTCAGCAGGAGGCCATATCCACTCGGGGTCTTTAGGAAGCAATTCTCTAACCTCAACTTCAGCAAAACTCAATGTTTGAGATATTTTTGCTTCACTAAAGAGGCTGTAACTGAAAACTGCCAACTGCTGCAGCGACAGCTGCAACCTCAAAATAGGACAAGGATCACATTGCCTGTAGATGTTCAAGGTGACTATGGCTCTTCACTTTTCTGTGTCTGGCTCCTTCCAGGCTGCTGCTGGAGATATTACCAACATCTCACAGTTTGCAGTGCACTGCTGTATTAGGGAAGTCACTGGGGCTCTCTATACACAGAGAGTACAACTTCATCTCATTCTCTTCTGCCAGAGACAAGCAGGTGGATTAAGCATGAGTGTTTACATGGATTGCAGGATTCCCCATGGTGCAGGAGGCTATTGACTGCACACACAGTGCTTTGTGTGCACCTCCTGTGAACTCAGCCATTTTCCTGAACCAAACCTAGAGTACTGTGTAAAGTTTTGGTCTCCCTACTTACGGAGGGAATTACTTGCATTGGAATCAGTTCAGAGAAGATTCACTAGGTTAATTCCTGGGATGAAGGGGTTGCTTTATGAGGAAAGGTTGAGCAGGTTGGGCCTATATTATTGGAGTTTAGAAGAATGAGGTGATTTTATTGAAACAGCTAAGATTCTGAGGGGGCTTGACAGGATAAGTGCTGAGAGGATGTTTCCTCTTGTGGAGGAAGCTAGAACGAGGGACATAGTTTCAAAACTAGGGGTCTCCCTTTTAAGATGGAGAAGAGGAGGAATGTCTTCTCTCAGAGGATTGTTAATCTTTGGAATTCTCTCCCCAGAGAGCACTGGAGGCTGGGTCATTGAATATATTCAAGGCTGAGTTAGACAGATTTTTGATCTACAAGAGAGTCAAGGGTTATGGATGACCTAATTGAGGTGTACAAAATTATGAGGGGCCTAGATAGAGTAGACAGAAAGGACCTGTTTCTCCTAGCCGAAAGGTCAATTATCAGGGGGCACAGATTTAAACGGAGACATGGATGGCCGATGGGTCTGATACCAGTGACGAGCTCGCTGTACAATGTGTCCTTGGGGATCCTGCCATCTTCCACGTGGCTCACATGGCCAAGCCATCTCAAGTGCCGCTGGCTCAGTACAAAGAACAAAGAACAGTACAGCTCAGGAACAGGCCATTCGGTCCTCCAAGCCTGCGCCGATCTTGATGCCTGCCTAAACTAAAACCTTCTGCACTTCCAGGGACTGTATCCCTCTATTCCCATCCTATTCATATATTTGTCAAGATGCCTCTTAAACGTCGCTATCGTACCTGCTTCCACCACCTCCCCCGGCAGCAACTTCCAGGCACTCACCACCCTCTGTGTAAAGAACTTGCCTCGCACATCCCCTCTAAACTTTGCCCCTCTCACCTTAAACCTATGTCCCCTAGTAACTGACTCTTCCACCCTGGGAAAAAGCTTCTGACTATCCACTCTGTCCATGCCGCTCATAACTTTGTAAACCTCTATCATGTCGCCATTTCCACCTCCGTCGTTCCAGTGAAAACAATCCGAGTTTATCCAACCTCTCCTCATAGCTAAAGCCCTCCAGACCAGGCAACATCCAGGTAAACCTCTTCTATACCCTCTCCAAAGCCTCCACGTCCTTCTGGTAGTGTGGCGACCAGAATTGCATGCAATATTCTAAGTGTGGCCTAACTAAAGTTCTGTACAGCTGCAGCATGACTTGCCAATTTTTATACTCTGTGCCCCGACCGATGAAGGCAAGCATGCTGTATGCCTTCTTGACTACCTTATCCACCTGCTTTGCCACTTTCAGTGACCTGTGGACCTGTACGCCCAGGTCTCTCTGCCTGTCAATACTCCTAAGGGTTCTGCCATTTACTGTGTACTTCCCACCTGCATTAGATCTTCCAAAATGCATTACCTCACAATTGTCCGGATTAAACTCCATCTGCCATTTCTCCGCCCAAGTCTCCAACCAATCTATATCCTGTTGTATCCTCTGACAATCCTCATCACTATCCGCAACTCCACCAACCTTTGTGTTGTCCGCAAACTTACTAATCAGACCAGCTACATTTTCCTCCAAATCATTTACATATACTACAAACAGCAAAGGTCCCAGAACTGATCCCTGCAGAACACCACTAGTCACAGCCCTCCATTCAGAAAAGCACCTTTCCACTGCTACCCTCTGTCTTTTATGACAGAGCCAGTTCTGTATCCATCTTGCCGGCTCAGCTCTGATCCCATGTGACTTCACCTTTTGTACCAGTCTACCTTGTCAAAGACTTTACTGAAGTCCATATAGACAACATCCACTGCCCTTCCTTCATCAATCATCTTCGTCACTTCCTCAAAAAACTCAATCAAGTTAGTGAGACACGACCTCCCCTTCACAAAACCATGCTGCCTCTCGCTAATAAGTTTGTTTGTTTCCAAATGGGAGTAAATCCTGTCCCAAAGAATCCTCTCTAATAATTTCCCTACCACTGACGTAAGGCTCACCGACCTATAATTTCCTGGATTATCCTTGCTATCCTTCTTAAACAAAGGAACAACATTGGCTATTCTCCAGTCCTCTGGGACCTCACCTGTAGCCAATGAGCTTACAAAGATTTCTATCAAGGCCCCAGCAATTTCTTCCCTTGCCTCCCTCAGTTTTCTGGGGTAGATCCCATCAGGCCCTGGGGACTTATCTACCTTAGTGCTTTGCAACACCTCCTCCTTTTTGATAACGACATGACCGAGACTATTTACACTCCCTTCCCTAGACTCATCATCCAACAAGTCCTTCTCTTTGGTGAATACTGATGCAAAGTACTCATTTAGTACCTCGCCCATTTCCTCTGGCTCCACACATAGATTCCCTCCTCTGTCCTTGAGTGGGCCAACTCTTTCCCTGGTTACCCGCTTGCTCTTTATATACATATAAAAAGCCTTGGGATTTTCCTTAATCCTGTTTGCCAATGACTTTTCATGACCCCTTTTAGCCCTCCTGACTCCTTGCTTAAGTTCTTTCCTACTGTCTTTATATTCCTCAAGGGCTTCATCTGTCCCTAGCCTTCCAGCCATTAGGAATGCTTCCTTTTTCTTTTTGACTAGGCTCACAATATCCCGTGTTATCTAAGGTTCCCGAATCTTGCCAAACAAAGTAGGATGTATATGCTGGGGATGTTGGCCGCCTCGAGGACTTCTGTGTTGGAGATACGGTCCTGTCGCCTGATACCAAGTGTTCTCCGGAGGCAGCGAAGATGGACTGAATTGAGACATCGCTCTTGGCTGACATACATTGTCCAGGCCTCGCTGCCGTAGAGCAAGATACTGAGGACACAGCTTGATACACTCGGACTTTTGTGTTCTGTGTCAGTGCGCCATTTTCCCACACCCTCTTGGCCAGTCTGGACATAGCAGCGGACATCTTTCCCATGCATTTGTTGATTTCTGCATCTAGAGACAGGTTACTGGTGATAGTTGAGCCTAGGTAAGTGAACTCTTGAACCACTTCCAGAGCGTGGTCACCGATATTGATGGATGGAGTGTTTCTGACGTCCTGTCCCATGATGTTCGTTTTCTTGAGGCTGATGGTTAGGCCAAATTCATTGCAGGCAGCCGCAATTCTGTCGCTGAGTCTCTGCAGACACTCTTCTGTGTGGAACATTAATGCAGCATCATCAGCAAAGAGGAGTTCCCTGATGAGAACCTTCCATACTTTGATCTTCGCTCTAAGACGGGCAAGGTTGAACAACCTGCCACCTGATCTTGTGTGGAGGAAAATTCCTTCTTCTGAAGACATGAACGCATGTGAGAGCAGCAGGGAGAAGAAGATCCCAAACAGTGTAGGTGCGAGAACACAGCCCTGTTTCACGCCACTCAGGATAGGAAAGTCATGAAGTCCTGTGACATTGATCACAAGTCGTGGGAGTCAGTTACCAGTGATCGCCAGAGCTGGCGGACAGCCATAAAGGTGGGGCTAAAGAGTGGGAGTCGAAGAGACTTAGCTGTTGTCAGGAAAAAAGACAGAAGCGTGAGTAGAGAGACAACTGTGTAACAGCCTCGAGAACCAATTTTATCTGCAGCGCCTGTGGAAGAGTCTGTCACTCTAGAATTGGCCTTTATAGCCACTCCAGGCACTGCTTCACAAACCACTGACCACCTCCAGGCGCTTACCCATTGTCTCTCGAGACAAGGAGGCCAAAGAAGGACAGATTTAAGGTGATTGGTAGAAGGATTAGAGGAGACATGAGGAAATTTGTTTTCACCCGGGGACGGTGGGTGTCTGGAATTCACTGCCCGGAATGATGGAAGAGGCAGAAACCCTCAACTCATTGAAAAAGATTCCTGGATCTGCACCTGAAGTGCTGTCACCTGCAAGGCTACAGACCAGCTGCTGGAAGGTGGGATTAGATTGGGCAGCTAGTTTTTTCAGCCAGCGCAGATACGATGGGCTAAATGGCCTCTTTCTGTTCAGTAACTTTTCTAAGCTTCTATGGTTCTATGGGTGGTAGAATACATTCAAAAGAGAGCTGGATAACTACATGAAGGGAAATATTTACAGGACAATAGGGAAAGAGCAGGAGAGTGGGATTAATGGGTAGCACAGGAGCAATGGGCCAAATAGCAGACTTCAGTACTTTGACATTCTATGTTTTTATGATTTTTATGATTTTATGATTCCAAGATAGCAGAACAGAAACACCTGGTCAAATATCAGAACAGAATCAGTCACCTGGTCAAATATCACATCCGATTCTCACTTATCCACTCTCACACTTGTGCTTCCTCTTGATATAAACACCATGTTCATTTTCGTGATTCAAAAGTTCAAGATGCACAACTGCTTTAGCCATTGATCACCAATCTGTCTTTACCACGTAATGAACTGTCGGGATCTGCTCTCCTGTGGCGAAACTGCTGACTACTCCAATGAACTGCACATATAACCCTCAGCTTCTTTTCTCCACTACCAATCTTATCCTTCAACTCATCTTCTCTACTCCTTCCATATCACCTCCAACAAGGAGCTGCAATAATCCCATGGATTTTTTTATCACTAGGATTGACATGGTCCATTCAGCTGTCTCTGCTGTTTCCTTGCCTTCTCCTAGCCCACGGCTCCAAGTTTACCCCAAGCATTCCTCCATCTGGGCTTTTGACGAGCTGTTGTCTTTATTATAACTGTTTTTCCAGCTGTGATTAGGTTATTATTAACCCCTGTTCCAGATGTTATTAGGTTATTATTAACTGCTGGCTCAGCGGGTTATTAGATTATTATTAACAGCTGTCTCACTTGTGATTAGGTTATGATACACTGTTCCAGATGTTATTAGGTTATTATTAACCTTGTTCCAGCTGTTATTAGGTTATTATTATTGCCTGCAGTTTCAGTTGTTTTTAGGTTGTTAACTGTTTTCCCAGCTGTGATTCATCATTATCTGGGTGGAAGTGAGATATCAGTGTTGGTTGTGGATTCATAGATGTCTTATGAGCCCTATCTTAGATTTAAAGACTCTCCCACGGTGAGGACATCTGTTGTTGGCTGGTAGAGGTGGTGGTGGTTTGTTGTCTCGACCCAAGTCATCTACCGACCCATAACAAATGTATCAAATCCAATGCCCTCTCATTCGATCTCTCTCACCATTCTCTCTCAGTGGCTGCTCTTGTTGATTGGAAGGTCTTGACACCATTTTTGATGATGGATTGGCATTTGGTTGCGATTGGGTGCCTGCTTTCTATGTGTTGATGTTAATAGAGCAGCCCTTCAAAGAAGAAAGAAAGAACAAAGAACAGTACAGCACAGGGACAGGCCATTCGGCCCTCCAAGCCTGTGCCGATCTTGATGCCTGCCTAAACTAACACCTTCTGCACTTCCGGGGCCCATATCCCTCTATTCCCTTCCTATTCATATATTTGTCAAGATGTCTCTTAAACGTCGCTATCGTATCTGCTTCCACCACCTCCCCTGGAGGCTTTGAGATTGTCTTTGAAATGTTTCCCTTTGCTCCCATGTTAGCAGGCTCCCTGGCATAGCTCTGAGTAGAGCACCTGTTTGAGCAGTCTTGAGTTGGCTATTCTGACTACATGTCACATCCATTTCAGCTGATGCAAGATAATCATGGCCTCTATACTTGGCATATCTGTGTCTTGGAAGATGCTCATGTTTGTTCTTTGGTCCTCTCACTTAATTTGTAAGATCCTTCTAAGACAGTGATGATTGTTCTAGGGCCTTGATATGACATCTATAAGTTGTCCAAGCCTCAGCGTCATAGTGAAGCGTAGAGAGAACCACTGCCCGAAAAATTTTGAGTTTAATGTAGGGTCTGCTATCACAATTCTTGAAAACTCGAGTATGCCGTAGGGTGAGCTAGCATATTGGATTCGGTGGTGTACCTCTTCATCAATGCCAACTTTTTGGGACAGATATCTTCTAATATATAGGAAGCGAGGGGCATTTCCAACACTTCATCATGGATGTCAATTGTAGGCATTAGATTTGATACATTTGTTATGGGTTGGTAGAGGACTTTGGTCTTCCTGGTATTCAGGGCAAGTCCCATGCTCTCGCAGCGTTCAGTGAATACATCAACTATCTGTTGTAGTTCTTCCTCAGAGTGAGCACTAACTTCTGCGTCATCAGCATCCTGTAGTTCTATTACAGAAGTGGTTGTTGTCTTGTTTTGGCCTTCAGCTTGTTGAGGTTGAAGAGTTTACCAACAGTGAAATAGTTATTATCACAACGAGGGGGATTCTGTCAGTAGTAAGCTGCAGCGTTGCGATAAGGAAGATGGAGAATAGTGTTGGTGCAATGACACACCCCTGCTTGATGCCTGTTTTGACAGGGAAGGGGTCTGTCATGGAGCCATTGCATAGGACTGCTATTTGTAGGAGTGTCGCTGGGCATCCATATCACAGTAGCATGTTCCAAAGGGCAATTCGATTCACCAAATCGAAGGTTTTTGCGAGATTGACGAAAGCCATGTACAAGGATGTTCTGCTCTCTGCACTTTCCCTGGTGTTGGTGTGCTGTGAAGATCGTGTTGGCTGTTCCTCTGGCAGGTCGGAAGCCACACTGGGACTCGAGAAGGATTTCCTCTTCAATTGGTGGGAGGCAATTAAGAAGTATCCTAGCTCGGATGTTGCCAACGGTTGAGAGCAGTGCTATGCCCCTGTATTTGTTTCAGTGTGACTTGTCTCATTTCTTGAAGATTGTAATCATCATGGTGTCTCGAAAGCCATTTGTAATTTCTTCATTCTGCCAGTTTCACAAATAGGGCGTGTATCCGAGAGATCAGTATGTCTCCACTATGTTGCAGTACCTCCGCAGGGATATTGTCAGGACCAGAGAAGCTTTGTTATTTTTCATTTGATTGGCAGCAGTTATCACTTCGTCGAGCGCTGGGTGAACGTCCAGCTCACTTCTGATTGAATATTGTGGGGAGTTCTCCAGCAGGTGCAGGTCCACAATGGAGTTCTGATTGAGTAGTTCTGCAAAGTGCTCTTTCCAATGGGTGTTGATACTGTCCATGTCTTTGAGGAGAGTCTTGCCATCGTTGGAGCTCAGCGATGTTGGTCTGTGTATTGAGAGTCCAAAGACCCCTTTGGTTGCCTTGAAAAATGTGCTCATGTCATACATATCAGTGAGGAGTTGAATTCCACCATTGGCTCCTCAGGTTGCGGGCTCTTTGAATTTCTGCTTTGGAGGTCTGGTGGGCAAGCTTCTTTTCTGTGGAGTTTGGGTTCTGTTTCCAGGTTTGGAATGCTTTCCGTTCAGAATCGATGAGTTTGCATATTCCTGTATCGCTTTCATCCTGATTAGTTTTATCAACCCCAACTCCAGCTGCGATTATTTTATTATGATCCCCTCCATAAGCTTTAATAAGGTTATGATTAAGCCCACCACAAGCTGTGATTTGTTGATTATTAACACCTGCTCCAGCTCTGGTTAGTTTATTATTAACCCCTGCTCCAGCTGTGATTCGTTTATTATTAACCCCTGCTCCAGCTGTGATTCGTTTATTATTAACCCCTGCTCCAGCTGTGATTCGTTTATTATTAACCCCTGCTCCAGCTGTGATTCGTTTATTATTAACCCCTGCTCCAGCTGTGATTCGTTTATTATTAACCCCTGCTCCAGCTGTGATTCGTTTATTATTAAACCCTGCACCAGCTGTGATTAGGTTATTAGTAACCACTGCTCCAGCTGTGATTAGTTATTATTAAACCCTGCTCCAGCTGTCATTAGTTTATTATTAAACCCTGCTCCAGCTGTGCTTAGGTTATTAATAACTGCTGCTCCAGCTGTGATTAGGTTATTATTAACCCCTGCTCCAGCTGTGATTAGTTATTATTAAACCCTGCTCCAGCTGTGCTTAGGTTATTAATAACCGCTGCTCCAGCTGTGATTAGGTTATTATTAACCCCTGCTCCAGCTGTGATTAGTTATTATTAAACCCTGCTCCAGCTGTGCTTAGGTTATTAATAAACGCTGCTCCAGCTGTGATTCGTTTATTATTAACCCTTGCACTAGCTGTGATTATTTTATTGATAACCCCTGCTCCAGCTGTGATTAGTTTATTTTGAACCACTGCTCCAGCTGTGATTCGTTTATTATTAACCGTTGCACTAGCTGTGATTATTTTATTGTTAACCCCTGCTCCAGCTGTGATTAGGTTCTAATTAATGCCTGCTCCAGCATTGATTCCTTTCTTATGAACACCTGCTCCAGCTGTGGTTCGGTTGTTATTAACCCCTGTCCAGCTGCGATTAGTTTATTATTAAACCCTGGTCCAGCTGTGATTAGGTTATTATTATCCCCTGCTCCAGATGTGATTCATTTATTATTAACCAATGCTCCAGCTGTGATTCTTTTATTATTAACCCCTGCTGCAGCTGTGATTTGTCTTTTATTTACCCCTGCTCCAGCAGTGATAAAGTTATTATAAACCCCTGCTCCAGCTTTGATTGGGTTATTTTTAACCCTCTGATCCATCTGTGATTAGGTTATTATTAACCCCGGCTCCAGCTGTGATTATTTCATTATTAACCCCGGCTCCAGCTGTGATTAATTTATTATTAACCCCTGCTCCAGCTGTGATTCGTTTATTATTAACTCCATCTCCAGCTGTGATTAATTTATTATTAACCCCTGCTCCAGCTGTGATGCTTTTATTATTAACCCCTGCTCCAGCTGTGATTCTTTTATTATTAACCCCTGCTCCAGCTGTGATGCTTTTATTATTAACTCCTGCTCCAGCTGTGATTAATTTATTATTAACCCCTGTTCCAGCTGTGATGCTTTTATTATTAACTCCATCTCCAGCTGTGTTTAATTTATTATTAACTCCTGCTCCAGCTGTGTTTAATTTATTATTAACTCCTGCTCCAGCTGTGATGCTTTTATTATTAACCCCTGCTCCAGCTGTGATGCTTTTATTATTAACCCCTGTTCCAGCTGTGATGCTTTTATTATTAACTCCATCTCCAGCTGTGTTTAATTTATTATTAACTCCTGCTCCAGCTGTGATGCTTTTATTATTAACCCCTGCTCCAGCTGTGATGCTTTTATTATTAACTCCTGCTCCAGCTGTGATGCTTTGATTATTAACTCCTGCTCCAGCTGTGATTAATTTATTATTAACCCCTGCTACAGCTGTGATGCTTTTATTATTAACTCCATTTCCAGCTGTGTTTAATTTATTATTAACCCCTGCTCCAGCTTTGATTAATTTATTATTAACCCCTGCTACAGCTGTGATGCTTTTATTATTCACCCCTGCTCCAGCTGTGATGCTTTTATTATTAACTCCATCTCCAGCTGTGTTTAATTTATTATTAACCCCTGCTACAGCTGTGATGCTTTTATTATTAACTCCATTTCCAGCTGTGTTTAATTTATTATTAACCCCTGCTCCAGCTTTGATTAATTTATTATTAACCCCTGCTACAGCTGTGATGCTTTTATTATTCACCCCTGCTCCAGCTGTGATGCTTTTATTATTAACTCCATCTCCAGCTGTGTTTAATTTATTATTAACCCCTGCTACAGCTGTGATGCTTTTATTATTAACTCCATTTCCAGCTGTGTTTAATTTATTATTAACCCCTGCTCCAGCTTTGATTAATTTATTATTAACCCCTGCTACAGATGTGATGCTTTTATTATTCACCCCTGCTCCAGCTGTGATGCTTTTATTATTAACTCCATCTCCAGCTGTGTTTAATTTATTATTAACCCCTGCTACAGCTGTGATGCTTTTATTATTAACTCCATTTCCAGCTGTGTTTAATTTATTATTAACCCCTGCTCCAGCTGTGATGCTTTTATTATTAACCCCTGCTACAGCTGTGATGCTTTTATTATTAACTCCATTTCCAGCTGTGTTTAATTTATTATTAACTCCTGCTCCAGCTGTGATGCTTTTATTATTAACTCCATCTCCAGCTGTGTTTAATTTATTATTAACTCCTGATCCAGCTGTGATGCTTTTATTATTAACTCCTGCTCCAGCTGTGATGCTTTTATTATTAACCCCTGCTCCAGCTGGGATGCTTTTATTATTAACTCCTGCTCCAGCTGTGATGCTTTTATTATTAACCCCTGCTCCAGCTGTGATGCTTTTATTATTAACTCCTGCTCCAGCTTTGATTAATTTATTATTAACCCCAGCTGCAGCTGTGATGCTTTTATTATTAACTCCTGCTCCAGCTGTGACTAGTTTATTATTAACCCCTGCTCCAAGTGTGATTAGGTTAATATTAAAACCTGCTCCAGCTGTGATTCGTTTATTATTAACCGCTGCTCCAGCTGTGTTTCGGTTTTAATCAACACCTGTTCCAGCTGTGATTAATTTATTATTAACACCTGCTCCAGCTGTGATGCCTTTATTTTTAACTCCTGCTCCAGCTGTGATTAATTTATTATTAACACCTGCTCCAGCTGTGATGCTTTTATTATTAACCTCTGCTCCAGCTGTGTTTGATTTATTATTAACTCCTGCTCCAGCTGTGATGCTTTGATTATTAACCCCTGCTCCAGCTGTGATGCTTTTATTATTAACTCCTGCTCCAGCTGTGATGCTTTTATTATTAACTCCTGCTCCAGCTGTGATTAATTTATTATTAACCCCTGCAACAGCTGTGATACTTTTATTATTAACTCCTGCTCCAGCTGTGATTAATGTATTATTAACCCCTGCAACAGCTGTGATACTTTTATTATTAACTCCTGCTCCAGCTGTGATTAATTTATTATTAACCCCTGCAACAGCTGTGATACTTTTATTATTAACCCCTGCTCCAGCTGTGATGCTTTTATTATTAACTCCCTCTCCAGCTGTGGTTAATTTATTATTAACCCCTGCTCCAGCTGTGATGCGTTTATTATTAATTCCATCTCCAGCTGTGATTAATTTATTATTAACCCCTGCTCCAGCTGTGATTCTTTTCTTATTAACTGCTGCTCCAGCTGTGATTCTTTTATTATTAACCCCGGCTCCAGCTGTGATTATTTCATTATTAACCCCGGCTCCAGCTGTGATTAATTTATTATTAACCCCTGCTCCAGCTGTGATTCGTTTATTATTAACTCCATCTCCAGCTGTGATTAATTTATTATTAACCCCTGCTCCAGCTGTGATGCTTTTATTATTAACCCCTGCTCCAGCTGTGATTCTTTTATTATTAACCCCTGCTCCAGCTGTGATGCTTTTATTATTAACTCCTGCTCCAGCTGTGATTAATTTATTATTAACCCCTGTTCCAGCTGTGATGCTTTTATTATTAACTCCATCTCCAGCTGTGTTTAATTTATTATTAACTCCTGCTCCAGCTGTGTTTAATTTATTATTAACTCCTGCTCCAGCTGTGATGCTTTTATTATTAACCCCTGCTCCAGCTGTGATGCTTTTATTATTAACCCCTGTTCCAGCTGTGATGCTTTTATTATTAACTCCATCTCCAGCTGTGTTTAATTTATTATTAACTCCTGCTCCAGCTGTGATGCTTTTATTATTAACCCCTGCTCCAGCTGTGATGCTTTTATTATTAACTCCTGCTCCAGCTGTGATGCTTTGATTATTAACTCCTGCTCCAGCTGTGATTAATTTATTATTAACCCCTGCTACAGCTGTGATGCTTTTATTATTAACTCCATTTCCAGCTGTGTTTAATTTATTATTAACCCCTGCTCCAGCTTTGATTAATTTATTATTAACCCCTGCTACAGCTGTGATGCTTTTATTATTCACCCCTGCTCCAGCTGTGATGCTTTTATTATTAACTCCATCTCCAGCTGTGTTTAATTTATTATTAACCCCTGCTACAGCTGTGATGCTTTTATTATTAACTCCATTTCCAGCTGTGTTTAATTTATTATTAACCCCTGCTCCAGCTTTGATTAATTTATTATTAACCCCTGCTACAGCTGTGATGCTTTTATTATTCACCCCTGCTCCAGCTGTGATGCTTTTATTATTAACTCCATCTCCAGCTGTGTTTAATTTATTATTAACCCCTGCTACAGCTGTGATGCTTTTATTATTAACTCCATTTCCAGCTGTGTTTAATTTATTATTAACCCCTGCTCCAGCTTTGATTAATTTATTATTAACCCCTGCTACAGATGTGATGCTTTTATTATTCACCCCTGCTCCAGCTGTGATGCTTTTATTATTAACTCCATCTCCAGCTGTGTTTAATTTATTATTAACCCCTGCTACAGCTGTGATGCTTTTATTATTAACTCCATTTCCAGCTGTGTTTAATTTATTATTAACCCCTGCTCCAGCTGTGATGCTTTTATTATTAACCCCTGCTACAGCTGTGATGCTTTTATTATTAACTCCATTTCCAGCTGTGTTTAATTTATTATTAACTCCTGCTCCAGCTGTGATGCTTTTATTATTAACTCCATCTCCAGCTGTGTTTAATTTATTATTAACTCCTGATCCAGCTGTGATGCTTTTATTATTAACTCCTGCTCCAGCTGTGATGCTTTTATTATTAACCCCTGCTCCAGCTGGGATGCTTTTATTATTAACTCCTGCTCCAGCTGTGATGCTTTTATTATTAACCCCTGCTCCAGCTGTGATGCTTTTATTATTAACTCCTGCTCCAGCTTTGATTAATTTATTATTAACCCCAGCTGCAGCTGTGATGCTTTTATTATTAACTCCTGCTCCAGCTGTGACTAGTTTATTATTAACCCCTGCTCCAAGTGTGATTAGGTTAATATTAAAACCTGCTCCAGCTGTGATTCGTTTATTATTAACCGCTGCTCCAGCTGTGTTTCGGTTTTAATCAACACCTGTTCCAGCTGTGATTAATTTATTATTAACACCTGCTCCAGCTGTGATGCCTTTATTTTTAACTCCTGCTCCAGCTGTGATTAATTTATTATTAACACCTGCTCCAGCTGTGATGCTTTTATTATTAACCTCTGCTCCAGCTGTGTTTGATTTATTATTAACTCCTGCTCCAGCTGTGATGCTTTGATTATTAACCCCTGCTCCAGCTGTGATGCTTTTATTATTAACTCCTGCTCCAGCTGTGATGCTTTTATTATTAACTCCTGCTCCAGCTGTGATTAATTTATTATTAACCCCTGCAACAGCTGTGATACTTTTATTATTAACTCCTGCTCCAGCTGTGATTAATGTATTATTAACCCCTGCAACAGCTGTGATACTTTTATTATTAACTCCTGCTCCAGCTGTGATTAATTTATTATTAACCCCTGCAACAGCTGTGATACTTTTATTATTAACCCCTGCTCCAGCTGTGATGCTTTTATTATTAACTCCCTCTCCAGCTGTGGTTAATTTATTATTAACCCCTGCTCCAGCTGTGATGCGTTTATTATTAATTCCATCTCCAGCTGTGATTAATTTATTATTAACCCCTGCTCCAGCTGTGATTCTTTTCTTATTAACTGCTGCTCCAGCTGTGATTCTTTTATTATTAACCCCTGCTCCAGCTGTGATTAATTTATTATTAACCCCTGCTCCAGCTGTGATGATTTTATTATTAAATCCTCCTCCAGCTGTGATTAATTTATTATTAACCCCTTCTCGAGCTGTGATGCTTTTATTATTAATCCCTGCTCCAGCTGTGATGCTTTTATTATTAACTCCTGCTCCAGCTGCGATGCTTTTATTATTAACTCCTGCTCCAGCAGTGATTCTTTTTTTATTAACCCCTGCTCCAGCTGTGATGCTTTTATTATTAACTCCTGCTCCAGCTGTGATTCTTTTATTATTAACCCCAGCTGCAGCTGTGATGCTTTTATTATTAACTCCTGCTCCTGCTGTGATTAATTTATTATTAACCCCTGCTCCAGCTGTGATGCTTTTATTATTAACTCCATCTCCAGCTGTGTTTAATTTATTATTAACCCCTGCTCCAGCTGTGCTGCTGTTATTATTAACCCCTGCTCCAGCTGTGATGCTTTTGTTATTAATTCCATCTCCAGCTGTGTTTAAATTATTATTAACTCCTGCTCCAGCTGTGCTGCTGTTATTATTAACCCCTGCTCCAGCTGTGATGCTTTTATCATTAATTCCATCTCCAGCTGTGTTTAAATTTCTATTAACTCCTGCTCCAGGTTTGCTGCTTTTATTATTAACCCCTGCTATAGCTGTGATTCTTTTATTATTAACCCGTGCTCCAGCTGTGATGCTTTTATTATTAACTCCATCTCCAGCTGTGTTTAATTTATTATTAACTCCCGCTCCAGCTGTGATTCTTTTATTATTAACTCCTGCTCCAGCTGTGATGCTTTTATTATTAACTCCATCTCCAGCTGTGTTTAATTTATTATTAACTCCCGCTCCAGCTGTGATTAATTTATTATTAACCCCTGCTCCAGCTGTGATGCTTTTATTATTAATTCCATCACCAGCTGTGTTTAAATATCTATTAACTCCTGCTCCAGCTTTGCTGCTTTTATTATTAACCCCTGCTCCAGCTGTGATTCTTTTATGATTAACCCGTGCTCCGGCTGTGATGCTTTTATTTTTAACTCCATCTCCAGCTGTGTTTAATTTATTATTAACTCCCGCTCCAGCTGTGATTAATTTATTATTAACCCCTGTTCCAGCTTTGATGCTTTTATTATTAACTCCTGCTCCAGCTGTGATTAATTTATTATTAACCCCTGCTCCAGCTGTGATGCTTTTATTATTAACTCCATCTCCAGCTGTGTTTCATTTATTATTAACTCCCGCTCCAGCTGTGATTAATTTATTATTAACCCCTGTTCCTGCTGTGATGCTTTTATTATTAACCCCTGCTCCAGCTGTGATGCTTTTATTATTAACTCCATCTCCAGCTGTGTTTCATTTATTATTAACTCCCGCTCCAGCTGTGATTAATTTATTATTAACCCCTGTTCCTGCTGTGATGCTTTTATTATTAACTCCATCTCCAGCTGTGTTTCATTTATTATTAACTCCCGCTCCAGCTGTGATTAATTTATTATTAACCCCTGTTCCTGCTGTGATGCTTTTATTATTAACTCCTGCTCCAGCTGCGATTAATTTATTATTAACCCCTGCTCCAGCTGTGATGCTTTTATTATTAACTCCATCTCCAGATGTGTTTCATTTATTATTAACCCCTGCTCCAGCTGTGATGCTTTTATTATTAATCCCTGCTCCAGCTGTGATGCTTTTATTATTAACTCCTGCTCCAGCTGCGATGCTTTTATTATTAACTCCTGCTCCAGCAGTGATTCTTTTTTTATTAACCCCTGCTCCAGCTGTGATGCTTTTATTATTAACTCCTGCTCCAGCTGTGATGCTTTTATTATTAACTCCATCTCCAGCTGTGTTTCATTTATTATTAACCCCGGCTCCAGCTGTGATGCTTTTATTATTAATCCCTGCTCCAGCTGTGATGCTTTTATTATTAACTCCTGCTCCAGCTGTGATGCTTTTATTATTAACTCCTGCTCCAGCAGTGATTCTTTTATTATTAACCCCAGCTGCAGCTGTGATGCTTTTATTATTAACTCCTGCTCCTGCTGTGATTAATTTATTATTAACCCCTGCTCCAGCTGTGATGCTTTTATTATTAACTCCATCTCCAGCTGTGTTTAATTTATTATTAACCCCTGCTCCAGCTGTGCTGCTGTTATTATTAACCCCTGCTCCAGCTGTGATGCTTTTGTTATTAATTCCATCTCCAGCTGTGTTTAAATTATTATTAACTCCTGCTCCAGCTGTGCTGCTGTTATTATTAACCCCTGCTCCAGCTGTGATGCTTTTATCATTAATTCCATCTCCAGCTGTGTTTAAATTTCTATTAACTCCTGCTCCAGGTTTGCTGCTTTTATTATTAACCCCTGCTATAGCTGTGATTCTTTTATTATTAACCCGTGCTCCAGCTGTGATGCTTTTATTATTAACTCCATCTCCAGCTGTGTTTAATTTATTATTAACTCCCGCTCCAGCTGTGATTCTTTTATTATTAACTCCTGCTCCAGCTGTGATGCTTTTATTATTAACTCCATCTCCAGCTGTGTTTAATTTATTATTAACTCCCGCTCCAGCTGTGATTAATTTATTATTAACCCCTGCTCCAGCTGTGATGCTTTTATTATTAACTCCCGCTCCAGCTGTGATTCTTTTATTATTAACTCCTGCTCCAGCTGTGATGCTTTTATTATTAACTCCATCTCCAGCTGTGTTTAATTTA